>NW_007359914.1:3327150-3329972 GCF_000359705.1 Exserohilum turcica Et28A | reverse complement strand
ATTGCAGCAATTGACCAGCTTAAGAAGGGGGCTGAGGTTATGATGCTCTCAGCTGAGCTAATGCGCGATCGGGTCGCCAGCCTTGAGAGGGCTAACAAGGCAGCAACAAAGCGTAGGCAGCGTAAGAAGAAGCGGATACAGAAGCAAGGAGTGCTAACAAAGGGAGCTGGAGAGGATCTACTCGCTCAGCGCGAGGCTGATCAGCAGATTGCTCATGAAGAGCGTCAAGGAGGAGAGCGATCAGGTGTCAGCCGCCAGGCTTTAGCGCGCTGCAGTAGGTGTAGGGAGACTGGCCATAACTCTCGTACGTGCAAGAAAGATACTCTAGGTACTGCTTAATCTATTATGTTAATATATAGTAAAACAAATATATTGTGGTGGAGCTACAGGCTTATAGAGGTGCGCAGGTTTGGTGGGGTGCGCGACTCGCTTGCCTGCGCGACTCGCTTATCCACTACGTTAAGAGTAAAAAACTTTATGAAAGTACTAAACACGGTACTACTACATTGATGACTTACTAAAACTCGAGTAATAAAAAATGTAAGTTAGTAAAAATAAGTTTAGAACATATATAATAAATCGAATCAAGAACTAAACAGTAACAAAACTTATAACACAATAAGTACTACTATAAGCTTTTTTCTTAACAGTAGTTGGTATATATACTACTGAGTATTAAATAGCTATTTGAATATACTTATTTATAGGCCTGATAATAGTATTTATAGCTACATTATATATTAACTATAAAAATGCAGTATATTTTTATTACAAAAATATCTAGTAAAAAAGCTTGATATATAACTATCAATGTTAAGAAAAATAGAAAAAATACTAAAGTAGATATCATACATATAATACTAGAAAGTACTTAATAATACAAAGTACTTACTTATAGTCTTATAGATATTGTAAAGAAAGTTATAAACAAAGATGTTAACCTACAATATATCATGATTATGATAATAGCTTTATGTCATGAAAGCTAAGTAACTTTTAAAAGCGTATTTACTAAGTTATAGCTTACATAAGCATTGCTATAAGGTCCTATAAAGCTTTGTAGTAATAGCCTTTCTATGATATATCTTTACTAAAGTTAAAAAGTCAAATAAGCTTTAAACCAATAGAATAAAGTCAAAATTATCCTAAAGTATGATTTAATTTCAAAAAGACAGTGAGTTTAGATACTTATATAGCATATACTAAGTTAAGCTACAACAACTAAGTTTCACCTTAACTTTGTTCAAAAAGTAGCACGCCTTACTTTTACTTTTAGACTTATTTGAGAACTAATCAAAAGTATTAAGCTAGTAGCTGGTAGGCTTATTTTTCGTTTTCTTTTTATAGCTTTATTTAAGAATTGAAAAGGTATCAAAAGTGAGTAATAATAAATATAATTTGAATAATAGCAGCTAGTTTGTACTAATATTAGTAAAAGTAACTTTAAGCTTATTACTTTATAATATATTAGTAAGGTTGAGTACATTATCACGCTTAGTTATAGTACCAGCTTGATATATGAAAGTTTAAATATAATCAATAAGTAACGTGATTAACAAGCGAGCGCCGCGTACAAGTAAGCGCCGCACCCTACTAAACCTGCGCACCTCTATAAGCCTATAGTTCTACTACAATATAATTGTTTTACTATATAATAATATAATAGATTAAGCAGTACCTAGAGTATCTTTCTTGCACGTACGCAAGTTATAGCTAGTTTCTCTACACCTACTATAGCGCGCCAAAGCCTAGCGGCTAACACCTAATCACTATCCTCCCTAACGCTCTTTATAAGCCATCTGCTAATTAGCCTTACGCTGTAAGGGGCTCGACCCCGGAGGGTAGTCTTAATCTCGGGAGCACGATCGGACAGGCCAAGGTAACAAGATTGTATTCGATAGAGAGCTAAGCTCTCGGCTACGTAGCTATCTATATACAATGCTGGTTGCTAGGGTAACAATCGGGCCGGGCAGGTGGAGTAAACGAGGTCGTAGACGAGTATGGGAGGCGAAGGGCGTTCAGCCCGTTACATACGCTAAGTAAGTAGATCCTCTCTAGCTCCCTTTGCTCAGCACTCTATGCTTCTATATCTACTTTCTTTTACACTACCTACGCTTTATTGCTGCCTTATTAGCTCTCTTAAGGCTAGCGATCTAATTACGCATCAGCTTAGATAAAAGCATTATTCTCTCTACACTCTTCTTAAGCTAGCTAATTGCTGCAATAATTAACGCTAGTAATAAGCTCTTATGCTGCTAGACCTAATTACGCATTAGCGTTAATTAGGCTTTAAGCTTACGTACGTTGCTTAGGGTACAAGCCTACTAGACGGCCTATATAAGAGTAGCTACTAGAGTAGGCATACGTAGCTGTATGTTAAGCTTTAATAGAATAGTGTCTAGCTAGAAAGTAATAAGGCCTGCGCCTTAAAAGGCTAAGTAGATATTAGCTACCGTAAAGGATTAATTACAGGCTACCTTAAACGCTAGTAGAAACTTAAGCTTAGTAATATAGTTAATGTAGTTGCGTATTAGGCTCTGTACCTTACAGCTATACGCGCGCTTTAATAGCGAGAAGCAGCTAACGTTAAAAGGATAAAGTAGGTAAGATAAGTAAGGCGGTATATAGAGCGTATAGATATTGTTTGCTTTATAAAGCTCTTAGAACTTAAGTGACTAGTAGCTCTTATAGCCGTTAAGAATAAGCAGCTAGCGTACCCTAATAACTTTACTATCTATATACTTAATAAAGTGCTTTAGCCACTTAATGTAACGATGTTACAACTTCGCCAAGTATTGAGCCAATCCCAGAGCCGGATCGGA
>NW_007359914.1:3319754-3322895 GCF_000359705.1 Exserohilum turcica Et28A | reverse complement strand
GCTATCCTAAGCTTGATGTAGTGGTGCAGACGCCAGTAAAATCACCACGACGGACAGCCGCCTGGCAGGCGCAGACACCACGCAACGCGCGCGAGGTTGAGGCTCAAAGTACTCTTATTCAACAGAGAGTAAGAAACCACCCTGGGTCTTCTGCAAATTCTCTTGACAACAAGGTTGTACAGCTGAGTAAAGGGGCTCAGCAAATAGCACATAAGATGACGCTTATAAGGAAGGAAGTAGCTGCTCTTCGAGAGGCTCTAGACATAGCAAATAAGCGTAAGAGCCACAAGCGGCGATACGTACGGACAGAAGAGACTCTTACTGTAGGCGAAGTACAAGAAGTATTAGCTAAACAGGCGGGTAGCAGTCGTGGTGATGGTGAGAGTGCGTCGAAGAGGGTGCGAGGAGAGCGGCGGTGCGGGCGTTGCAAGCAGACTGGACACAACGCTCGTACCTGCGTAGTTGAGATAGATAGTGCAAGTGATAGTAGCGATTCTAACAATTAATTTGGTGTATCGCAATAGTTTATTGACTGTGATAAAAAACTGTGATAACGTGTTGATGTAGATTTAGTGGTGGGGCGTTAGCGACTCCCTTGAATTAGCGACTCACTTGTGAACCACGTTATGCTCTCATTACCTACCAGGTATATAAATAAATAAAATGAATAAAGTGTATAATTTATCACTTAGCTCTTAGTAGCTCAAGCCTTAGCATTCTTAAACACTAAAACTACTACGTAATCTATTTTGAGTTAAATTTTTGCCTAATTTAATAGCCTAAATTTGATAGGCACCTCTTAAAGAGTTGTGTGATATCCAATTAAATACTACTACTCCTTCCTAACTACTACTCTATAACTTATAACTTCTTTCAACTAATTTTTTTACTTATTATTTATCTTAACCAGTACTTTCATTATCAATATATACTACAAGCTTAATAGAAATAAGTGTAGCAGTAATACTAGTAATAATCTTGATTATTATAATTATAATAATAATAATGATAATGGAAATAATGTTAATCATAATAATAATGATAATAATAATAATAATAATAATAATAATGATAATAATAATAATAATAATAATAATAATAATGATAATAATAATACAAAGAACAATGATAGTGATAATGATGCTAAAAATACAAAGAATAATAATAATAATGATAATAATAATAATAATGATAATAATAATAATAATAACATCAATAATAATAATAATTAGAACGATAATAATAATAATCATAGTAATAGTAATAATAATTGAACTGCTACTTATTATACTAATGATATGATTAGTACTTTATAAAGTAGTTACTTTATCTATTTAGCTGCCAAAAAAAAAGAACTGAGACACTACTGATATTTCTTAGAAATATACTACTATCACGTAGCATTTTCTGTACCATCCTAAATACTCTTTAAATAGTATTTCTAATTATGTAAATAGGGCTAAAAGGTTGCTTGTAAACATCATAAATTAGATACCTCTTAAGTTTAACCTATTAAATTAGGTAAAACCTTAACTAAAAATTAAGTTGTTTAATAGTCGTGGCGTTTAAGAATACGAAAGCTCTAGCTACTAAAAGCAGCAATAGATTGTATACTCTATTTAATTTATCTATTCATATACCTAGTAAGTCATAGAAGCCTATTAAAGTCTATTAATCTCTATTAGAAGTAACGTAGTTCACAAGCGAGTCGCTCACCCAAGCGAGTCGCTCACGCCCCACCAGATCGTCGACGTCGAGACTGCAACACGTCATGTCTCAACAACGTCAACATTTATTAGCCTATCCTGAATTAGATCTTTAGCTTGCTCTTTTTAATATCTAATAGCAACGTGTTTAAAGCTAAAGACGTACTACCTCTATCTATAACGTGCCTCAAAGAACCCTATCTAACTAACGCGCTGGAAAGCGCTCTCGACGCGACTGCGAAGCGAATTCGAAGCGCCTAAATAAGCTAGAAGAGGAGGCTATAGTTAAGCGTATTCTTGAGGAGTCTGCGCGAGGATTTGCGCCTACAAAGCCTGACGTTCAAGCAATGGCTAATAAACTACTGCATGAGCGTGGGAGCAACCCTGTTGGCAAGAACTGGATTAATAACTTTGTTAAGAGGACTTCTAAGCTCCGCACGCGCTAGAGCCGTCCCTACGATTACCAGCGAGCTACCTGCGAGGACCTAGCGGCTATCCAGCGCTGGTTCGACTTAGTTCAGGCGACAAAGCAGAAGTGGGGTATCGTGGACGACGATATCTACAACTTTGACGAAACTGGCTTTATGATAGGCAAGATTTTATCACAGTTAGTTATTACAGGCTTAGAGGGATATGGCAAAAAGAAGCGGATCCAGCCAGATAACCGTGAGTGGGTTACTGTGATCCAAGGCGTGGGCGCGTTAGGTCGCCGGCTACCCCCCTTCGTTATCTTTGCGGGAAAGGTGCTTATCGACGTCTGGTTTAAAGACCTGCCTACTAACTAGGTTCTTGAAGTTAGTCCTAATGGCTGGACGAATAATCAGCTTGCTCTTGCGTGGTTAGAGCACTTTGATACCTATACAAAGAGGCAGACTGTGGGTGGGTATCGACTGCTTATCATCGACGGCCATGAGAGCCACTGCTCCGTCGATTTTCAAGATCTTTGCAAGGAGAAGAATATTATTCTTCTCTGCATGCCTGCGCACTCGTCTCACCTATTGCAGCCCCTTGATGTCGCCTGCTTCTCGCCGTTGAAGCGCAAGTATGGCGACTCGATCTCAGGCTTGGCACGCAACCGCACCAGCTATATCAGTAAGGAGACCTTCCTGCCAGCCTTTAAGGCTGCTTTTGAGCAGTCTATTACGAAGGAGAATATCCAAGCTAGCTTTAGAGGCGCTGGTTTAGTCCCACACGACCCACAGGCTGTGCTATTAAAGCTTGATGTAGTGGTGCAGACACCACATCAATCACCGCGACGGGTAGCCGCCTGGGAGGCGCAGACACCACGTAACGCGCGCGAAGTCGAGGCTCAAACTAGTCTTATTCGACAGAGCGTGAGAAAGCGCCGTGGGTCTTCTGCTAATTCACTTACTGAGCAGATCGCGCAGTTGAGTAAGGGGGCTCAGCAGATAGCACATAAGAGTGGTACTTTTGA
>NW_007359914.1:3308074-3319656 GCF_000359705.1 Exserohilum turcica Et28A | reverse complement strand
GAGCGTGAGAAAGCGCCGTGGGTCTTCTGCTAATTCACTTACTGAGCAGATCGCGCAGTTGAGTAAGGGGGCTCAGCAGATAGCACATAAGATGGTACTTTTGACAGAGAAAATAACCACCCTTCAAGAGGCTCTAGACGAATCAAACAAGCGTAAAAGCCGCAAGCGGCGATACGTACGGACAGAAGAGACTCTTACTGTAGGCGAGGTACAAGAAGTATTAGCTGAACAGGCGGGTAGTAGTCGTGGCGACGGTGAGAGTGCGTCGAAGAGGGTGCGAGGAGAGAGGCGGTGCGGGCGTTGTAAGCAGACTGGACATAACGCTCGTACCTGCGCAGTTAATATAGATAGTGCAAGTGATAGCAGCGATTCTAATAATTAATTTAGTATATTGTAATAGTTTATTGACTGTGATAAAAGTGCGTGATAACGTCTCGACGTCGACGCGCTGGTGGGGCGTGAGCGACTCGCTTGGGTGAGCGACTCGCTTGTGAACCACGTTAGTTATAATATTATTTTAATAAGCTATAACGTGGTTCACAAGTAAGTCGCTAGCCCAAGCGAGTCGCTAACGCCCTACTACTACATCTACATTACCACGTTATCATAGTTTTTGATTATAGTTATTAAACTATTATGATACACTAAATTAATTATTGCAATCGCTACTATTACTTATACTATCTATCTTGATTACGTAGGTATAAGCGTTATATCTAGTCTACTTGCAACGCCCGCACTACTACTCTCCTTACACCCTCTTTAACGCACTCTTACTATTACTACAACTACTACCTACTT
This sequence comes from Exserohilum turcica Et28A, assembly GCF_000359705.1. NCBI lineage: Eukaryota > Fungi > Ascomycota > Dothideomycetes > Pleosporales > Pleosporaceae > Exserohilum > Exserohilum turcicum. Next base: position 3,318,855 of record NW_007359914.1, on the reverse strand, counting down.
ATTCAACTAATACTTTTTACACTTTGCCTATAGTAAGAGTCTCTTTTATCTATATATATCGCCGCTTATAGCTTTTACGCTTATTGAACTTATTAAAAGCTACTTAGAGCGTCCATATTTCCTTTATTATAAGCGTTATTTTATATGCTATTTACTAGGCCCCCTTACTTAGCTACGCGATCTACTTAGTAAGTAAATTAGTAGAAGACCTATAGCGTTTTCTTATGATCTCTTAAATAAGACTAATTTGGGACTTAACTTCGCGCGTGTTGCGTAGTGTCTACGCCTCCTAAGCGGCTGCCTATTGTAGTAATTATACTAGCGTCTGCACCACTACATTAAGCTTAGATAGCATAGCCTATAGGTTATATAGGACTAGTCTAGCGCCTCTAAAGCTAGCTTAGACATTCTCTTTTGTAATAGACTGCTTAAAAGTAGCCTTAAAGGCTAGTAACAAGGTCTCTTTGCTAATATAGTAGGTTTAGTTACGTGCTAAGCCTATAATAGCGTTACTATACTTACACTTTAATAGCAAGAAGCAGGCACCGTTAAGGAGCTATGATAGGTAAGACAAGTGCGCAGGCATGTAGAAAAGCATAAAATACTTCTTCTTGCAAAGATCTTAGAAATTAATCAAGTAGTAGCTCTTATAGCTGTTAATAATAAGTAGTTAATACCTACCTATAGTAGAGCTCTTTATATAGGTATTGAAGTGCTCTAACTAGGCAAAACTAAGCTAATTATTTATTTAGCTATTAAAACTAACTTTTAGGACCTAGTTAGCAGGCAAATCTTTAAACTAAATATCAATAAGCACCTTAACTATAAAGATAACAAAGGGTAGTATTTAGCAGCCTTACGCGCCTACGCCTTAGATTATATTAACCTACTTATAGTTGCATAGCTGTATCTATTATTTTCTCTTATATCCTTCTGATGCTATAATCAATAACTATAATTAAATCTTACCTATTATAGAGCTAGTTTTATTAAAGTTGAAGATATTCTTATCTATCATACCCTACTTCTACCTTATTACCTAGACTAAGTTAAACTAGCGCTAGATAGCTACTAGGTCTCTGTAGGCGGCTTGCTAGTAATTATAAAGATAGCTCTAGCGCGTATAGAGCTTAGTAGTCTACCTAACAAAGTTATTAACTTAGTTCTTACTAATAAAGTTGCTACTACGCTCTTCTAATAGTTTATTAGCTATTACTTAAACCTTAGCCTTTATAGAGGCAAATCCTTATGTAGACTCTTTAAGAATACGCCTGATAATAGCCTTTTCTTCTAGCTTATTTAAACGCTTAAAATTTAGTTTATAGTCGCGTTAGGGGCGCTTTCTAGACTATTAATTCGATATTATCGTTTAAGGCACGTTATGGATAAAAGTAGCGCAGTTTTAGCTTTAAACACGTTATGATTAGATATTCAAAAGGTTCAGTTAAAGATCTAATTTAAGATAATTTAATTGATAGTTATGTTATTGAGATATAACACGTTGTAGTATTGACGTTAACGCGCTGGTGGGGAGTGACTAATTCGCTTATGAACCGCGTTATATGGAATTTCTTTAGTGCTTCAAGTACTACTTTATACTCTATCTTTATAAAGTGCTATTTACTTTCCCTCTTTAACTAAACAGTGCTTTTAAATCAAATAAGACATTATTTATTGTCTTTTCTTTTTTATTTTATATATACGCCCTCTCTTTTTATATAAGAATTTACTATAAGGAATATAAACAATTCTTGAATATTCTTATAGTCTAGACTAAATAACGCTAGTATGGAAATAATTATTATTCTTAATAGAAGTATTGCCTGATTTTATATATCTATGTATATAAATTCTTAGTTCTTCTATAGTAGTAAGAATAGTAGTTTAGCTATAAAAATAAAATAAAATGCTTAGTATCTATAGTATATATAGATAGTAATAAATCCTCTAACTTCTCTAACGTTCTAGCATAGTAGCTAGTTTTGTATTCTTACTACCTTTATCTAGCTTAAGTATCTATCTTGTAGGCTAATCTTATAACCTATAACTTCTAATTAATTTTTAAGAAAATAGCACTTCTTTCTAAAGACTATACTACTAGCTTCTTTTATATCTACTAGGACTTTATTAAGTTATATCATATGCTCCAGAATATAGCGCTATACTTCTTTTATTAACTCTTCTTTCTTATATTTTATCTTAGGCCTACTAGATATAGTATTATTTATAAGAAGTATTATTATTAGCGAATAATTTGTGAGTATCTTTATTATACCGCGCTAGAAGGTAGCTACTAAGTTAGTAGCTCCTATAACTATAGTATATAAGTACAATAGCCTTACTACTGTTTAGAATATAGTAAAGTCTCTACTATTTAGATAAAGTATTATCTAATTATATCCTAAGAATAGATCTATGGAGGATATAATTTTATATCTAGCAATACGCTTAGATAACTTATCTATAGTTAGTAGTAGGTTTGCATTCTATATTAATACTTTAATCATTATCAACTAATATAGTCTCTTATTTAGATAAATTACCAATTAATAAGAGTTTCTTATTGTTTTAATAGGATACTAGAAGACGTGGCTTTCTTAGATAGCTAAGGCATACTAGAGCTTCTCTTACTCCTACCTATACTAACGTCTCTTTTTCTTCTCTATTTCCTCAGTAAAATACTTTATTATTAGTGTAAAGGGATACGCCAGAGAGGTATGACCTACAGGTCACATAGTAGTGAATCACATAACTTTAGTTACGTAACTAAATAACGTAGTTAGCTATGTACGAATAAGCTTAAGTAAAGAGGAAGACTAAAGGTCTAAGCGTTCGTACGAGTAACAACTATAAAAGAAGGGCCCTCTAAATAGTACTTTTTTGTATCTTTCTTCTTCTATACAATAGGTAAATGCATACTTATTAGTTAGGCCTCTCTCGCCTATAATATAAGAAAAAAGATTAATACTCTTTAATCTCTCTCGTATGATACAAGAGAGACTAAAACAACGCAAGAAGAAAGAGATAGAGTTACAAGGAACGCCACCAGCCTCTAGCCTAGCTATGCTAGACAAGGAATCTATCGCCTTTATCTTTATAATAAGAAGAAATATGAACTAGCTAACAGCTAATAACGTACGACAGGCTGAACAGCTTAAGAGACAGGCAGTCGCATACTAGGAAATAATATCCTAGATTAAGCTCCTAATAAGGTAACTTTAAGAAGCCTATACGACACTACCTCCTACAAGAGCTTACGTTAGCGCTATAAATACAACTAACTAAATAAGTGAGGCGACTACTCTAGCCCTACCTATACAAAGTTACTCTAAGCCTAGACTCCCTAATATAGACATGTTTAACTATAGTACTTATAAATAATACACTTAGTAGAAGATGCGTATATAGGCTAAGCTCCTTATAGATAGAGTAGTTTACCCAAGTAAGGAACTTAAAACCTACTATATCGTCACACGTATAAAAGGACAAGCTTTTAATGCGCTCTATGCGTACGTCTAAGCTCTTATAAATAGCACCCTAGCCGCCACAACAGCTAGACTATAGTCCTAGTTAGATAAGTTCTTCTAAGACCCTACAATTAAATAGAGGGCTCTCTACTACCTTTGTACGACTAGATAAGGAAGGGGAGAGTTTCTTTATCACGTTTAAGTCTTTAATTTAAAATTCTAAGAAGCAGGTCTAAGCGCTATAGACAACGCCTAAAAGATTAACTATTTAAAGAACTCTTTTAATAAAGAGTTACTTAAGTATTAAGTAGGCTACTAGCCTAGTAAGAATAAGAAGTACAACAGCTTTATATAAAGAATAAGAGTTACATTGGAAAGCCTAAGAGCAATATAACAACTATTATCTAAACAACTAACTTTCACGTTACTCTTCCTTAGCAACACTTAAGCTGTATCTAAAGAGATAGACTAGACCTTTACTTTAGGCGTAACTAGGCTACGTATAATAAAAGAATACTAGAAGTCCTATGCTAAAATTGAAAGACGCTATTAAGAGAGACGTTATCTCTACTATAGCGGACAAGGACACTATTATAAAGACTACAACGCTCCTCTTACTACTTGTACACATAGATAAGGAAACTATACTAAGGTAGCCACTATAGCACCTATAGAGGATGACTTAGATAAGGGAAAAGAAGAGCTCTAACTAAAAAGCGCTAGTTAGAGCGAATAAAGCAGGAAAGAGATATTATATAGGCACTATATAGGATACTTAAACTATTAAAGCCTATAAAAGTATTGTCTATAAATGTAGTTATGAATAGTGTAAGGAATGCTATTATAATGCTTAACTATAGGTGTTGTATATATTTAGTTGTATATAATAAGCTCGTATAACAACTAAACCTGCTATGTTACATAATCTTATCTACCCTCTTAGCAATAGTAAATAAAAAGACAAGTCTTATATAAGGAGTAGTAAAGTTTATACTTAACATAGAAGAGGTAAAACGAAAAGTTGTAGCGTATATTATCTCGTCTACGTACAAGTTTGACATGATCCTTAGAAAGACATAGTTAGAAGAGATAGATAGAGTACTATACACTACTAAACACCGCCTGCTCCTACAACGCTACAGATTCTCCGTACAAAGTAGAGAGAGCACCACGCCCACGCAGATAGACTATGCTGCTATTACTACTGCTGCTTTCTAACTACACGTATAAAGAAATAGAAGATAGAAGGTAGTGTAGGTATTTGCAGCTAGTCTAAAAGATATTAAGAAAGCTCTCTGTCTAAGAGCAAAACTCACAATAGATAAAGTAAAGAAAGCCCTCCCTACCTACTTTAAGGACCACGCGCAGCTTTTTTTACTAAAGAGGGAGTAGAGTTACTACCCTACTAAGGCCTAGACGTAGACTACAAAATTGAATTAATTCTCTAAAATAGCAAGCTACCAAAGATCCCGTATAGACCACTCTATAGCATGTCTAGAGACGAACTACTAGTCCTAAGGAAGACACTCCTAGACCTACTTGATAGGGGTTTTATCTATGTAAGCACCTCTTCTATAGCGTTACTAGTCCTCTTTATATAGAAGCCTAAAGGAGGACTAAGGTTCTATATTAACTACTATGCGCTTAACGCTATTACGTAAAAAGACTAATACTCTCTTCCTCTAATCTATAAGACCCTAAACTAAGTTAGACAAGCTAAGTAGTATACTAAGCTAGACGTGTCTACTACCTTTTATAAAATATAGATTACTAAAGGATAAGATTAAATAATATCCTTTTAGTCAAGATTTAGCTTATATAAATAGGTAGTTTAGCCTTTAGTCTAGCTAATACTCTAAGTACGTTCTAGCGCTACGTTGATTAGATCTTATAGGACCTACTAGACAACTTTGTATCTACTTACTTTAACAACATCTTGATTTAGATAGATAGCTCTCTATCTTAATACTACACCTATATACAATAAGTAATTAAACAACTATAAGTAGCAAGAGTACAACTTAAATTAGATAAGTGCGAATTTGACGTCTAACGTACGAAGTTTTAGGTTTTATCCTTAAAGTAGGAAAGGGTGTTTTGATAGACCTAGAGAAGACAAAAGCTATCTAAGAATAAGAACTCCCTACGTCTATCCAAGGCGTATAAGGTTTCTCAGGATTTGCTAACTTTTACTAAAGGTTTATTCTTTACTTCTTACGTTTAGTAGACCCTCTTATATAACTTACTAAGAAAGACGCTAAGTTTTAATAGGGCGCTGCTTAAGAAGAGAGTTTTGTAGCTCTTAAAGAAGCATTCCTTTTAGATAAAGTACTTGTCGCATTTAACCCTAAACGCTGTATAGTAGTAGAATGTAATTCTTCTAGTTAAGCCTTAGGAGCTGTACTTCTATAAGAAGATGATAAGGGCACGCTCTATATAGTAGCTTATCTCTCTAGGTAACTACTTATACACAAAGCTAATTACCCTATCTATAATAAGGAACTACTAGCAGTAATCTACTGCTTAAAGGAATAGGACGCTAAACTCCGTGGCGTACAAGAGTTTGAAGTTATTACAGACTACAAGAACTTAGAATACTTCACCTATAAGTAGAAGCTGTCTGAACGCCACGTATAATAGAACTTAGAGCTTGCTTGCTTTCTAAATATAAAGTTACGCTATTATCTAGGCAAGGATAACATAAGAGCAAACGCGCAATCTCGCTAAGATTAAGATATGCTTAAGGACGTAGGAGACCAGCATGCCTCCTCTTATAAGTTTATAATGCTAGTCCTAGCTTATACGCTAGACTACGTCCTAGCACTACCTATATAGACTTAAGGAACCTCATTAGTGTTAGAAACACTACCTTAACCTCTAGACCTTCTAGCTTTAGTACGAGAACATTGGGTATAGGCAGCGTAGGATGACACTATCTACTAAGAAGTACTAGCCGCCGTACAAGAAGGAAGACGATTGCTCTTTAGTACGCGCAAGGTTGCTATCTCGCTAAGTGACTATATAATTAACTAAGAAGAATAACTCTAATAGCGTGGACGTATGTAGGTACTAGACTTTAAACTATTACGTATAGGAGTGATCTGAGTAGCTTACCTATCTCTCCTAACTAGACATCCTAGACAAGAAGAGACCTATTAGATTGTTATATAAGAATAGTACTAGCCTTGTATAAGCGATAACATACAACGCTTTGTACAGAACTGCAAGCTATGCCACAAAAGCACTCCCTAGCAAGACGGAAAGTTTAGTTACTTAAAGCCCCTACCTGTGCCTAGTCGTACGTGGTAGCACCTTATAGTTAATTTTATCATAGGCCTTCCTAACTCTCTTAGAAATACAAACTTAATAGTAGTAAAGGACTAATTAGGGAAAGGCGTTATACTAGTCCCTATAAACAAGATTAAGATAATAGACGTTGCTTAGGCTTTCGTATGAGAAGTCTACCACCACTACAGCCTTCTATAGTCTATCACGTCTAACTATGGCCCCTAGTTCGCAAGCTAACTATAGGAAAACATCTGCAAGCTGCTGAATACTTAGCGGAATCTTTCTATAGCTTACTACCTATAAATACACAAAACAATAGAACGAGCTAATAGCGATATAGAAGTAGTTGTATAGATCTTTTACAACTACAACTAAGAAAATTAGGCTTAGCTTTGCCCTCTTCTAGAACTTATGCTTAACTCTCGTATAAACGCCTCTATAGGTGTATCCCCCTTCTTTCTCTACTATAGTTACTATAATACCCTATTTCCCTAAAAAGAAGCTATCTTAGATAACTAAGAAGCAAGCGTAGTAGCTAAAGAGATAGTACGTACAATTAGTAATGCGGCAAATTAGGCAGTTTTAGCAATATCGTACGCCTAATAAGAGCAAGAGAAGCAGGCAAACAAATCTTGCAAACTATCGCCTACTTACAAAGTAAGAGACTAAGTCTAGCTAGACTTATATAACATACAAATGGCCTAGATAAGTAAAAAGCTAGACTAGAAAAGTAGAATACTAAGTCGCCTGCGTATAGGACCCCTACTAGGTAGAACTCGCAGTACCCTAGGAGACAAAATCCTTCTACGTAGACAAGCTAAGGCTAGTATCTAACAACCCCTTGCTATTATAATAAATAGACAATAGTAGCCCTGCAGCTATTATTGTATAAGAAGATAGAGAAGAAGAAGAAGACTATTTAGAATAGCTTATACAAGGTATCACGGACGAACGAATGCGAAACAGAGAACTACAATATCTTGTTATTTAGATAGGCTACCTAGAGGGAAGTTAGGAACTAGCTATAGCACTTAAAGACACAAAGGCCCTAGACGAATAGCTCGCCTAAACTTCCTCTATACGAAAACCTAATAGCTAGCTATAAAATAGCCAGAGGCAAAAGCTACTTGATAAGCAATAGAGACCTAGCGCTACCTCTAGAGGCCAAACGATCCCTCTTAGTGCCTAGAAGATAACGCTTAGCTGGCGTACAGACGGACAAACTGTCCCCTCCTCCTGCCAAACAATAGGCGCCATGGTCCTACTAGATGCAATTGCTACACGCACCCCCCTACTCTCTATAGATAGATACACAACTAGCACAGGCTGTAAACTCCTTCGCCCTATCTAAGACTAGCGCATAGTGATTGCAAAATATAGCATTAAGGGCGCCACGCAAATGAACAAGAAAGGCCTTAAGGTACAAGAGTTGGCTACCTAACATTTGATGGGCATAGAGCGTTGTATAGGCGACAATAGGCGAATAACCACTAAGGCTTGGACTAAAGGTAGCATTATAGGGCGATAGCCCCCTTAGATAGTAGAACATGTTAAAGACCTAGCAAAGCTTAAGCTACACTAATTAGCTAATTTAGACGTATAATAAGGAAGCGATACTTATAGGAGTAGTAGCAAACACTTAGTAAATCTCTTTAGCAACCTATACGTTAAAAATGTACTAGACCTAGTAGTTATTAAGGTTAATCTATCTAATAATAATAGGCGCTATAGCCTAAATAGCACCTAGCGTTATATCAGTAAGTAACTAATAAGCAACGTTAAAGATCTAAATAGTTGCCTAATTAATAGTATTGTTAACTCTACTATTTGTGTAGAAACGTAAGGCGTTAACTTAGCTATTAGCCTATATCCTATAATTAGCTATTATATAAGAAGACTTAAGAAAGTAACTATAATAAGAGAAAAGTTAAAGCTGAAAGGATAGAGGAAACAAGCAGTAGGTAGGGGAAGAAGAGTATTTATGCTCGCTAGACAGCATTTGCTATATAGCACTATTACCTAACTCTCTCTTACCTTCACTATTTGCCTTTACCTTAACTATATAAGACGCCAAACATGTAATAGTAAATAGACAAAGAGAAAGGAAAAGAAGACTAAAGAATACGCACGTGATATTAGACGAAGTAAAAAAGGGGAGTATTGTAAAGGGCTACGGTAGAGAGGTATAACCTATAGGTTACATAGTAGTTAATTACATAACTTTAGTTATATAACTAAATAACGTAGTTAGCTACGTATAAATAAGCTTAAGTAAGAAGGAAGACTAAAGGTCTAAGCGTTTATATAAGTAATAACTATAAAAGGAGGGCCCTCTAGATAGTTCTTTTCTATATCTTTCTTCTTCTGTACAATAGGTGAATGCATACTCGTTAGTTAGGCCTCTCTCGCCCATAACAATTAGCCTCTTTCACTTAGTATTTCTCAAATAAGTGCTAGCTTAGCTTACTTCAATTAGTATTTCTTTCTTAATAAACTCAATTTTAAATCTTCTTAACTTTTACTTATACTTTTCTTATCAAAGTAGTTTAGTTATTATACTAATAATACGCGTCTACTTACTTAAAATAAACTAAGTAAACTTTATACTCTTCTTTTCTAATGGGTTTTAGTTTGTTTTTTGAAGTTAAAGGCACTTTTACTACTACTCTAAGTAGTATTACTATTCTCTTTATCTTTACTATTAGTATGTATTAGCTATCTTATCTACTGAAGAGTTAAACGTAACCTTTTAGGCTTTATTATTTATAGAAGTGTAGTATAGAACTCTAATATCTTCTTAGTAGAGAGATTAGAACTATAGGCTCTTTCTCTTCTTATAGTCTATAAAAGAGAAAAGAGAGAGTAAACTATAAGTAGATAGTTCTTTAAGAGAGAGATCTTTCTAAGAGATATTATGAATTAATTTTTCTCATAGACTTAATTACTGATTTATTCTCCTTCTTAAAAGTAAGGAGGAGTGTTTAGTTAGCACAAGGGTTATAGAGACCCTGTGCCTCAGCAGAATATATATATAGAATATAAAGAAAGAAAAGCTATATAATATGAGTACTCAATTAAAATTAACAAGTAAAGCTAAAGAGTTTGATTTTAATGATAGTATTTACTTAAGTGTTATAAGGTGGTTCATAAGCGAGTCAGTCACCCAAGCGAGTCGGTCACTCCCCACCAGCGCGTCAACGTTGATACTACAACGCGTTATGTCTCAACAACACAACTATCAATTAACTTCTCCTAAATTAGATCTTCAACTTGCTCTTTTTAATATCCAATTTCAACGTGTTTAAAGCTAAAGACGCGCTGCCTCTATCTATAACGTGCCTCAAAATACAATATCTGATCGACAGCCTAGAAAGCGCCCCTAACGCGACTGTGAACCGAATTCAAAGCGCCTAAATAAGTTAGAAGAGGAGGCTATTATTAGACGTATTTTTAAAGAGTCTGCGCGTGGATTTGCCCCTACAAAGGCTGAGGTTCAAGCAATAGCCAATAAACTGTTAGAGGAGCGTGGTGGCAACCCTATTGGCAAGAATTAGGTTAACAACTTTGTTAGGCGAACTGCTGAGCTCCGTACGCGCTGGAGCCGTCCCTATGATCACCAGCGAGCCGCCTGCGAGGACCCAGTGGCTATCCAGCGCTAGTTTGACTTAGTCCAGGCGACAAGGCAGAAGTGGGGTATTATGGACGACGATATCTACAACTTTAACGAAACTAGCTTTATAATAGGCAAGATTTTTTCACAGTTATTAATCACAGCATTAGAAGGATATAAGAAAAAGAAGCGAATACAGCCAGGCAACCGTGAGTGGGTTACTATGATCTAAGGCGTGGGCGCGTTAGGTCGCCAGATACCACCGTTCGTTGTCTTTGCGGGCAAGGTGCTTATCAACGTCTAGTTTAAGGATTTGCCTGCTAACTAGGTTCTTAAAGTCAGTCCCAATGGCTGGACGAATAATTAGCTTAGTCTTGCCTAGTTAGAGCACTTTAATACCCATACAAAGAGCTCTA
>NW_007359914.1:3304408-3307709 GCF_000359705.1 Exserohilum turcica Et28A | reverse complement strand
AGTACTCTTATTCAACAGAGAGTAAGAAACCACCCTGGGTCTTCTGCAAATTCTCTTGACAACAAGGTTGTACAGCTGAGTAAAGGGGCTCAGCAAATAGCACATAAGATGACGCTTATAAGGAAGGAAGTAGCTGCTCTTCGAGAGGCTCTAGACATAGCAAATAAGCGTAAGAGCCACAAGCGGCGATACGTACGGACAGAAGAGACTCTTACTGTAGGCGAAGTACAAGAAGTATTAGCTAAACAGGCGGGTAGCAGTCGTGGTGATGGTGAGAGTGCGTCGAAGAGGGTGCGAGGAGAGCGGCGGTGCGGGCGTTGCAAGCAGACTAGACACAACGCTCGTACCTGCGCAGTTGAGATAGATAGTGTAAGTAATAGTAGCGATTCTAACAATTAATTTGGTATATTGCAATAGTTTATTAACTGTAATAAAAGACTGTGATAACGTGTCAACGTCAACGCGCTGGTGGGGAGTGACCCACTCGCTTGGGTGACCGACTCGCTTATCAACCACGTTATAGATTTTATTTTATGATTATTTTTTATTTATTACCGAAATCTCAGATTATTAACTAAAGAAAAACAGAGTTTTATTTATTTTCGTAGCTATCCGCTTTTTAGTAACATAGAAATGATTTATATATAGTTTTTAATTATATACTAAAATCTTAACTTGAAAAGTACTAATATTAGAACTTTATGAAGATATATACAGATATAAAGAAGTTTCTTTTAGGTATCTAAATTTTATAATCTACAAGCTGGAATAATAAAGAACATAAATATAAATAATAGCTGATTACTAATAAACTTATTTATGGCCTATTAATGAAGTTATAATAGCTTTAGTATAAAAAAGGTTAACGTCAAAGTATAGCGAGTGGCCGAGAATAGCGAGTGACTGAAAATGCCAAGCCCCTATCAACCTCAACACCGTTGCGCAACCATTACAGCGCAACAACAACAGTAAATTGAAATTAGAAACGGCTGATCTATTCAGAATCAACCTCTTCATCTTGCTTGCAGGTGCGTGAGTTGTGTCCAGTCTCACCGCAGCGTCTACAGCGCCTTTGCGACGGTTCGCCTACTTCAGCGCTCTCTCCCTTCTTTGCCTTCTTCCCACTACCACGCGCCCTAGACTCCTTTAGAGTTGCCAGTTTCTCTCCTTCTTCAATCGTTAGGGTCTCTCCTTTCTGTAGCCGCTTTTTTTTGTGTAATCTCCTTCGCGTGGCGGCTTCATTCGCTGCTTCAAGCTCAGAGACCCGTTTCTTGACTAACACCAACTCATGCGCAATAGTAGTCGCACCTTTAACTAGGTTTTCAACAGCACCTAGCATACTTGTTAGTGAACTATCTAGGTGCATTTGAATCCTCTGCTTCACCAGCGTCGATTGCAGCCCTATTTCTAGGGTGTTGCTTGGGGTTTGCGACTGCCAGTGTAGATTTTCAGCAGCAGGTGGTGAAGGGGTGCGTAGCTTAACATCTAGCTTTGATGTCACCACCTCTAGGTCGTGTGGAACCAATCCGGCGCCTCGAAACCCTCTTAGGATATTATCCTTTGTAACTATCTAAAAATAGGCTTGCTGGAAGGCTGGCAAGAACTCTATCTTAGTCATATAGTTGATCCCATTGCGCATCAGCTCCTCGGCTTGGCGCCCATATGCCCTCTTCAAAGGCGAAAAACACCCCACATCAAGAGGCTGCAGTAGATAGGAAGAGTGCGGAGGCATACATAAAGTAACAATTTTTGCTTCTGTGCAGTATTGCTGGAAGTTAACTGAGTTGTGGCTCTCATGACCGTCTAGAATGAGTAGGCGATAGGCTCCAACAGTACGCTCTTTTGTATGCCTGTTATAGTGCTCTAGCCACTTCATACCGAGCTCGTTTGTTGTCCAGCCATTCTCAGAGACTGCGAGAACCTAATCCCTAGGCAGGCTGTCTTCCTTGTACTAGGCAGAGAGGTGGTGCTTGCCCTGAAAGATGATGAAGGGTGGGATCGCCTAGCCAGCTGCGCTGACACAAACCACGCTGGTAACCCACTCTTTGTTGCCCTGCTGTAGAGATTTTGGCTTTGATCGACGATTAGAGGCTGTGACTACTGCTGACGAGTTGTGCATGCCCATCATAAAGCCCGTCTCGTCAAAATTGTACATGTCGTCGTCCTGGATCCCATACTTGGCTTTGGTATTCTGTACAAGGCGGAACCAGCCATGCACAAGCTCAGGATCTTCACAGAGGGCTCTCTTGTAGTCGTACTTTCGATTAAACTTCATCTTAAGCTCTGGGCGACGCTTTATGAATGCTTTAGGCCAGTTAGGGCCAACAGGGTCGCGGTGGCGGGCAGCCAGCAAAGAATCAGCTAGATCTTTGACAGCAGAAAGGCGCAGCGGAAATCCTCTTGCATCAAGATCAAGAATATTCTTAACAATTACCTCCTCTTCTGTTATAAGTAGTTTCATTGAGTTAGGCGAACAATCTTGTCGAGAAGGCTTTCCTGCGAGTCTTCGTCTTAGGGTACGTTCAGGCACGTTGTAGAGAGCTGCAGCGCGTGGAATGTTAATTGTCGCGTCGCATTTAATAGCCTAAATTGCAAGCTGTACTTGAGACTCTTTTGAGGACTTTTTTGAATGAATTTGTTGAGACATCGCGAGTAGTAGTGAAAGTTGATGGGGGCTTGGCATTTTCGGTCACTCGCTATTCTCGGCCACTCGCTATACTTTGACGTTATAATATTTTGAGTAATCAATAAATCTTGACTAAAAGTTTATATACAGCTTATTCAAGCTTAAAAGAGTCATATATAAAACTTTTATATTAGAAAATATAGATCCTGCTTAGTTAGTTAAAGTAGTATGAAAAATCTGAAAACTATAATAACTTTATATTTAAATCATAAACTTCTCTATAATTAAAACATAATATCTTCTTTTTATAGATATTCAATATAGAAAACAAAAGAAAAAAAATAGTATTAAACAATAGTTATATAGTAATGTATTTGATAGATTATCTGTTAAGGAGTGGTAGAGCTACTTGATATATCAGCGGTAGCTCTGGTTGATCGATAGATCTAGCACTCGGCAGGTATTTGCTAGGGGAGAGGAGATTGAGTAACTGAAGTAAAACTGTGATCTGATTGACTGTCTAGTAGACTGTTGGGTTTCCTCTAGTTCTATCTACTTAGCTGATCTACTACTATATATATTTGACTATATCAGATTCTAGAAGAATCTGCCACGTAATAGCTTGCGTAATCTTAGCGTAATAGATATCTGTTTGATCGATCAGATGTATGTTGA
>NW_007359914.1:3289932-3303612 GCF_000359705.1 Exserohilum turcica Et28A | reverse complement strand
AAAAAAGAATCCTCTCTACATCTTTCTAGCACGTACAAGAGTTATAGCCTATCCTCTTATAGGTTCTATAGTGCTATTGACCTAGTAGGGCCCTTTCTTAACTACCCTCACCACGTGCCTTCTTTAATGTCGTACGACTAGCAGAACTACTTTTAGCTACCTACAATGCCCCTACACTAAAGTCTAGTGTTCTACCTATCTGAATTTACTTTCTTTTGCGCCCTTAGCACTTTATTACTACTACTAATTACTCTTTAAGCTCTCTTACGTAGGACTTTATAAGCATATTCTTATATAGCATCTCCTTAGCCCCTTTAATAAGCTTTAAAAAGCCTTCTTATATAGTAGTTAGTAGTTATATAAAAGACTCTTTTATAAGCTTTAATTATAACCTAAATAAATATAAATTACTTAGTATTCTTCATATCTAGAGTATTTCTAGCTAAGCTTCTTATAGTAGAGTATAAAGGCGTAGATTGAAGCAATTAATAACTTTCTATGCGTTAATAAAGACTAGCTCTACTACCTTAAAGGCCTTCTTATAGTCATTAGACGTAAACACGTTAAAAACGCATTTTAAAAGGCTAAAATGAAGCGCTCTCTATTAATATACTAGATATAGTAGCGTGCTAAGTCTTATATACATTATAAATACTTCTACTTAAGAGGTAAAAAGTAGATAATATTAAGTAGCTAAAGTATATATAATAAATAAGTAAGTATATAGAGGGTAAGAATCTTTTGTATAAGGTAGTAATTCTATAATTCTTAGTTAAGGTAGCTCTTATAGCTTTTAAGGATAAGTAGCTTATATAACCCTACCTAACGCGTCTTTATATGCTTGTTAAAGTGCTTTAACTACACAAGACTAAGCTTATTATTTGTCTAGCTATTCTTTAATACTAAAAGCTTCCAGTTATATAGTATATCCATTTCTTTATACTATATAGAGATGTAGACGCGTCCTTTGTAGATAATAAATAGCAGGGTAGCGTATCCTATAGCGCAGATGCTCTAGATGACTATAACCTACTCGCGATTGCCTAGCTACGTGAGAGTAGGCCTCGTACGACGCTCTGCGCCTATAACTACCTTTATTAAGCTAATCACGCCTATCTAAAAGCTGTTTTTATTAAAGTTATAGATATTGTCTAAATAAACCTTATACTTCTTAACCATCTCTCGTACAAGCTTAAACTACGCGTTAATAATCTCTATATCCTATTATTGAGTTCTTTAATAATCCTTTACTTAACTAAAGGCTGTTCTAAGCTTATCTATATAAGTAATAAACCGCTCTACCTAGCATTTGCCTAAAGGCTCGCTATCTTGTTCACGTAGTAGTTTCTCCGCTATATCTACTACTTCATATAGACAATAGGCAAATCCTTGCAAGTCTAGGTTAAGAATATATTATATAATAGTTTGCTCTTTAGACTTAGTTAGCTTCTAGCAATTTAGCTATATTGTAGGTTAAAGGTAATTCCTTAAAGCCGCTAAAAGATCTGCTAATAATAGACGTTGTAGGCTGCTATAGCGCGTTGAATACTCTTAAACTAGCTTATATAATAGGCCTAAATAGCTGAGTAAGCCTACTTATTTGCTAAGTTAATATTGCGTTCTGTTGTTGGGGCATTATCTTTCGTACGTGAAGTTCGTGATGCCAAGAAAAAGTGGGACACTCGGTGATGTGGCCCGCTCGGTGATGGAATACGTTAACACTCTTCCTCTTTTGCAATCAACTGCAAGAATTATAGCATATTACTCTTTACAACTTGTAACAAAGAACTTTAGCGTAAGTAAAAGTAAAAGTAGAGTTAGGTACTATATAAGCTAACTCTACCCCTACTCTACCCCTACCCATTTGCTAGTCTAGGTATATTCTCCCTACTTACTAGTGTTGTATTCAGTGTAGGTGGGATCTAGAGGGCATAAGTGGAAGTATACAGATACCTTAGCGGCGGGAATATTACGACAATCTTATTAGGGCATTTTGGCAACTGGGCGAAGGAGCATATAAGGCGAATGCCATGATAGGCCACGGCGGATTATCCAGTTGCATGTTGTCGTGTAAGTGCAGGGGGGAGGACAGGAAGAGGCGTCACACTAATTGCACGCATTTATGCTAGGCCGTCGGAATGCCTTCCAGAAGGCCTCGGCTGCAACACGTTCGCTGCAGTTTAGTTCGCAGCAGTGCGGGTGGTTGGTTGTGGTAGGAAGACGCCCGGCGAATTATAAGTACCCAAGTACATAGCTGCATTCGCCACGCAACGTGACGGGCCGGTAATACCAAGGAACGAGGTCGCGCAAGCTTTTCCTCGAGCGACGACGGGGCGCCGTGGTGGAGCGCAGGCGGGCGCCGGGTAGTGCTAGCTTCACCCAGTTGGAGCGATCGAGTCAAGCCAGGGCGCCTTGAGAACCCGACCTTGTCTTGTAATCAATAAAACTTCCGCAAGTCGTGTGCTACTCCAAAGGCTCCTCAGGGCCAGCGTATGTGTCGAGTCGACGACTCCCTTTTACCTTCTTCCCTTCTCTTTTTGTTTCCGAACCACTGGTCTTGAGGATGCAGCCGCCAAAGGAAAACCGGGCGACGACGTCATGCACAGAGTGTCAGCGGCGTAAGCAAAAGGTCTCGTCGCTCCACCTACCTTGCCGTGCCATTACCCCAAAATAACCCTGCGTCTTTCCTTGGTGAGCTAATGGTAAGGCTTAGTGCTCGCGGGAATGGCCCTGTAACCATTGCCAGGCGCGAAAGGTGCCCCATCTGTGCCAATTCGCCGTCAAACGACCCCTACACGAGGCGCCGCCCCCACCACACTCGGCAGCGTATGGCATTGATTCTATTCCCATCTTTTGGGGGCCCGCAGCCAAGCCGAATCGAGAGCTAACAGCGAACTACACAGGGAGACCGCATCCATCCTCACGCAGGGCGTCAAGAGAAGTCCTCCCGCAGAAGCGGCAGAGCCGCAGTTTGTCAAGTCCAACGGCGAGCTAGAGGTGCTTGAATATGGACTCAGGGCATGGGGGTACATGCCCGGCCATGTCCACTACAAGGTCGGATACAGTGAGGATGCTGTGAGTTGCTCCCACTATATTCGCAAACCATGCTGATGATGTGGATAGTGTGGTCAGCTTAAAGACTCGCCGACAGAAGACACGGCTGTCGATGCTGTCCAAAAAGTACTGCAGGCCATGCCACCAAGGTCCATCACGGGTATGTGCGAATCCCACCACGGCGGCGTTGCTGACGGAGCGCAGACGCCTTTGTCAACCACTTCTTGAACGTGGTCAACTACCGCTACAGCGCCATCTACGGGCCAACACTGGCAGAACGCTACGTTCAGTGGTGGACGGACCGGAGTCTGGGCAAAAAGCTTTCGCCCGAGTTTACCTGCCTGCTCTTGAGGATATGCGCATACTCTGTGCAGTACCTCACGCCGGAGCTACGCAAGATGATCGAGTTTGAGCTGGCATGCACCTCGCAGACGCTGACGGAACGCTTTTCAGAGGCAGCAGACGAGCTCAGCCGGAGTTTTGCAGCGTCAAAGACGTGCATTGAGCGCGTGCAGGAACAGTTCATGAAAGGTGCCTGGCTCAAGTCGGAATCCAAGATCGTCGAGTCATGGCATACCCTCTCACGCGTGATCCGCGAGGCGCAGGAGCTGGGCATTGATAAAGACGAGCGCGGTGACCAGCTGTGTGAGTTTGATGTTGAAATCAGAAGGCGCATCTGGACGTTGCTCTATATCTGGGACTGGTAAGTGAAGACATGTGCACGGCGTGGACTGGTTGCTGAAACGCCTGACAGGCAAATGTCAGCGTGGCTCGGCCGGCCAAACCTCATTGACCAAAAGAACTTTACATTCAAGTTCCCCAATCTACGACTTGACCAGTCAGTCAAGGAGCCCAACCTCCTCTCGCCCTTTGCGCACATGGCTCTCCAAGCCAATCTGGGCCGAAGAGTCGCGACCGTCATGGGCGACGTGACCTCGACATCAGACCTCTCGGCGGAAAAAGTCCTACAAGTTGAGCGCGAGTGCGAAAAGTTCATCGAGGAACTGCCTGCCATTTTCCGCATCAAGAACCCAGATACGTCGCTCGACCAGGCACACCCGTACTTTGTATTTCAGCGTCACCAGCTCCACTGCGTCATCTTTGTGACGATGCTCGACTTCTTCAAGATCTATCTCACGCGCGAGCGCAGTGACAAGCTGACAGACCGGGATGACGAATTCCGGAAGAAAGGCGTGGTAATTGCGCTGCGGCTGCTCAAGGACGCACACAAGCTCTTCGAGCACGAGTTTCCCATCAACGCCAAATTCCACATGGTCGTCTTCTGCATCTTCGACACATCGACAGTCCTCTGCTCCGCCATGATTCATGACCGCGAGCACATGTTGCCGCATCGCGAGAAAATCGTAAACATAATCGATACCTCGCTAAATATGCTGCATCAGCTGAGCTTGACCAGCAAGCTGGGCGCAACATCGTACATCTTTCTGTCCAAACTCGTGCAAGCTACGCCTACGCTATCGCGCCACGCTCCGGTCAGCAAACGCCAAAGACACGACCAGTCTGAGCCGTATTCTAAGCCCGCGAATCTGCAGACCGCGCCAGTCGCCATTGCACCTCTGCACGACACAGCATCAGCTCCTTATCTCGGACCCGCTGCTGAAGACCCATCTTGCACCGCAGACGCTCTTGCTACCATTCCCATTTCAGACGACCTCGCCTTCGAAATTGACCAGTTCCTTGCTCAGAACCCGTTTGGCACTGTCACCCACTCCATCCCTGATGCCGTGGATATGGGCGGCATGGAGCAGATTTGGGATTGGCAGAATCTCAATCTTGATGCCTTTCCGCAGCAGGGACTTCTTGGTACTGATGTGGCAGCCCAAGCCTCGTCAGGGTTGTAGCAATGCAGTGGCCTCATATTTTCGTGTCTGGGTTTGTATGGCGTTGGACTCGTTTGTGCACAAGATAAGCAGCCGGGCAGGTGGGTAAAAGCGCATGCGGGAAAGAGGGGTTTCATTCTGTCTGCATCAGCGAAGAACTCATCGATTGAACTTTTGATGCTGCCGAGCGTACGACAACCCGGTCTAACGATTTCCATCTGAAGGCCCACACACAAATCCAAAACGGATGCGCTTCCAGTGTGCAACCTGACTACCAGCACCTACTGAAACCTCACCATTCCCACTTTTACAAACGTGAAAGACACAAGAGGAAAAAGAGCTTCGTTCCCGGGAAAGCACCTAGTCTCAGCTGTGAATACAACAAATGAATATACAAAGGAAAGTAATGAAACGAGCCAGTCATGGCCCCGCAGAAATCTCGCATATCCCGATATAGATCGGGACTCTCTGGAAAACAGGCCGCATTTCGGAGTGTGCCAAGACAGGCTACGAGACAAATATCATAAGACGGTTGCAGAGGTGTGGTGATGATAATGTACAGAATGATGAATTGTTACGTAGTTACACGCAGTTGACACTGTTTCTGTGAGTGGGCGAAGCCGAGAGATAAAAGGTAGTCTTGGAACCTTTCTTGTATTCTGACCAAGAAATGGATGGATGGTGAGTGAGGCGTACCTCAATCCATACTGATACTCACACATTTACTCTTTTCGTCCTTCTCTTCATAGTGGTAGCATGAAGGAAAGACGACTCGTTGCGTTTTGCGCGGCGACCTTTGCTGCTTTGGCCTTGATTCGCCATAGTCGGCGCAGCCTTTTCCCCATCTGGCCTGGAGGGAAGCCGGAGTATCAGACGAGGGGTCTTCTTTGTATCTTTGGAAAGCAGCGGGGATAAAAGATCAGGTGTCTGATGGGTTGGAGGGCTGGCGTCGGACTTGGTATTGCAGGCCGTCGCGGTGCAATTGTTCTCTCGCATGTTGGATGAAAACTTCTTTGTCTTAGACCCCTCATCCTCGTCGTCGGCGCTGCTGACATTGCCACCATGGGATGTCTTCGCTTCGCCTCGCTGCGTATACGTATATTCTTGTCCTTGGCATTTGACTAGCGCCACAACTTGTATGGCCAGTTGGGTACGTAGCTTGAGCGTAGTGCCAAGGAGTTCATCGTACTTGGCTGCGAGAATGTTGTGTTGCTGAGAGAGAAGATCGAATGCAGCCGAGAAATCGGCAACGCGTTCCTCGAAGGTGAACAGGGCCTCTGCAATGCTAGGATGGAGCAGAGTGAAATGATTGTCAGTGCTGGGAGTTTCGCATGATGCGCTGGGAGGTGATGATGTCATGGCGATTGACGCGGTTTAGTCTGTGGACAATGAGTATCTCAATAGCATAGTGCTGAAAGATGATAGAACCAGCAATGGGCGTCATTGTTCGAAGCGGCTAAAAGTGTCTGTGGTCAACGACAAGTTGGTGATGGCGACTGCCATGGACTGAACTGTAGGGTTCGTGCTTTCTCGAGAACCATGCCGCCGGCAAGCATCACCAGACTGGGAGAAACGGTGTTGATGTTGATGACTATTGGAAAACAGGGATGTCGTGGTGGAAAACGCTCCACTGCGTCATGCCGTCGGTGGGCCAAGGCAGACTAACGTGTCCACCCTCACTCACATTATTTTACATGATTTTGCACATTCCTGGCTAGACTGGGAAGCCTAGCAATGACGGATATCAGGCCCTTCCAACATGTGTTTGGCGTAGTATTCGGCAACGCTCGGTCGCACAGATTTTCCGCGTCCAGTAACACCTCCTCATGGAACATGTCACTGCCATTGACCACGATACCTCATCCTCCAACCCCTACACCAATTTTTCACCTCCCTGCAGGCTGCAGGCCATCAAAAGTCGCGCAATGTCTAGAAAAAGACAGGCTCGACGCAAGGACCTAGTCGGCATCGACCTAAGACGCACTGATCGGGGTTGCCCGGGCTGGAAGAAAAGTCGCATGATATGACCTCCGATCGAGAGAGCTTCTGAGGTTGGGTCCACTTTGCTACACCTATCGTTATACGGGCTCGGCTCCCATCGCGAACAGAGAAGGCCAGTGCTGCGGAGTCAACAAAAGGGTCTGTTTTTCCGCCATGGAGGACGGCAGCGGGCTCCAACGGCCGCGCATTCTCTCGGCTGCTTTCGCTGGCCTGAGCAGGCGGCCGGCAGTCTTTTGTGTCGATCTTTGAACAAAAATCGGACGTCGGCCCTGTCCGGGGCTCCAGTGCCAGGGTCGAGGACCCCAGGAATGGCATGCCCTATGCAGACATAGGACGAGGAGCACAGCGACCCCGCGCTTAGTTGCGGCGCACCGCGTGCCTGTTAGCATTCACATTCGCGTGACGGCGCGTCCAAGTGGAGACGAACGGTCCCTTTGCCCAGTTAGCCAGGGAAAAGCCTGAGAAACGTAAACGTAACGACTTGCTGCTTAGTCCTGTTTCGGCACGCGGCAAATTTTTCTGGAGCCGCCACGGGCCCATGTCGCCGTGGTGGTAGCAGTAGGTGTAGTGGTAGTGGTAGTGGTAGTGGTAGGGCAAACGAGGGGGCGAAGAAAGAAGAAAGAAAGAAAAAACTAGACGACTAGCCATGTGCCGTGGGCTTGTGCAGGACCGTTTTTTTCGTATCGAGCTTTCGTCGGGCCCATGTTCGCTCTCGTCGACGAACCATAGTCGGCGTGTCAGGGTGCTGTCATTGCGCATGGGAGGCACGGCGGCCGGGTGGAAAAGGCGAATGCGAGTGCGAGGCCATGAGGTTCGCCGGCCAAATGCGCGGCCAGGCTGGCGCAACGAAGCATGGCGGCGGGTGATGCTGATCTTTGCAGTCAAAGGCAGTGGAAGCTGAGGGCGGCGGTCCCACCAAGCACGACGTCACTGCGCGCCTTGCGAGGCCGGTTCCTTGGCGCATTGGACCGAATCGACTCCACACCCACACGCAGTGTCGGTTGCAAAGAGATTTCTGACCTTGGGTGGCACCAGGGCCCTCGCCGCGAGATGTACATGGTGCATATATAGGAGGGCGCCTCGTCGAGCCGCTGGAGAGGGCCTTGTTCGCTACTTGCTCCCCAGTCGCTGTTGCGGAAGCTGGCCACATCAATACATACACAAGCATTTCCAAGCCTCCCAAGCCTCCCAAGCCTCTAGCATCCTGTGCTTGGGTGAAGACGCCGTGACGGATCGACACAAGACGCCAACGCCCAATCCCAGCGGCCCTCTCGAATCGACCTCTGGCTCCCTCAGCACCATTGCGCCCATCCCAAGCAACTTAGCCGTCCGCCCGCCCTTGATATCGCCCAGCAGCACCCTCACTACGCCACCATGCCCCGACTCATCTTCATGAACCCCTTCAAAACGCACTCGGTCGACGCGTTCCCCGGTGTCTACGTGCCTCTTGACGAATCAGACCCTCGCGGCCCCTCTGCGCCCGAAGGCCAAAGCAGCCCCATTGCGCCCACCGAAAAGGACGCCAAAGACGACAACACATCTGTCCGCCCCCCAAGTGATGCATCGAGTGGTGTTGTTAACCATGGAATGACCCTCGCAGCACTCAAAGCAGAAATCGAGGCCGACGTGGCTGCCTCTGGCACCGATACTCCGTATGACCGTACGTCACGTGGCGTTGAGCTGCCCATTCCCTTTCCTTTCCCTTCCTTTCCTTCCCTTGCGGCCGTGAGCATGAGTAAGACGACGTACTAAACTCCGTATAGGTAAGTCCAAAGTCATCAACAAGGCGCTGGGTGACATGGGCATGGGTCGCTACCAGTGGAAGCTCTTCATCCTCGCTGGCTGCGGATGGATGGCAGACAATTTGTGGTTGCAGGTATGTAATCCATGGGCTTTGTGCTGTCTCCAGCGCTTGGGCTTACCATGTTGAAGGGTGTGGCACTCACGCTGCCGCAACTGTCTGCCGAGTTTGGCGTCACTGACACTGAAGTCCGATACACGACGCTCGCCCTGTTCCTTGGTCTCTGCATTGGTGCATCTTTCTGGGGCACCGCGTCAGACATTATCGGCCGCCGTGTCGCCTTCAACTTTACTCTGTTCCTCGCTGGAGCCTTTGGTCTTGCTTCGGGCGGCGGCCCCAACTGGATTGGTACATGCGCGCTCTACGCTTGCATTGGCCTTGGTGTTGGTGGTAATCTCCCTGTCGACGGCGCACTGTTTCTCGAGTTCCTCCCGCAAACTTCGGGCAACCTGTTGACGCTGCTGTCCGTCTTCTGGCCCATTGGTAACCTGATTGCTTCGCTGCGTAAGTCGAATAGAAACCTTTGTAGCTTCGGGGCACTGACGAGCATAGTGGCGTGGGCCTTCATTCCCAACTTCTCATGCCCAGGCAGCACCCCTGTTGGACAATGCAGCATGGCTGACAACTGGGGCTGGAGATACCTCATCCTCACGCTTGGAGCCATCACCTTTGTCATGTTCATCTCCCGCTTTTTCTTCTTCCATCTCTACGAGTCGCCCAAGTTTCTGCTGTCGCGCGGTCGCCAGGCTGAGGCCGTAGCGACCGTGTACGGAATTGCGTACTGCAACAAGACAACGACGTGGCTCACCGAGGACATTCTCAACTACATTGGCGGCGACCAGGAAGTGACTGGCGAGGATGTCAAGCTCGGCGCCTTTGAGATTATCAAGCGTTCCATCAGCCGCTTTTCGTTTGCCCGCTTCCGGATCTTGTTCCAGGACAGGAAGCTTGCCATGACGACGCTTCTCCTGTGGTTCCAGTGGGCCACCATCGGCATGGCATACCCGCTCTTCAACGCTTTCCTGCCGCAATACCTGGCCAGCTCTGGTGGCGAAGTGACCAACGACGTCAGCACCGTGTACCGCAACTACGCCATCACTGCCATTGTCGGCGTCCCCGGATCCTTTTTCGCATGCTACGCCGTCGAGCTCAAGTTCCTCGGCCGCAAGGGCACAATGGCCATTGCCACGGTCATTACGGGCGTCTTTGTCTTTCTATTCACCATCTCCAAGGACTCGGACTTTCAGCTGGCCTTTACTTGCCTGGAGGCCTTCTTCCAGAACATCATGTACGGCGTGCTGTACGCGTACACGCCCGAGGTGTTTCCTGGGCCGATCCGCGGTACGGGCACTGGTATCAGCAGTTTCTTGAACCGTGTTGCTGGACTGTGCGCTCCTATTGTGGCCATCTACGCGGGGGACAGCAATCCCAAGGCGCCCATCTACGCAAGCGGCGGGCTGTTCATTGCGGCATTTTTCAGCATGCTGGTGCTGCCGATTGAGACGAGAGGAAAACAGACGCTGTAGAGAGCATTGTATGTTGAGCGCCGGGTCGCTTAGATTAGAGGCACAGTGTGCACTATACCCACGAATGACATGATAGCCGTTTCAGAGTGTTTTGGTTGCTTGTGTGGTGCAGGGTAATTTGTCGCTCCAGGCCGCACCGATGCTGTGGCCATGCCATGTCCAGCGCTTGGTTGGGAGCTAACGTGTGCCGATGGCGTTGTGATTGGGAGGCCTGGGTGGTGGTATAGCATGGCGGCAGCGGGGGAATGCAGAGGGTGGCGAGCTGGCGATGCGCCTCATGTGCATCATGACATGGCGCGGCGTTGCGACGGCCGTCTCGAGCAGTGCACGCGCACCTGTCCATGTCCACGGCCACGCCGTCGTCGTCGTCCTCGGGCGCATCCACATTCTCCGTCGCGATGCCGCTTGGTCGGAGGCTTCCTTCTCGTCGGAGGCTCCCAGTCGGAACCGGTCAGATTGCCAAGCAATCCGATTCTTTTTGCAGTAAGGCTTGCGTGCGGCCGGGATAGCGACCACCAAGGGGCCTCGGCGCACACAACAAACCCAATGAAGTGACGTACGTCCTGACCGCTCCGCCACCAGAAAGCGCGCAAAGACGGGCAGCTCGAATCGCAAGCCACTGCGAAGCAACCGCCGCGGCCCTGATGCCGGACAAGCGGTTGCCGATGAAGTAGTGCTTGCGACCTGGGCGAGGCGTGGCGTCGCACCATGGCATGTGGGGGAGTGAAGCGGAGGCCCTGACCAAAGGTACAAAGTCTCGACTGGCGAACGGCTTCGGGTCCCCTTGGGATACTTCCTTTGCCTCTGCATCCATCGCTGCACGCTGTCCAGACTGCATCGTGCCCCCATCTACTAAACACCCGCACTCGATCTCACGCCACGCCCACAGTCTCGCCCGCCCGCCAGCCCGCCATGATCGACTCGTACTTTGACGTCCTCATCATCGGCAGCGGCATCAGCGGCATCAACGCCGCCTACCGCCTGCAAGAGTCGCTGCCAGACACCAAATACGCCATTCTCGAAGCCCGCCACGAGCTCGGCGGCACGTGGTCGCAGTTCAACTACCCCGGCGTGCGCTCCGACACGGATCTGCACACGTTCGGCTTCCCATTCTATCCATGGCGCTCGCCCAACCCCATTGCGAGGGGAGACAAAATCCGGAGCTATCTGCAGGAGACGGCCGAAACGTTTGGCATTGACAAGAAGATCCGGTACCACCACCGTGTTCTGGCGGCCGACTGGAGGAGCGAAGAGCAGCGCTGGAGACTGCATGTACAAATTGCCAGCCATGTCGGTAGAGAGCCGCGGACAGTCGTCCTCTGGACCAAGTGGCTGATTACCGGCACCGGATACTACAACTACCAAGAGCCCCTGAATGCAAACATTCCGGGCATCGACAGCTTCCAAGGAAAGGTCGTACACCCCCAGTTCTGGCCCAACGACCTTGACTACAAGGGCAAAAAGATGGTCATTGTGGGTTCAGGCGCAACAACCATTACCCTGTTACCTGCGCTGGTCGACGGCGGCGCCGCAAGCGTAACACAGCTACAGAGGAGCCCAAGCTACATCTTGAGCGTCCCGCAAAACGACGAAGCATGGTTCGAGAAGTGGGTTCCAGAGTGGTTTACTCTGCAATACAAGCGTGCGTCACCTACCTCTTTGTGTGCTGCAGCAACTAACTCGTCTCTCCAGGCTTCATCTTCACCCTCACGCCCTTTATTCTCTACGCAATCTGCATGTGGTTTCCCTCGTTTGCGTCTTCGTTGCTCATCAAAAAAGCTGCCCAGGATCTCCCACCCGACTTTCCCATGGACCCGCACTTTAAGCCCGGCTACAACCCCTGGCAACAGCGCATGTGCCTATGTCCCGACGGCGACTACTTCAAGGCCTTTAGCTCAGGCAAAGCACACATTGTCACCGACACCATCAAGAGCGTTGTTGCCGACGGCATCGAGCTCAACGGCGGCCAAAAACTCGACGCAGACATCATCATCACCGCCACCGGCCTCAACATGCGCTTCCTCGGCGGCATGGAAACCACCATTGACGGAAAACAGATAGACCTCCCTTCGCAGTACATGTGGCGCGGCTGCATGTTTACTTCGTTCCCCAATCTCGGCAACATCCTCGGGTACTGGAATGCCTCGTGGACGCTGGGCTCAGACGTCTCGTCTCGCCTCTTTGTCCGCCTCATCAAGCACCAGCAGCAACACGGATATACCAGCGTGGTGCCCGTCATTAGCGACGCCGAGAAGACCAAGACCATCGCGGCTTCTCCGCTCAACAGCACTTATGTCCGCATGGCCCTGGGCAAACTGCCTCGGTGCACGGAATCGGGACCATGGAGACCGAGGGAGAACTGGTTCAAGGATAGATGGGGCGTTACCATGGGGAGCCTGGATGATGGCTTGAAATGGGACAAGGTGGCTGTTGAGTAGTGGTTGAAGCGTAATGAGGAGGCCATGCGTCGTTTTTGTTATACCTTCTCCTTATGGCATTTTAATTCGCTCCGCAAACTCATCTTCCAATCAGGTCCCAATGCAAACATGACATTGGCGATTGTTCGTGCTGCTTTGTTTTTCCCTCTTTACATACATGACCCACTTAGATAAGTACTATTTATTATTTGCATCGTCTCTCTCTCGTATTAGCTATTACGTACAAGAATCAAGTTGTAAGAAAGATGTGCCATGAAGAGCCACTCATCGCTGTTGGTCCGGAGCAGAGGTTTCCTATAACTGGTTGCCCAAGTAGTACTAGCACGTGGCGTTGGTCCATCCGCCCGCCCACCGCGCGGTCCGCTCGCGTGTGTAAGCGCGCACGTGACCCGATCCCGAACGGTAGCGAAAAAAAGCAGTACAATGCAACAAAATATATAAGAAGCACAGAGCAAAAAATGAATGGACTCGCGGGGAATCGAACCCCGGACCACTCCCATGCTAAGGGAGTATTATACCACTAAACCACAAGCCCAGTTTTGCAGTCGCAGAACACATGGTGGTATGGCTGCCTTGGATGGAAGGAGCGGCAGCTATAGCGCTTATTTTGGTATGCAAGGAAAGAACGAAGCAGTGGCGCAAACATCAAAAATCGGCACACCACAACGGGAATAGCTGGGTGATGTCTAGTATTGGGTGTTTTCCACCCTTGGTCACATTGTGCAGTGGGTGCGGCGTCCTAGACATGCGCTGAAGCGAAGTGAGGTTACGCATTGTTGGTGGACCTACGCGTACGGAGGCGGGGGAAATCAAATTGCACAAGATAGGAGTACAGTATCATGTGCTATAGAGTGCGCGACGCCTAAGCAAAACCACAGTAGATTGTTTGTGGGACTATTATTATTATTATTATAATTATTATTATTATTATTATTATTATTATTATTATTATTATTATTATTATTATTATTATTATTATTATTATTATTATTATTATTATTATTATTATTATTATTATT
>NW_007359914.1:3241479-3289113 GCF_000359705.1 Exserohilum turcica Et28A | reverse complement strand
AACTACGTAGGCTAGAATTTAATACTAGGTACAAATTGAGTAGGTACAATGTAGGGGGTTATCTAAATGAAGGTGAGGCTCGTAGCCTAGTAGTTTTTTAGTTGAGTAACTCTCTCAGATCTTTCACTTTAAATGAGTCTTCCTCTCAAGTTTTAACGAGTAACTCTCTCAGTCGAATAGGTAGTTTAATGAGTAACTCTCTCATGTGGGTGGACCATAAATATGGTTGTGAGGGGAGAAGGATTCGAACCTTCGATCTTTGCTGACGTGAGACAGCAGAAAATTTTCCAGGCGCTCCACCACTGCGCCATCCCCCCTGTTTGTGGGACTAGTTGGTATGCGTATGCAGCATTATACTTTTTCGTAGCTGCCATGGTACTGGAAAAGTCTTTACCTGTGTTCAGTGCAATTGTATCCCAATATCAACGCAACATAGTCATTTTCTCTCATTTGGATCAAGGAAAGACTGTAGAAAACAGACCGAGTAGAAACAACAATCCAAGTATTTTCACACCCGCTCCAAAACAACAACCTCACCCTCCGCCCCGCTATCACTACTAACATACACTCTCCCCCGCACATCTACCGCCAGTCCCACCGGCCGAAAACACGACGTAGCTGCACATTCATCGACGTGCTCATTCCAAAAAATATCTTCCCACAGCTCCTCACTGGCATGATCCACGGGATTCGGTCCAAAGACGTTGCCCTCGCGCCGTGAAAACGGGACTTGAATGACTTTGAAGCCCACGGGTGGCCTGCGGTTCCAGCTGCCATGCAGCGTGACAAAGAGGGCAGAGAAATCGACGTTGAATTTTGCTTCCAGCGGAGTCGAGTGTGCAGGGAGTGCTACGCGTGGAGCTATGCTGCGCTGGTTGCACGTGGCGTCGTTGAAGGTGGCGTTGGGCTCAAGGACGAACTGGTCGCCTGTGGTGAAGTTCTGGTCGGGCATGGCCGCGGGCGCGTACACGGTGAAGCAGGTGGGGTAGCCGTACCAGTTTTTGTTCTCGAGGGCTGCGTCGCCAATGTAGTTGAGTTCGTCAGCGGGGTTGTCATTGTGGATGTCGGTGGCGGTGCCGTTGAGGGTGCGGTGGAGGTCGTCGGCCGAGTTCTCCACGCCCCAGAGGTGAGACGAGGCGTCGAAGGCGAGGCCGACTTCGTTGCGGAGCCCGTATCCGAGTTGGTGGCCGGCGGTGGTGTAGTTGTAGCCCGCGGGTGGTGGGGAGGTTGTGTTGAAGACTTTGATGCAGGCCCGCCCCGTCTTGATGTCTATGGAGCCGTAGTCAATGTTTTCGTTTGAACCGTGCGAGACGAGAAGCAGGTTGGGGTGTTTGGGGGGTATGCTGAGTGAGCGTGTGACATGGCCTTTGGTATCCATGCCGGTTACTATTGTCGTTGCGTTTCCTAAAACACTCATTGTGTCTGCGTCGTATTTCCACGCAAACACGGTAGTGGCGGAGCTGGCGTATAGTGTTTTGCCGTCTTGACTAACGACGATGCCATGATTGAGGTTCCGCTGGGCAATGAGTGTCTTGGAGGACTCGAGGCAGCCACTGTCTGAGACTTTGTGTGCTGTGATGCCGAAGCCGTTTTGAACAATGAGGAGATTGCCTGCGGTATCGAAAATGAGTCCTCTCGGTTGGGTCAATCCCCCTGCAACTTTTGTAGCTTTCCATCCTTTAGCAGTGCGTACAGCAAATGCGAGCTTATTGACACCATCGCACGACGTAGGCATGCTGGTTTGAATAGGTCCTGGAGATGTCGAAGAAGTCACTCTCGTACTAGTACTTGTTGGTCGTATACTGAGGACTGAGCTTGGCACTGGAGCACTGCTCACTGCTGGTTGCTCATCCATGAGATTCGCCGCGATCAATCTATCAAAGTCTGCGTTGTGGCCCTGTGTCAGATTGGCCTTGTAATGGCCAAACGAGTTATGCACATCAAAGGCAGATCGGTTGTTCGCTGGCTCAGCGGGTGTCTTGTTCGACACACCATATCCAAACTTTTGCGCAGAGGCATCTGCATCAATGGAGACGGTATTTCCATCAACATCAAGCCATTGGGAACAGCCCCTGCACCGGACGGTTAAGGTCCAATGAGTCTCGTTGTATCCAGTCCCTTTTATGTATGCGTATTCGGCTTCTGGATAGGATATCAGCAAGCTGAGGCCCCTAGTCAAGGTAAGAGAATTGCCCAATCTCTTTCCAGAACTACCTACAATGCCATTCTAGAACTATAGATTGATGTGTTTGATGCACTGTTCACCCAACCAATCGTAAGTGGCACATATGGCATGGTGCCACCCCAACTGAAGCCCACCCAGCCGTTCTTGACTGGAGACACAATTTGCAGCACTGTATCAAAGGGTGCGGTTTTGGTGGCAGGCAAAGCGATGCCGAATGTGATGCCGTTGGTACTAGTCCAGCCTACATAGCATATTAACGTCTGGGAATCGCAGTACCTTTTGGTACACTGTCCTTGTGCTGCAGTTGTTTTAGTTTCTAATATTTTTGTGAGCAGATACACATACCGATACATATGAGAGCGCCTGTTACTAGGATGGACTTGGGAACCCTCATGTCGACTAGACAATGAAATTATTCAGAAGCAAATGTCACATCACAATGGATTTTGGCACCTTATGACATTGAACACTCCATTGAATGATCTGAGACATATTCTTCTTCTTTCAGACTTAATCTAACAAATTCAGTGCATGTGTTTTCCCGCTTTTGACGTACGAACTATATGCCGTTCTTGTAATGTGGAGGTTGTGGGGCAGTGGCATCGTAATATGAACAACGCCTCGCCTTGACTGTTGATCGCTCACCAATGGATGAATCGTTTTCTACTCGGCAGTTACAAAGTATTGCACTGTGCTAACCGTCGCTACCGTAGCCTGTGTTTCGGAGCTTTGACACCACACGAAGAAAAATATCATGGCGCGTCTAGTGCAAAACGTCCAGACATCTCCACATCGAAGGTAATGAGCACCGGACTGATATTAAGATCGAATGAACAGGGTTTCGTTCGGCGAGATGGAGATTACATGATCATTAAATGAGATAGCGACTTTAGCCTCTGAAGATGAGTACTATCCGGGTGATAATGGCCATCATCATGACATACATGTGTATGGATTGACCAAGATGGCTAGCGCTGTGAAACCTCATTTCAAATTGGCGGCTGAGAGGAAAATTGCACTTGTCGCATGTTGAGATATCGAAGAAAGGTGTCTCGAGAAGATAGACCCCTATTCATAACATGTGACCTGTGCAATATCCGCCCCAACATGTGCCATCGACAGCAATGCGCATTCTTCGTAGAAACTCCTCATCATTTCATCAGTAAACGACTCTTGATTGATTTCTTTTTTACTCTACACCACGCCAGTGCCCGGATATATCATGTGACGACCAGTCGGCCAAGCAATGGATCACGGAAAGAGCCGCTTCCGGCCGGGACCCCTTCCCTTCCCCACGTTCTCCGCACTTTACAGTAGGGCCGAGGCTTGAGCGCAGGATGCAGGATGCCTCAGCCCCACGACACCTAGCTGATACCACAGTCCATCATGTCGCGCTCCGATTCTCTCATATTTGCGCGCACAACCCATTCTGAAAGCCGAGGTTAGATGCCTGGGCAGTCTCCCGCGTCACCACCATCATCGTCTTCGGCCTTTTCCCACAATGGCACTGGGCCCATACACCAACCTTCGCGTCGCGCGCCACGACCGCATCTTCGTTATTACGCTCGCCAAAGCGCCTGAAAACCGGATCAATGTTGCTTTCGCCCAGGAAATCATACGAGCGCTGCGCGACATTGAGCGGGAACTGGGCCCCGACTCGGAGGGTTGCGTGATCACACGAGGCGCAGATGAAAAGTTCTGGTGCACCGGGCTCGACCTCGACGAAAACGATGCGAATCCTTTTGCCAATAGCGATGGCTTCTTTCCGCTGT
The DNA here is from genome assembly GCF_000359705.1 of Exserohilum turcica Et28A. Taxonomy (NCBI): domain Eukaryota; kingdom Fungi; phylum Ascomycota; class Dothideomycetes; order Pleosporales; family Pleosporaceae; genus Exserohilum; species Exserohilum turcicum. The sequence continues at coordinate 3,285,156 of NW_007359914.1, read as the reverse complement.
TGGCCACGCTGCTCGACTATCCCTTTCCGACCATCGCGCTGATCACGGGACATACGTTTGGCGGCGCGTGTCCGCTTGCTCTGGCGCACGATTACCGCATCATGAATGCGCGGCGGGGATTCTTCTCCATGCCACCTGTCAATCTTGGATTGCATTTCCCGGGCATTGGGTTCCTTCCCCGACTGAAGCTGAGCCCGCAGGTTGCGCGCAGCATGCTGCTTGAGGCGCATCGATGGACGGGCAAGGAAGCATACCAAGACGGCATTGTGGATGAGATTGCAGAGCCAAAGGAGATGCTTGAGGTTGCGCTGAGAAAGGCTAGAGAGGTTCAGGGCAAGGCAAAGATGGGCGTGTATAGTTTGCTGAGGAATGAACTGTGGGGTGAGGCTGCTGAGAAGATACGAAGCATCTGCTATGTCCATGGGAAAAGAGTGGTTGGGCCCGCCAAGGCCAAGATCTAAGTGCATGCGGCTACTTTCTAAATTAGCACCAACGCAGTCCATGATCTTGACAAGACTTTATCATCATGCATGAAAACTTTGATTCGTGACACAATATATACATGCGAAAATCCAAATCTATGTACGTTCCAGTATTCTAACAAGAGTATTCTCATCGAGTCGTACAAATAGGCAATGTCTAGTAGGTAGGTTCAAGCGGCGGGTCGGCGTTCTTGACGAGCATCTGAACGTACTCGTCGAACCAAGCACCAGCAATGGGCGCGCCAGCAAGACCACAAGCGCCGTCACTCTCACCGCCAGGCTTGATCCAGACAATAGAGTCAATGTTGGTGTTGTTGGTCGAAGCACCGGGGCGGAGTCCAAAGCCAGCGGGCGAGACATTGCACCAGTCGCCCCACTCCTTACGCGCACCCGGCAGCGCCACACGGCCCTGGTCAATAATGAAGTTTGTCGGCATGCCCTCAGCAGCCATGTACTCCCCGAGCGAAGTAGCGTAGTGGCTCTCGTCCCAGGACGGAGACCACTCGGTGAAGTTCTCGCGGACCTTGGCGTTGAAGGGATTGTAGTTGGAGACGTTGGTCGAGTAACCGCGGATCTTGGACGCGGGGTTGAGTTTCTTCGCCATGTCGACGACCTTGGCAAAGATTTGGGCTGTGGGCTTCAGGTTGTCGGCCCATCCAAGCCAGCCTCCGTGGGCGGCGTCCATGTACAGGTGGATATGGGGGGACTGGAGTTTGGAGATTGCGTAGGCAATGCCCTCCTCGTAGATGGGGGTGGCCTTGGCACAGAAAGGCACCCCTTGATTGGTGACGGCATTGCCAAGGGAATCCGGCTCGAGGACAATGGCAAAGTCCATGTCCTGCGCTGCCGAAAGATGCCTTGCGTACACGTCGACAAACTCTTTCTTGTAAATGTTCAAGCCGTCCTTGTCGGAGCTGAGCTCTCCGGCAGATTCACCAGCAGAGCAGTCACGGTCGGGGAGATTGTAGAGGACAAGACCGACAATCATTCTGTTGCTTCCTTTTCTCTGCCTGCGGGCTGCTTGGATGGCTTCGGGAATCTGGCTCAGACCGGCGCGTGTGGTAATCCATGTGAAAGTAGAAATCTTGTCGGCAACGGTGCGGGTGCGTGCTGCGTTGAGAGAGTCGTTCTGGGACTGGAAAGAAGCAATGGTCTGCTGGAGCTTCTGGCCATAGCTCCCGACAACGTAACGATCCTTGCCAGTCCACGGGTTGTCTACGACTTTGCTTTGAGGCGCTGGGGCTGCAGAGACAGCGCCAGCAAGGGCGGCAGTTGCCAAAGCGAACTGTGTGAGTTGGACCATGATGGATGAGAGCTGAGAAGGAACGAAGAGTCTCAATGCGCTTGCTGCTGGAGAGTACGACTGGGAAGTACCCAGTGCCCTTTATAGACATGGTGATGATAGCAACCATAATGGGGTTGCGCGGAGCATGCAAGCTGTCATGACCTGTGTTACCCAAACACTTTGTTCCGGGCCCTTGCATTGCAGTGGCCGTTTCGAAACTCGATCAGCGGTACCGTCGGCCCGCTAGATGCAACTGCTGGCTCCTGAATACGTCCGAGTCTTGGTATCAAGCATTGGCTTTTGCGAGCGCCGTGCCGTCGAGGCCGAGCGTGACGATGGCGCTTCGTTGAAGTGGTACCTTGAAATTTCTTTGGCCAATGCCCCGAACGGTCGTTTTTCCAGGAGCAGAATGTTTGCCTGCTATGGTATATTAGCCAAGAAAACATGTACGGGGGTCAAATGCGGGTCCACAATTAATATATTTGCGCTGTTTACCCGGCTGCCCCATCGGGTGGCAACCCCCACACGGTGGTTCTCTATATGTGTGCATATCATATGACTTTGCAGATTGGCCAATACTGTCAAGCCAACAGAGTTTAGATTGATCAAAGAGTGCAGTGGAGCTGTTGGTTCATTTCGTCCTAGAAGCGACTATTGGAATGCGCTGCAACGAAGGTTCGCTGCATCTTCTAGCGCATCCGTGAGCGGCTGTGCCCTGAGGCTGAGTTGAAAGTAGATAGGCAGATGCCGTCGATGCATGAGATGCAGGTACACCAGTGCCGGTTGGGGATAAACGCAACGAGAGCAATATTGGGTCTACAGCAGACATGGCCAGGTGCAATACATATCAATATCCTACGGGGGCTTGCGGTATGCGTAGTCAAGGTCTGAGCTAGTCGCCTCTGCACATGATGGACATTCTGCGTCTGTAGTGCACTCGGATAACGCCTTGCTGTTGCCATGGCTGTCTGGATGTTGTTCTCAAAGGGGTTGGTTGGGGCTTGGAGAGCCACGCTACGGTACCAGCAGTGCCATGGAAACACGGTGGCAAGCAAACGTAGTCTGACCAACTAGCGACTAACATGGTTCCCAAGACGGAGCGTGTCTCATGGAGAACTGCTAAGAAATAAACTGTCGAGGACAGCAGAGTATCCCAAGGCCACAAGGGCGACTCAGTCAGGGACGCGTCCTTGGCGTCTTGGCGTAGTGTCACAGGACCCCTCACATATTCCCTGTTGTATGTCAGCTTCTTGTCGCAGATGTCCTTAGTGCATGTCCATATGGAAGAAAAAGTCTCGTGTTGTCCTGTTCCGCCCAGTGGTATTTAGAGAGGCGCCATACCCACAAACCTTAACCCACAATGTCATGTATCGGGAGCCTGTACCCCAAAGCATCCTATCTAATTGGAGTACTGGAGTACGTTGGTCGTTTTGTGTCATGTTGCGGATCTGCTGTCTCCACCTGGGGTTGGGCTTCCAGTGTGCTGAGACCAGCCATGTCGCGATTGCCAGAGGAGAAGCCTTTGTTTATGTTGAGGGCCAGAAATCAAAGATGGTCCTACCAGAGTTCGTACGAGGACTACGTAAGCGGCGGCAGGCTGGTGCATCTCAACGGCACGCTCGCTGGTGAGGCATATTCCAGTCTTGCAAGTACGCCAGGTTCGTGAATCTGCTGCTTCTGCGCGCAACTCGGGGTCAGGTCCGACGTAGATATCTCAAAGCAGTCATAACAAGCCAAGATGCCCCCTCGCATCAGAGCTTGCCGTGGGGACTGTCCTTGGGGAGGGTGGTTGGGGGATGGCCAAGTGAAGAGGGCGATAGCTAAGGCGCTGGCTGTGCTCGGCCGAGGGGTGATAGATCAGAGTCAATGGCACCACCAGTATCCAGCAGCTAGCGGTGAGGGCTGGGCTTGTTATTGGCCGCACTGAGTCAACATCAGCCTCCAGATGCGCAGCTGCGGCTTGGAAAAAGAGGCATTTAACATGGACGGGAAGAGCAAGACGCCGTAAAAGGAGATAAGGGGTTGCCGGGCTAAGGGCCAAGCGCACCGCACGTGACCTGCCGCCACCAAGCTTCTCCTTAGCCATTGGCCGACAGTATTGCTTGAACTCTGTTTCGTTCTCGCGTGACATGGCTGCAGCTATTGCTACCACGACCCCAGCCGACAGAGTGCACTTCGCTGTATGGTGCGCGCACGCATGTGTGATGGCCCGGCATCCGCGGGCGCCATGGCTGCTGGGCCAGAACAGCGACACATGTCGTCGCCTTGCCAGCTGCTGATGTCTGCCAGGCTCGTCGACACGAGTTGCGCTGATTAGAGTGAGAGCGTCGCTCCCAGAAGGACGACAATCGGCGCGACGTCGTGCCACAAGCGGTTAGCGTCGGTTTTGCTTGCCCCCGAGCGTCCGCGACGTGTCAAAGACGCTCGACTCGGCTTCGTCATCGCAGCAACATCGCGTTCGCCTTACTCTCCTACCCTTACTGCCTGCCAACTGTGACTTGGATTCCTAGAATGAGCGCCGAATCCAAGGCACCGCGTGTCGTGCCTCCTAGCAGGCGAAGAGACAAGCCCATCTTGAGCTGCACTCTTTGCCGGCGACGAAAGTGAGCGGTTCTGCGCCCTTGTCCAATGCCGACGCCTGCTAACAGTGGTCGAGACTGAAGTGTGACCGCCAGCAGCCATGCAAGACCTGTGTGGACCGCGGGCTTTCCTTATCATGCGCCTATGTGCGCAACACGCCAGCTCCCAAGGAACCAAAGATCCCAAACAGTGTGCATGAACGAATCAATCAGCTCGAGAAGCTGGTCACCAACCTCATGAGCGGGAAAGATGCCAATCATCTCTCGCCTAATGGCGGCCTCATGGACAGGCAATACGAAGATGGCAATTCCGACATCCCCCGTACCCCAGACCGCGTAAAGTTCAGTAGCGAGACGACGAGTTACAGCAACAGCGACCATTGGACGAGTATTCTCGACGGGGTAAGGGACCCTCCAACTGACCTGGTTCTTCGTGTTGAGCATGCTCTAGATTTCAGAGTTGCGCGAACATCTCGATCATGCCCCCTCTTCGCTTGAAGCCAAAGACGAGGGATGTGAAGATATTGCCGGCCCAGAACTTCTGTTTGGGCGGCAAAGATATGCTTCCAAGGAAGAAATCCTTGCTGCTCTGCCCCCGCGGCCAGAGGCAGACCAGTTGATTGACATTTTCTTTGCAACAATGGAGACACATACAAGTAAGTCAGCAGCCACAAACCCAGGGTAGGCATTTACATGGACGGTAGCCTTCTTGCATAAACCGACCTATTACAACCAGGTAAGCATCTCTGCTTGCGTACAGTTGTGCCCTGCAATTGATAACTGCGTAGTATCACAGATTCTGGCTGAACCCTTTCGAAACATCGACCATGTGGATAGCGCTGCTCTACGCTTCTCTTGCCCTCGGTGCTCGATTCCATGCAAGTATCGAAGAGCAACGAATGGGCGATGCCAACTCCGGACCCGAATCTGGCCACAGCTTGTACTCGGCGCGTACCAACTTCTACCGCGAGAAGGCTGTACAGTGCATGATTCTTGCCAACTACACCAAATGCCCACCATTTACGATTGAAGCATTCTTGCTCTACTTTGGCACAGAGTTTCTACGTTCGGTCGATGCGCAGTTCAGCGCATACTTGATTGTTGCTATGCTCATTAGAATGTGTTTCCGGATGGGATACCACCGAGATCCGTCAAGGTTCCCTAATATCTCGCCTTTTGAAGGTGAGATGCGACGGCGCAAGTGGCTTGTGGTAATGACACTTGACTTGGTCACCTCAGCACAGCTGGGGTTGCCCAGGATGATCCAACCGTTCATGTTCGACACACAAGAGCCTCGGAACCTGGCCGAGGGAGACATCTATGAAGATATGACGGGACCAGTACCACCCTCAAAACCCGAATCAGAGCTTACCAGCTTGCTCTATTTCATTCTCTTGTCCAGGCTACGCAATATCCAGGCGCAAATCATAGACATGATGAACGCTACATCACAGCCGCCGTATGCAAACATTACCGATATCGATACCGCGCTGAGATATATCCATGATAACGCACCGCACTCTCCCGACGTTAAAGACATTGTGGATGTTAGCATTCCCATGACGCTACAATCGATGCGGCAATGTCAAATCGACCTGGCATTCCTCAAGGCCGAAGTGATGTTGCACCGTCCGTATCTTAAGCTTGGAAGAGTCGATAAGCATTATGAATACTCTCGAAGGGTATGTCTTAATGCTTCGATGAGGATGCTCTCGTTTCAGTGTAAAATGCATGCCGTATACCAGCCAGAAGACAAGATGTTCTCATCAGTAAGGAACCAACCCATACGATTTGCTTACCGGATATGGCTGACCCATCACTATCAACTAGGGATGGCGCGTGTCTGCGATGAGCAGTCTCTTAACACCGGTCGTTGTCCAGGACTTTCTTCTCGCCACCACCGTTTTAGTGATTGATCTCGACGAAGACTCGACATCTCCTTTGCCCGACTCTCCAAGTGAGCCGGCAACCGGGGTGTCCCAATTAGATAAGCCACCACCGACACGCGAGGAAATTGTCGCGGCCCTACGTTCGGCTTATGGCTTGTGGTTAAAGGCCAGCAAAAAGTCTCAAGAGGCGCGGAAGGTTGCAACAGCCGTAAAGCTAGTACTTTCCAGAGTAGGAGGAAATGAGATGCAAGAAGCCAGCCCTGCAACTTGTGAGTTCTCGTGTAACATGGCCTTGCTTTGCCATGAGCTGACTTTTCCAAGCTAGCAGCAATACAGTGGTGATGGAGCAAGATCGTGTTCATCCATCGCCAGCCTTTGACTTCAACGAATACGGTGCCCCACAACCTGCGCCGAATGTTTCTTCAATGAGCAATGCCGGTCCCCAACCCCCTTTTGCCTATGAACAGATGCCCATGGATCTGGAGACCTTAAACATACCCTTTGATTGGGTGAGTATGTTGTAGTCCCGAAGGCGGCCAAACTCACATCATTTCTAGGATGGCATGCTCTCTAACCTTCAGATTCCGGCATATAGAGATTACCAACGCCCGCTGTTCGAGTAATGCAACATTAAACGCCAGATTTTAGGACACGTAACAATTATCTGGGTTGTTTAAAGAAGAAAAAGAAGAAAGACTCCAATACTCGGGAGTCAATACGTAACAGACTGATGGCACCTGGCAGACGCAGGCGGTACCAATGAGAAGCCGTGGTAATGGGCTAGCGTCATGATTTGTTGCAGTCAATTCGGCTCGTGAAACACCGAATGTTCCATCGAATAAGACGATCTAAGGATAGCAACTCTGCTCATGGGTCGTGCCCATTCTGGATCGACTTGTGTCCCAAAAAGAAAAACTGCATATTGTTTCAAGCATAGTTACGCAATGCAGCTCGAGGACCATGGATCGCAGTTTGTGAATGGTGGTCTCACCAACGTGGCATTCCCGGATTTGTCACGGTGCGAGGCATCGACGATCGCCAACTCCGCGCGCCCATCGAGATATGCCAAAGCCGACGGAGTGCATGCCGTTTGAAAGATCATTGATCTTTTGTTTGTATCGGAGATCCGCGGATCTGCCATGCATTTTCGCAACACGTCCACTACGGTTACCCATGGACTCCAAACGTGGGCAAACTGGGTTGTTAAGAAGACGTGGTGACGTCATGTCTAGTATCTCCTAGGAAGAATCTACATAGGTCGTTATTCGGGATCAATTGCACCGCAATCGCCATGGGTACCTGTGCCCGCCCTTGCATGCTACTAACTACCGGTATCATCACTAGCACTTTTCCAGCAACACGAACACACAGATGGAAACTATCCACGAGCTTGACAGGACATGCTACTCCCACAAGGAGCCGTCCATCGAGCCCGATCTTGGAGACCTCCGACGGTCGACTGACAAAGCTCTACCGGGACTGCCAAAAACACCTAAAAGAGTACTGATGAAGTATCGGTTTTCTGCAGTCTTTTCCATCGGACTTACAATTGCGAGTTTTGTTCTCAGCTTAGTATTGGTGGTGGCAGGGAATCATGCATATACATTTGGAGGACAATATTTGGTTGCAGTAAGTCATCACAATATCGGTACGGAATCCGTAGGCTCACAGCCACAGCTGGATGTTACCGCCAACGCCCAAATTTCGACACGTCAAAATGCGATATCCTCGGAGCCATCTGTCAGCACAAAGAATATAGCAACAGCAAACGTCTATTATGTCTACCTTGACAAGGTCTGCTCTGGCTCTCCAGCACATGGTGTAGGAACCTTCCGTACCGTCATTGAAAGATGCGAAAGTTACTCCACGGCTACTGCAAGTGCGTAGATTACACTCCAGGCACTTGGTATCCCAGGCTAATACAACCGCTCAGGGCTGGCAATGTTGACCTCTTCGGATAACGGGCCCCCCAAGGATTTGGTATCACCCATGGATCTAGTCACCAGGCTGCTTGTGATGACGTCAGATACTCTCCATAGCGTGCGGACAGGCAGTTTGGCATCGCTCATCCTCTCTCTCATCGGGTCCCTTTTCTCCGCAATTTCGTCTGCCCTGGCAATCTTCTTTCCACACTCTCCGCTCCTCGCCTACTCCAACATCTTCTGGCCGCTACTTGCAAGCACATTTGCATTTGTCGCCGCTGCTATGCTAAGCGTCCTGGTAGTGGGCGTATTTGCAGCAGTCAACGGTGCCGTGCATGTGGCCGGTGTAAAGATTGGACAGGGAGGATCGGTGCTGCTTCTCGCATGGCTGGCATGGGTCCTGGTATTGCTGGCTTTAGTGTACTGGGGCCTGGTGTGGTTTGTCGAAGTGAGGAGATGGAGCTTCACCAAGAGGAGGAGAAGCGAAGACGAGGTGGGGAACTGGAAAGGAATAGGGACCGAGGTGTGGAAGGATCTCAGGAAGGATAAAACAGCACTGTATGTCCACTCGATACATGCATAGCTTCAATTTCCATGAATATCCCCGCGCCTTTTAGCGCTTCAGTGACATTGACAAAAGGCACCTTTGGCGCCATCTCTCCCCAGTAACGTGACCCTGACGCCAGAGAAGACGTTGGACAGGTTCCTGCGCTAGTGCTAGCGGAGTGGCAAGCGGAATGTGGAGACCATCAGCCAACCGTGGCGCGACATGGGCCCACCGCCGCCAGCGCCAAGCCCAGGGTCCCCCAAGTGCTCCACAAAACTTCCACCTCTGCCTCGACCGCAGCCCCTCAGTCTCCTCAACCCCCGACCTGCCATTGTTGCGTGCGCCCACCACCATGCGGTCTTCCGTCTCTACCGCCACGCTGCCCCAGAAGAAGCCCGCCGCCCGGGGCCTTACCGCCAAAGCAGAGAAGCCCGAAGAGCCAAAATTGGAGAATGAGCACGACCACTTCTTTTGGACATACACAGAAGAGCCGCACCGGACACGCCGCATGGCCATTATCAAGGCACATCCAGAAGTACGCCGGCCGCCTGATGGCCCCAATGGGCCCTTGGCTAACCCGTTGACAGGTAACCAAGCTCTGCGGCCCCGAGCCGCTCACCAAATACGTCGTCCTGCTGGTCGTGTCGGTACAAGTCGCCTGCGCATACCTCCTCCGCAATACTCCTGTCTTGTCATGGCCCTTCCTGCTCACCGCCTACGCGATTGGTGCCACAGCCAACCAGAACCTCTTCCTCGCCATCCACGAGATATCTCACAACCTGGCCTTCCGATCGCCCTTGGCAAACAGACTCTTTGCTGTCTTTGCAAATCTGCCAATCGGCATTCCCTACAGCGCCTCGTTTCGGCCTTACCACCTCATCCACCACAAATCGCTGGGAGTCAATGGCCTTGACACCGATCTGCCCACCGCCTTTGAAGCCATCTTTCTTGACTCGGTCGCTGGCAAGGCCTTTTTCGCAACCTTCCAGATCTTTTTCTACGCCCTTCGACCCATGTTCATATACAGTCTGCCCATGACAAAGATTCACCTTTTCAACGTTGTCGTCCAACTGGCCTTTGACTACGTCCTGGTGCAATACGTTGGTGGGCGGGCGTTGGGATATCTGATCATGAGCAGCTTCCTCGCTGGATCGCTACATCCTTGCGCAGGCCACTTCATCGCCGAGCACTACGTCTTCGAGAAGCCCAACAAGGATGCCTCGAACCCGGCCAACAAGATTCCGCTCCCTGAAACTTACTCATACTATGGTCCTCTCAACCTGTTGACTTATAACGTTGGTCTTCACAACGAGCACCACGACTTCCCTGCAATCCCATGGACGCGCCTGCATGCTCTTAACAGGATTGCACATGACTACTACAAGGATCTGCCCCAGCACAAGAGCTGGGTGTACGTGCTTTGGCAATTTGTCTGGGACAAGGACATTAGCCTGTGGTGCCGAGTCAAGAGAGAGGAGGGTGGAAGGAAAGTTGGTGCTGCAGGCGGATGGAGCGAGGAGGATTTGGGCTCAAACGAGAAGAAGGGCCCTATTCCTGGTGTGTTGTAAAGTTTTGTGCACCATTTGCATGGCAGGCGTTGTGAACGGTATGGTATTTGGATAATATACAATTTAGAATCAAGACTTTATTACACCCCATGTCTAAGCACAGTTTCTTAGTATGGGTCATCCGTATGAATGAGTGCAACAAATCAAATCATGTGAGATAATTGTGTGGATGATACAGCCCAATCAATTTCATGTTAGTAGACCGGGACGCTGTCAATGATGCTTACCATTGCATGCTGTGACTGCAAAGACATGTGTCCAACTTTACTAGGTAGTCTCGTCAATACATTTTTAGACTTAGTTATACAATGTCTCATCATTTTAGTTCGTTTGCTACGAGTCCCGTTACACTCCACACACGCACAACAATAAAACACAGTAATGTCATGCAAAACTTGCTGTCTCATAGGCAGCTGCAGTGTTAAAAAGAAAGCATGGGTTTGTACATGATATTGGATTGCTGGTACTGTTGGACTGCATGGGCTGGTAGACATGGCCAAGTGGTGCTGTGGGTTGCTCTCTACCTTTTTACCTTGTATGAGATTGAGATTGAGATGGTGGATATTCGATATTCGACTGTTTGTAGACCCACCGTAGTACAGCCCATTGGCGGACTATCGCACATCACTTTCTGAATAGGCAAACTTGGCGACGCGCTGTCGTTGTGAGTTCTGGGATTCGCCCGTCCACGTGCTTTACGGGAGTGCTTAAGTGTGCAAATTAAATATATGCATACATACATACGCTCCACTGGTTGAAAAGCTCGAGCTGCTTGCTATATTTACTAGGAAACCAACCTGTTGCCAAGTCCAACGCGCACTTCAAATTTCTACTTTCACCCCCCAACCACTTGGATTTTTCTCACAACTAGCACTCACCAATCATTGCTCCCCTCCTTGTTTCAAATAACCGAGCCAGATCAATGGGCAGTTGCAGAGACTATCGAATTCCCAGTCCATACAGTTCATATAGTCCAAGGCACAGATTTCACACGCCACCAAGATCAATCTCAGTACCTGTGTAAATATCGCCCAAATGTGCACGTCACACATCCCACCCACACCTCTCAAAGTGGTAATCTAATCTGTTTGTTTTGCAAAAGTCACGCTCACCGCGCGTATCCATGAGGTGCTAGGCCGCGCAAAATCCAAGGTGAAGCCGACTGCAGCCTTGAAATTGCTTTCGCTCTTGGAGACGTCACTGGTTTTTCTTCGTCTCACCGTGAAGTGAACTTGGCACGGTGCTATCTCCACACGTAAACAAAGTCTCCCGCTTTTGCTACTTCTCGCTGTTGCTCACTGCTATCTCGAGTTCGTGTAGTAGCACCTCTTCCTGCCTCTGCCTCTGCCTTGTCTCTACCACGCCCACACAGTCGAACCTCTCGCCGGATCTCTTCAGCCAAGAACCTCGGAGCTGCTACCATCATGGCGCGCCGCTTCAAGACTAACCTTGGATTTAGGGGTCGCGCTGCATCTCCCGCGCTGTCGGACAAGTCGAACGAGTCTGATCTTGAGGCTTTGTTGCGTCCCTCCAGTTCCGATTCTGACTATGATGACGAGGACATCTTCAGAATGTCTCCAGTCAAGAACCAGCCCGATTCTCACGCCTTAGGCACGAGCGTTCCCCCTATGAAGTTCCCGTTCCCGCTGGGCCCTTTGTCCAACTACACTACTCCCAACGGTCTCGAAACCGAGTCTGAGAAGCTCAAGCGCACTGGTGGACGCTCCGGCTATGTCCAGGCTAGAGGCCATTCTCCTTCTCCAGATAGGTCAGTGGTTGTTTACTGAGGCAGTTGGCAGTGTTGACTTGTTGAATAGGTCGCTCAAGAAGCCGCGCATGTTCCAGCTCCAGCAGCACAACGGCATTACGCGCATGCTCACCCGCAACAAGCTCGTCTCCAACAAGCTCATGTCTTCCGCGTCGGTCCCGACCCAGAGCGGCGACGATGTCAAGGCTCCAGAGACTGACAAACTCGGAGATCTGGATGTCTTGCCTATCGAGGTCCGCGAGCACATCTACGCCCTCGCGCTCGACATCGGCCGCCCAGTCACCATCAAGAACTGTTGCACGCCGGGCAAGACACCTCGTGAAGTGAGCAGGTGCAGCAAGCACGGCTCTCGTGTCAAGGCCAACACGGGTAGATTCAACATGCTGTACGTATGCAAGGGCATGCGTCAAGAGGCCATGCAAGTCCTGTTCACCAAGGGCTCCATGCTGCTGCACCCCGATCCCTTCATGGAGGGGTACCTCAAAGACTGCCCTCGATCCAACTCGCCTCGCCGCATCGACAACTTCATGCAGCGCGATGTCCAGGTTGCCGCCATGTGGAACACCATCTCGCAGTTCCGCTCCATCAAGATCGAGGTCTCCACGATGCGAGTCAACATTGGCCACCCGACGCAGTTCGCCGAGCGCATCCTCGCCATCACGTCCCTGCTGTGCAATGAGGAGACAGATCCCGTCGAGATGGCCAAGCAGTCGCGCACCCTCAACATTGGCGGAATCTTCGTCCACAAGATGCCCTTCAACATGCGCGAGGCGGAATTCACTAGCTATGACCTCGTCTTTGACTGGCTCTTCACCGACTACCCTGAAGGCAGCCCTGACATCAACAGCCTCGCCGCTGAGGTCATGCACAGGCTGCACCGCATGGTCGCTGGCATCGGCAAGCACTCGCATCACGCGTCTTGGACCATCCTCGTCAACAAGAAGCTCAGGGACAACGAGGAGGGTGGCCAGCAGGCGCTGGAACAGTTCGAGCATGCTTGTGACTACCATGGCGTGGCGCTCGTTCATGCCGAGTAGTTGCATTGAGCTGGGTATGGTTGCATCGCACTGCGCATCTGGCGTACAGTTCAGCATCTTGAGGATTTTATGGCTTGGGATTCGATACCTTTTGTAGTAGTCGTGGTGGTGAAAAGGATCAGGGGTTCTCTCTTCAAGTACTGAAATGCGGTGGATGGAATCGTGTCTTCCTTTGTTTTCCTTGCCCTTAGGGTAGCTTCGGCTTGCACTCGACTGGTTTGCATCAGAATCAGGATCTGAGTATCATGAATGGAAACAAAATGTCATTTTGATCTTACATGGCCATGGAATGAACGTATACCGCTGTGCTGCAGAAGAGAAATGACGACATGAAGTGGCACCGAGAATCATCACGTGCTAGCTAGCAAGAATGTATGCCGAATCGGCTCACATGTTGCTTGCACGTTGCATTGTGACTCGTCAAGACCAAAGTGATGCCAGTCTATTTTCTGGTTGTAAAACTGATGGAATTCATGGTCAAGGTAGCATCGTGCATATCCGTAGTCAACTTTGTCGCATGTCATCATTCGTATCTCAGTAGACCACAAGCTCCCCTCTCAGTCCACAACTACCCCAATAGACTCAACTTCTCAAACGCCTTCACGACCGGTGCCTCCCGCTTCTTGCCAATTTCCTGCAGACTATCCCACAATGTAGCATCGCCACCAGTCGGCTTAATTGCATCCACGTCTGCCTCACGCATTATGCCATTCTGAGCAGGCGATGCTGCAGTAGCAGGTGGATACATCTCCTTGACGGCATCTTGACACTTCTCCATCACTTCACTGACAGCGTTGGACACAGCATCCGCACGCTCTCTCATACCCCGCCTGATGAGGCCCTCAACAAGACGCTGGATCTCGTCTTGCATGCTGTTGATACGCTCGATCAAACGCTCAATGGAATTTGTGAGGTATTCTTCCTCGTAGACTGTGCCCTTCTTCCCCCGCGCACGCTTCCGCTCTTCGCGGCGCTTGTTCTTGCTAGTCTTGCGTGTCGTTGTCGTGTTTACGGTACCAGTCTGGTTCGTATACCGTGTCATGAATGTGCCTCCAGAGGTAGTATCGGTCGGAGCAAGGGAAATATTGTCAGGAATGTTGGCGTCACCGCCACCATCAATCATACCCTCGTAGAACGCCATTGGATCTTCTGCCTTCTTGGTCCTCAGTTCCTTGAGTCGGGGCACCTGGGCTTGAAGCTGGCCTTTCATGTCGGCAAGGAACTCCGTCATGTCTGCACTACGCTCGACGAGGCCCGGATCGATGACTTCGGGAATGAGGTTCGTTTCGCGGCGAAGCGTGACAATGCGGATAGCTTCGGCGAAATAGCAGCCGCGACAGAATAGTCGAGCCGCAGATGGAAGATCCGATAGGTAGTCCAATGTGATTGTTGCTGCAGAGAGGTAGTCCTTGGATTCTGACAGACCTTCTGCCATGTCTGTTGCAATAGAAGACAACTCATCAGCGCTCACTTCAGCTAGAGTAGCAGACGACAACGCTTCGCGCCAAAGATTAGCTGAGCGGTAACATGGCCATGCAGACGAGTGGTCGCCAAGGTATTCGTATGCCAGAGCTGCCCCCTTGTTCTTGTTGTTTGTGCTCAAGAAGTCTGCATACATACGCATGATCTCTCTGAGACGGGCATTGTCGTACTGGTACATGGCCAATGCTTCCGAATAGAGATCATGTTTTTGTACGTATTCTTGTACTTCGCCAAAAGCTTGAAGGTCGTTCAGATGCCTGAGTGCCTTTGCCCGGCGCCCGAGTTGGTCGTCAATCCTGAATTTGCGACGTGTCTCAGGCAGGTCTTGCAACGACTGTAGATGCGGAAGATATTCTCGCGGGTCCTGGCATAGTCAGTAGTGTATGGAAGAAGTACGGCATATGGAACTACCTTCTGCGACTGTTGTGCAATGAGCAGGGCCAGTTCAAGATTATACAACCCCAAGGACGTGTCGTAGAGTTGGTTGACGTCGGCAAGGAAGCAAATGTGCTCCGCGGCTTTGTCGGTTAGGGGATCGTTGGACTCTGCATACTGTTATCAGCATGTCTGAGATCAAACTCATGCTACTTACCCTGCAAACGACCTATCATGTCTAGTCCTGTCTCGAGAGCTGGAGGTGTCTTGGACACATGGGCTGTGATGATATTCTGCAAGTGGGCCTCCTTGTACTGAGGCTGTTCCAGCACGGCGAGGAAGGCATCGCAGATTCGGTTGACCTTATTCTCCACTTGTTCTTGTGACAGCTGTGACTTATTGACCAAATCTTTCGTTTTCAGAGTCTCCTTGTACATTGTCTCCGAAACATCCTCATTGCTACATATATTAGTCATCATATTCTTGACAGATCACACTTCGCTTACCGAAGCTGTGCTAAGAGCAAGTCGATATGCTCCACCTTCTTGATTTGCATAATAATCTTTTCCAGGCTCACGAGAAAGCGCTCGGGATCGTGGTCGTGAAGAATGTTGAAGTCTACACGCTGGCTTCTGCAAGCAAAAAATGCCTCGTCATAGCGTTCCGCCTCGATGCTTCGCCGTATTGCCGCAAGTACAAGTGCCCGGGGGTATATTGTCTCCAGGTTACCTCTAGGCATTTGAAGCACCACAGAGTAGGTTGTAGGGATGACCGTGACAATCTTTGCACCTCTCTCGATACTCCTGCATCGCTCATCCTTTTGTGGTTCGTCTGCAGGTACTTCGAGATCTAAACCATCAGCATAGTTTGCGGAGTGAACAGCCGTCTAAGCTTACCGTCCATATTAGCAAGATGCACAAACTTTAGCAGATGTTGAGTCGTTGTGAATACAAGATGCGCAGGGGTAACCACGAATGATGTACAATTACGAGCCAATATTCGTTCGTTGGCGAACAAGGCACCGCTCTTGGTCAAACCAAAAGCCAATGTCTGCAGAGTTAGCAGTTGCCCAGACCGAATGGTGGATGACACACATACCTGCCCTTCAAACTTGACCACTTGAACTTCGGGTGCAAACGAAGGAAACTTGTTCACAAGCGATGTTTGAGGAGGCAGATCTGCCATCGCGTCGTCTGCACTAATTTCATGCAACGCGCCATTCTGGAGCAGAGTATAGAGAGCCTCATTATCTATGCTGGAGACTAGAGTAGAAGTACGGTCAGTCTCGACTATCGGTCCCTGAGGCAATAGTGTTTCGCCTTCAGCACGCCAAATCGAGCTCTCGTCTTCGTCCCAGTTGTCTGTCAGCACAAATATCTGATCGTCACCAATGAATGTAACATGGCGCGGAGAGTGGTCTTTGATCGCATCGCTTTTCCAGAGGGACACAGGCTTCGGTACAGGCCGTTTGTTGAGATCGAGCGTGTATACCGAAAGGCCATGATGCGAGAGCACAGCCAAGTGAGTGCCCGACTTTGACAACGCAACATCGATGGTCTTGGACTCGAGTGTCAAGCTCTGAAAAGCCATTGGAGGTGGCACGTTTGCAATCCGCAGAGGCGTAAGTTTCAAAACCACTAAAAGCTATCAGTATCGGGGCTAGAAAAGGCATGGCGCTGAAGACTTACATCCATCTATGGATGCAACCATACCGAAATCATTGGGCGGTACAACTGAACCAGCAGACATAGTTGACGCATACTCCAGCACCTGAAGTGCACCTAGATGACTTTAGTGAACCGTAAGAAGTGACTGAGCTACTTTGCTGACCTGGAGTCGAAAGAGCTAGTGCCAAAGGACGCTCCGAATGCCAGCTGCACATGACCGTTTGCGAGGCAGCTTCTGGAAACGGCAATTCTTGCTTGAGGTAGTAATGGTAGTTACTCATTGTCCATAGCTGAACCTTGTCTGGATACGAAACGGCCAGCACATTCGAGTCACTGTTCCATGCAAGAGTCAGAGGCTTTGCGAGTGCCGTCAGCTCCTCAGGGGTGAAGCGAAGATCAAATTGGCCATGACGAAGACCATTCCGCTCGAAAAACACCACCTCAACCTTATCGTTGGTACGCCGGGTGCTGGCAATCAAGTTTCCAGACGGCCGCCAGCTGAGCGCTCCTTCTAGGCCATCAACAGGCTCACTCACACTGTCTAGCTGACCTTCTCGGGAGAAGACTCGAATCATGCGGCGCCGCTCTTCTTCAACTTTGCTCACGGCAAACCAGGCGCCGTCACCTCTCCAGCTGATGGTGACGGAGCGATCATCGAGCGGGCTTAGTACACCCTCGTCGATGGTCTCTGGTACTGTGGGATCCTGCAGTGCTCTAGCCCGCTTGCCTTTGAACTGCGTCTCTTTCTTTCCCCATCCCACTGAGACATGGCTAGATACGTTGACATCTTCCGGGGTGAGGTCAATGCTCGCTATGTTTTCGATGTCGCGACTCATCAGCAGCAGCGTATTGGCCGGAGTGGCAATGGCGAAGAGTTCCTCATCCGGCGACCAGGCAGCGGCAGAGATGCCTGCATCGACCGATCCAACAATCTCCACTAGCTCTCCATTCGAGGCCGGATTCTCTCTGACCAGGACGATATCCCCTCCCGCCAGAATCAGGCATGATGTCGAAGTGTCGGCAAAATGGTGGAGGCTCAAGATAGCGTCATGGGTAAGCGAGGGCAGCGGACACGGCGCATCCCACGAGGCGATGCTTTCGAGCTTTTCCTCGCCGCCGGTACGTGCATGGTGCAGTCTCTTGAGTTCGATGGTGGCACGTGATTGCGAAGGCCCAAAGGCGCATATCAGTGCATTGGATGCAGCGTCCCAGGCAGTGGCCGTTAGTGGGAGGGGCTCTTCTCCGGCAAATCGCAGAAGCGATCTCCCCACAATCTTGAGATTGCGCATCGCTGGAGGCGCATAGGTTTGGTGACAGTTGGATGTGTGTGTGCTTCAAGGCGCCGATATTTGACGGCTGTGAGTGGTCGCGAATTTTTGGTGATGCTAGCGCCGAGCTTCTACCGAACGGTCATGCGTCACATCATCACAGCCGACGTCGAAGGTGTTGCGAGCAGACGAGCCATTGAGCCGCATTGGCGCCGGGCAGTCGTTGTGCATTCTTCGTGCATTCGTGTCTCCTGCTGCTTCATGCTTCAACCACCCTCTGGAGGGGTATATTCTGCTTGCACACTGCAACGTCGCGCGCCCCACGCAGCCCGCCATTGTGCAGCGGGTTAGCACCACAGGATTCAATTCATGTTTCAGCAGTTGAGCGACAGGCAATGAAATTGATGCTGTGATGTCTATACAGTCGCCCCAGGCGCCGCCTAATATTCTACAGACACTTTGTCCTTGGCGTGCCCGAAACCCACTATCACGCTGCAAGAGATTGCGCCTATTTGTTCTTCTTGGTTTGCCAGACTGTAGTAGCAGCGCAGTTAGCTTCGTGCCAATGTCTCGCACGACGGTCGAGGGAGGCTCACCGGCAAGGAGGAAGGGAAGGGAGAAGCCGGTAGCTGTGTGCATTAGCCTGCGTCCTGCCACGACATGCCTGCAGACCTCACCCATGAATCCCCAGTACTTGAAGGCAAAGCCCTTCTTCAGCGGATCAAAGGGCAAGTTACTGCGCGGGCCCTCGGGGTAGTGGTACGGGCTGGACATGTGGGCGCGGGTCGACTGGAAGCCGCGGCGGGCGACGAGAGTTGGGGCCGAGGCGGCGCGGAAAGTGGCACGGGCGAGCATCTTGGAGCGTCAGTGAGGGTTGCAATTGGCGCAGAGACGGGGCGTACTTTGGCGGTGATGTGGAGTGGAGAGGTTGCGGAGCTGTCGTCGCGGTGGTTCGATGAGAGCAGCTTCCCACGACCGCATGGCTTGGCGGCAGATGCCCGGGTGGTCTGTGCGCCATACTTTTTTGATCTCGCCCATGGCCACCCCGTCATCGCATCGCCGGTGAACGACACAAGCACTGACCTCAGCAAGAGAGCGCAACCACATCTGCCCGCCATGGATGATGACATGTTTGACGTCTTCGAGGGCGGCCCGTCCAAGGACGCCGCGCCTCGCAAAAACAAGAAGCGACAGGCCAACGGCGACGTCAAGTCGCCAGTACCCGTGGAAGATGCGTCCATGTCGGATGCACCCGCAGCAGCGCACGAGGGCGCAAACGAAAACGAAAACGAGAACGGCGCAGCAGAGAAGCTGAAGAAGAGGCAGAAGCGCGATGCCGAGCCCGAGCCCATTGTCACCGACGACTTCGAGACGGAGCAGTCGCGCGAGGTCGCGGCGGCCGCTGGACTGCAGGCGCAGACCCAGGACGGCCAGGCAGTGGTGCTTTCGCATCAAGTCCGCCATCAAGTTGCCCTGCCGCCAGACTACGACTACGTCCCTATTTCCGAGCACAAGGCCCCAGCAGAGCCCGCGCGAACCTGGCCCTTTGCGCTGGATCCTTTCCAGCAGGTGTCCATCGCCTCGATCCAGCGCAATGAGAGTGTCCTCGTATCGGCACACACGTCGGCCGGAAAGACGGTCGTGGCAGAGTACGCGATTGCGCAGTGTCTCAAGAACAACCAGCGAGTCATCTACACCAGTCCCATCAAGGCGCTCAGCAACCAGAAGTACCGAGAGTTTATGGCAGAGTTTGGCGACGTCGGCCTCATGACGGGCGATGTCACCATCAACCCCACTGCGACATGTTTGGTCATGACGACCGAGGTGAGCACCCCGAGAGCCCAGAGCTGGCGCATGCTGATGGCTGCAGATTCTCCGATCCATGTTGTACAGAGGCTCCGAGATCATGCGCGAAGTCGCGTGGGTCGTGTTCGACGAGGTGCACTACCTCCGCGACAAGTCAAGAGGTGTCGTTTGGGAAGAGACCATCATCCTGCTCCCAGACAAGGTCCGCTACGTTTTCCTGTCCGCCACCATCCCCAACTCAATGCAGTTTGCCGAATGGATTACCAAAACCCACAACCAACCCTGTCACGTTGTGTACACCGATTTCCGGCCGACTCCGCTGCAGCACTACTTCTTCCCCGCCGGCGCCGACGGCATACACCTGGTGGTGGACGAGAAGGGCGTGTTCCGCGAAGAGAACTTCCAAAAGGCCATGTCGTCTATCGCGGACAAGGCTGGAACTGACGCGAAGGACTTCATGGCGAAGCGCAAGGGCAAGGGCAAGGACAAGAAGACCAACACGGGCGGCAATAGAGAGCAGACAGACATCTACAAGATTGTCAAGATGATCATGGTCAAGGCCTACAACCCGGTCATTGTGTTCAGCTTCAGCAAACGAGAGTGCGAAAACTACGCCCTGGCCATGAGCTCCCTGGTGTTCAACGATGAATCGGAAAAGGCCATGGTTACCAAGGTGTTCAACAGCGCCATTGAGATGCTTTCAGAGGAGGACCGAGAGCTGCCGCAGATCCGGAACATCCTCCCTCTTCTTCGGAGAGGCGTTGGCGTCCATCACTCTGGATTGCTGCCGATTCTCAAGGAAACCATTGAAATTTTGTTTCAAGAGGGTCTGATCAAGGTGCTGTTCGCGACCGAGACCTTTTCCATTGGACTCAACATGCCGGCCAAGACGGTGGTGTTCACAAGTGTGCGCAAGTTTGACGGAGTTTCACAGCGATGGGTGACGCCTTCAGAGTTCATTCAGATGTCTGGTCGTGCCGGTCGTCGTGGTCTTGATGACCGTGGTATCGTCATCATGATGATTGACGAGCAGATGGAGCCTGCTGTGGCCAAGGAGATTGTTCGTGGCCAGCAAGACAACTTGAACTCGGCGTTCCATCTGGGCTACAACATGATCTTGAACCTGATGCGAGTGGAAGGCATCTCGCCCGAGTTTATGCTTGAAAGGTGCTTCTATCAATTCCAAAGTACAGCTGGAGTCTCGAATCTGGAAAAGCGTAAGTGTTGTTCTCTGTTAGCCACACTTCATTGCTGACAGCGCTGTAGAACTCGAGGAACTCGAGGCAGAAAAGGCGGCCATGAATATCATGGACGAAGGTACCATTAAGGACTACTACAACCTACGTCAGCAACTAGACGCACATACCAAGGACATGCGCGATGTAATTATGCATCCCAACTACTGCCTGCAATTCCTGCAAGGCGGCCGGCTCGTCAAGGTCAACTACAAAGACCACGATTTCGGGTGGGGTGCAGTGGTGGCCTTTGCTCCCCGCAAGGCGAACAAGGGCGAGGTCTTCCCACCCCAAGAGTCGTATATTGTTGACGTTTTGCTGCTAGTAGGCAGCGATAACAAGTTTGCCCCCACGGTCAACGATGGTCTGCCTCCTGGAGTGCGGCCGCCTGCGCCGGGAGACAAGGGCAAGATGGAAGTGGTTCCTGTAGTGTTGAACTGCATTGAGTCGATTGGCCACATCCGGGTGTTCCTGCCAACCGATCTCAAGACGGCGGAGCAGAGGAACAATGTTCGCAAGTCCCTCAACGAGGTCAAGAAGCGGTTCCCAGACGGCATCGCCATCCTGGATCCCATTGACAATATGATGATCAAGGACGACAGCTTCAAGAGGCTTCTCAGGGTGCGTGTATCAAGGCCACTCGCAGCATGCATGACTAACGCGAGACAGAAAATCGAAGTGCTGGAATCCCGTCTGCTCACCAACCCTCTTCACAATTCGCCGCGGCTGCCTGAGCTGTACAGCCAGTATGCCAAGAAGATTGCCATGAGCGAAAAGATCAAGGACACCAAAAAGGAGATTGCCAATGCCTTGTCGGTGATCCAGCTGGATGAGCTGAAGAGCCGCAAGCGTGTGCTGCGGCGACTCGGCTTCATTGACGATGCCGATGTGGTGCAGCTCAAAGCGCGCGTTGCGTGCGAGATCAGCACGGGCGACGAGCTTGTTCTCAGCGAGCTGCTGTTCAACCGCTTCTTCAACGAGCTGACACCCGAGCAGTGCGCCGCCTGTCTCAGCTGTTTCATCTTTGAGGAGAAGACACAGGACGTGCCGGCGCTCAAGGAAGAGCTGGACAAGCCGTATCGCGAAATCCAGCAGCAAGCCAGGGTGATTGCAAAGATGTCACAGGAGAGTAAGCTGACGTTGGACGAGGAAGAGTACCTCAAGTCGTTCAAATACGAGCTCATGGAGGTTGTGTATGCGTGGTCAAAGGGAGCTACGTTTTCGGAGATTTGGTATGTTTGGGCAGCTGGGCGCTCGTGGCAGTGGCTAACTAACGTGTCGCAGCAAAATGACAGATGTGTACGAGGGCAGTCTGATCCGCCTCTTCAGGCGACTGGAGGAGCTGCTCCGGCAGATTGCTCAGGCGGCCAAGGTCATGGGCAGCGAGGAGCTCGAGCAAAAGTTCACGGCGGCGCTGGAGCTCGTCCGCCGGGACCTGGTCGCTGCCCAGTCTCTTTACCTGTAGCGTGTGTTTTGTTGGGTGTTTTTCTTTGTGTAGTATAGCCGTGTGTTGGGAGTTTGGGGTAGCGCGTTTGACCTTGCGCAGGTAAGTGAGGTGCGCCGCCGAGCGTGCCCTTGTGTGCGGGCCCCGTGAAAGCGCCGCCGCGGCCAAACAAACAAACAAACAAGCAGCAGGCGTTTCGGGCGTCGAAAGGGGCATACTGATGGTGCAGCGTTCTCCACGGAAGACGGCCAGCAAGATATGTCCTGGATAGAAATTGACTAGATCTGAAGCGGCAGGCCCAGGCTGCGGCGGATGATCCCCCACGGACCTTGACTAGACGCAAACGGCGTGATGCCTGTGATGGATGGATGGCTGCGCCGGCGCTGGCTGTGACGGGGCCATGGCTGGCGGTGCAGGCCGGGCGAGCAGGCCGGGCGAGCAGGGCGGTTGGGAGCAGAGGAGCGGAGAGGAGAGGCGAGGAGTCGTCAGGCTGACATGGCAGGCGGCACGTGACGTGGTTGGGCTGGGCGGGCGCACGGGCGCACGGGCGCTCGGCGACTCCCTCGCAGTCTTGTCTTGTCCTGTCTTGGGCGTGCTGCGCACCGGCGCCGTCTGCTTTGCTTGTCCGTCTCCACCACACCAACACAACACGGCAACCCCCCGACACCGCTCGACTGCCCGTCCGCCTCGCCCATCGCCGCCTCGCTCCACCGCCATCACCATCGCCATCACCATCACCACCCCCGACGCCGCCCCGCCCCACCAGCGCCCGCCACCGCACGCCTGCGGCCTCACAGCGTTTGCCGGCCGTTCGCCGCCATGAATGTACAATACCAGGCCTTCACGCCCCCTCACCTCTTGAACAACAACGCCCGCCGCTCGCCCACCCGCACCAGTATGTCCCTGAGCTGCCATGACGCCCGCCAATCCGCTAACCACCCGCTCCGCCCTGCAGTCCTCCCCCCCTCTTCAGCCGCCATGACGGGCCGCAAGCGCAAGGCCGACGACGAGGGCAGCGCTGCTGACGACGACCGCATGAGTGCATCGCCATCGGTGCCCCCTGCCACCCTCCCGCGCCCGCCGCCCCGGGGCATGAAGCGGATGCGAACCAACGTCTCCGGCCGCCCGCTCCCTCTGCCTCGCCTGCTGGAGACGCTCAGCGCCGACGAGATGCGGAGCCTGCTGCAGTCCATCTGCCAGCGCCACCCAGACATTGGCAACGAAGTCGTCACCACAGCGCCCCGGCCCAGCATCCAGTCCACCATGGAGGTCCTGTCCAAGTACGAGGCAGCGTTCCAGGCAGCATTCCCCTTTGGCGGCCGTGCGTCGTCGGACTATGCATACAACAGAGTCCGCCAGCAGCTGGACGAGTTGCTCGACTCGCTCAAAGACTTTACGCCTCATTTCCTCCCCCCACACGAGCAACAGCCTGCAACCTCGCTCGCCTTCCTCGATGGAGCCACCGACATCATCCACCGTCTTCCCAACTGGGATACCTACCAGCACAACCGCCACAAGCAAGAGGCATACGAAGAGGTTTCCAAGGCATGGGCGATTGTCATCCGCGAGGCAGCCAAGAGGGCAGGTGGTATTCAGCTCCAGTACGGCGGATGGGACCAGAAAATCGCAAAGCACAATGAGGTTTCGGGCGGAAAGATGCAGGAAGCCGTCAACGAGCTGCGTGGGGGTCTTGGCTGGATGGGCACCGAGACAAGCAATGCTGCCACGGCTGGCCCCGCCGATGCCATGTCAATTCGGCAGCAGCTTTTGAGCGGAAACTACGGCAGCGGCTCCCCGGCCAGCATTGGTGCTTGGTAGATGCTTCCCAGCCCTGACAGCATCGGCATCGGCATCGGCCTCGGCCTCGACCTCATACCCGCGGCAACCACTGCCGCCCACTTTCACCATCCACCTCGGCATTATTACCATCGCCATCTTCCAAAACTCACGGCCCGGTCACAACAGCGAATGACACCACTGTATGGAGGCATATTTCCATGATAACGACTACATAGCGTTTCTTTTGGTCTCTATTTACGCACAACAGCATCGGGCACATGGGCCTTTGATGCCATAGGCGTACTGGATGTGATATCTCGGCAAGCCTCAACTTCATTTCTGAGCCTCTTTCGCTCTCGGGGCGTAATGTTTTGTCATTAGTACATGTTGCGTATTTCTGCTGGGCTTCTCTGCAACGGATTGCGTTCTCTTTTTTTTGTAGCTGTCGCCATCAAGGGTCTGGATTGGAGAGCATCATGGATTAGGGAGGTGTTCGGTTCAGGGGAATCTTATCTGGAGTACGAGAGGAATACACCCTTGTATATACGAACTAGCAATTTCTTATGTGAATGTCAATTTATGTCCTGATTTCAAATGCATGCATCCAGTCTTGTGGTGACCTTTGTCTTTGTGGATGATTTGGTGCTTTACCTCCGGTCATAGAGGGAAGTCACGATGAACAGCCCAACGTCTACCTCACTGCTCACTTTCACTTCACCAGCATTAGTCCACCACACACAAACCCCGCGACACCCAAACTCGCCCCTCTTACCTCTGCGCAAATCAATCTTTTCTGTTGACCATGGCTATCCTACAAGAGTACCCAACCCTTCAGGTCAGCATCGTATGCGATGGCCTGGCACTACCAGAGTTTGACAACGACGAACATGAGATGCCCGGCGCCGTCACAAAGTATATCGAGGCAAAATCTACTGCCGAGTTCGCAGTGCAGTTCGACCTCTACAAGCCATACCCCGTCCATGCCATGAGCATCCAGCTCTCTATCGATGGCAAGCTTGTTCGCTCGCGCATCATAGGCAATCACCAATACAAACGGAGAACAGCAAGCGTGGCGAGAACATTCGACGAAGTCGTCTCCAAAATCGCTGACGGCCAATGTACAATCCAAAAGTTCTGCTTCTCCGAGCTTGAGATTGGTAAGAGACACGTCCTGGCTAGCTACCTCTACTCACACATTTAGATGACTCGGATAGCTGCGCGCTGGAGAGATCGACTCCCAAGGATCTACGCTCCATGGGTGTCATCACCCTCAGAGCATACTACATTTACAATCTTCGAGAAGTGCCTATGAAGGAGAGGACTGTGGACAGAAAAAGATACGACATGGGCCCAATATCAGAGAAGATGCTGAAAGGCAAGGCTCTTACGCACCGCACTGGGTATGTCCTTTGACTGACTTGAGAATGCGTGCTAATGTTAAGCCAGACTAGGTACAGCAGTCAACATGGCCTATGAAACAAGCCCAACTCATACGATATTCGATTACGTCGATCCTTACAGCATGCCTTTTGCTACTTTTCACTTCAAATACCGCTCCAGAGGTGTGTGTGGTTGAATGGTTCCAGTGTACCTAGCTAAAAGTTTGCAGCTGCCCTCCAGTCGCTACTTATCATCCCGCGCAGTCCCAGTCCTGACCCCCGCCAAGCAACGAATTCCAATGTTCTCAAGATGGATGAATTTCCGGAGTCACATGATCGAGAGGGTATGGCGGAGGATATGAAGCAGCAACTCGGTGTCAAGCGTGAGCATGGCGCTATTGGAAGTGATGACGAAGTAGTGTTTGTGTCTGCAACAAAACGCATTCGATATATGAATGGGGTGGAGCTTATTGATCTCACTTGATCTATCATATAGCGCCGCTGCGTAGCACCGAAGTCTCTATTGTTTGTTATGTTGCTACTTTGTCGGCATAGTAATCAGTCGAATCAAGTTGATGTACCTGTGTCTGACCATTGCAAGATCCAAAACCAACATGTTATTTATTGATTCCCATGAGTGGTTTGAACATACATACGAATGCAGCGGATTTCACATGGCAGTAGGAACATGAGAGGTTTCAAGATGAGCATGTAATTGCGAGAGTAAATTTGCAACTAAATCAGGCAACGGATATTCTGCGCATCCCCCTTTTGTTCCATCTTCTCGCCTTCTTTCTTGCTACTTGAGGCCTCAAACAAATTGCATGTATGAAACAAAGTCATACGTACAAGAAAAGTAGGATACTTGTGATATACATGCTCATGCACGTGATTCTACATCTATATCCCTTCTATATACAGCAGGATATCATATCTTACTGCTCTCGCCTATCGTCTATCGTGCACCCTCTTACAATGTAAAATCCATCTACGTTGACATGTCCAAATCACGTCTAAAACCTGTTACGTGCTATCTTCCCTCCCGGCCTCCTCTCATCATTTTCCTTTTTACACTTTCTCCTTTGGTTTCTCTTTTCTTTTCACTGTGCTTTCCTTTTTTTCTTCTCTTTCTAGTCACGAAACTGTCTCACTTGTCCTTGCCCTTGTGCTTTGCCTTTCGTTTTCTTTTTCGATTTTTTTTCTTTTTTTTTTCTCTTGCTTATCTGTTTTTCTTTGTTCCGGGTTCTTGTCAAGGGGCGATGAGGGAAATGTCGAGTGACGGCTGGAGTGGCGAGGCGTTTGTTATGAGACTGTTGATGGGGATCTTGTGGAGGAGGAGGAGGGGGGGGATGTATATCGGCTTGGTACAAGGAAAGACAGAGTGTAAGTAAGTATGGGGTGAGTGCTCAGTGCGTTGAGTGTACATATGCTTATTTGATTCTCCGCGGAGACTGCATTTGCTATAGTACAATCTCTACACGTATATATATATATATATATATATAGACCTGTAAATCCCATAAAATCGGACATATGATTGTATGATTGGAAAAAAAAGAATCAAAGAAAGGTTGACTCTGTGTCTCTAGTATCTATCTAACCAAGACTATCAACAGGTATATACCATGGGGTTTCCTATACCTGTTCCCTCGATACTCTTACTTTACACGTACATGTACTTCCAATCCCAAGTTCACACATGTCCAGGTCCCTTTGAAAACCCAGGACACACGCATAGCTATAGCTATAGCGATACCAAGACGACAAGCAAAAGGATATGTGCATGCATGTCGCATACCTATCCACCCATTCATCCATGCATACATGCATACACACACAGACACAGATGTGGATGTACATAGTCCCCATCCCCACATGACGTCAGCGCCACGCTATCTCCGCCCCAGCCCAAGGCCAAAATCCAAAATCATCCAATCGGGTACTCCGGCTACCGGATACCGGGTACTCTAAACTTAAACTTAAACCTACGTACACGTACACGTGCACGTACGTAGGTTGGGCTATGGCCATGATGTTCCCTGTTGTACACCTATCAATAACGATAACTACTACATACTGAGACGTGCCATTTAACAACTCAGACTGACGCTTGCACAGAGATGGAGACGGAGATGGGAGATTTGCGCTGAGACTACTTGGATACTGGCGGGAACAAGTATCAGTCAAGTGTCTACATACAGTACGCAGATACATGCACACGTCAAATGCAGTAAGTAGGTAGGTAACCCCCAGCTCATACCAGTCCATGCTAACACGCACTAACGCCGCCATAGCGCCGCCACATCCGTCCTCGGAACAAAGCATATATCTCACAATTCATGCTCATACTTGATTTTTGCGTCGTCTTGGCTAGACTAGTACTAGGTGGTTAGCTACATGGTTAGCTACAGGGCTAGTTGATACGTTATTTTAGTTGGCTGGCTTGGATGCAAATGACATCGGCATGGTGCATGGGGGGTGTCCGACAGACAGGCTTGCAGCTTGTAGATTTACTTGGTGTAGTGCAGCGGGATTTCTTGTTTCGAGCGGTTTTTTCTTAGGGGACGCACAACGAGAGGAGAGAATACGGGGGTGGATATCTTGGTAATGCTGGTGGCGGACCCGAGTACATACGCCACGGCATGGCACGGCACGCGTTTTTCCGGTCAGCCATGTATCTGTGTATGTATGTTTACATGCACGTGTGCAGATAGAGAGGGCGTAGATCTATCAGATAAGAGGTTAAAAAAAAAGTAAAAGGGAATTCCTTTTTTATCAATAGTACCAGCAACGACAGCAAGGTGAATTACGTCTTGTATTAAGCAATAGGCTGGTCATGCCGTCTAGTTGTCCAAGTATTTATGTATTAACGGTGCCGTGGGCGCCATAGAGTCTGTCATCATCATAACCATCGTCATAGACGAGTTCCACTTGGCAGCGTCGTGGGCGTGCACGCGGCGCCCAATAATCGTTACGTCGTTGATTGTGTGGGAATGACGCCTGTACCCTCGAAGCCGATGCAATGCATATGCGCTATGTACGTGTGCGATGCAAGAAGAAAAGAAATAATGCGGGAGTAATGTGGTGTAGGAGATTCGTGGACTGCGTCAAGTATGGGGTGGTTCAGGGCGGAAGACTGCTCGCTTAGCCCTCTTCAGGTACTGGCTCTTTGCTCTGGAGTCGTGTCTCCCGCGTCGTTCTCCGGATGTAGGCCTGGAGAGAGAACATGGTTAATACTGTGAGACCGAGGACCATCAGAATGATTTGCATCCATTTGACTGTCACCTGCTACGACGTTAGCAAATGTCGTAACAACATTGTGCTGGAGACTGACGGCTTCGCTGCAGGCTATACTGGCATTGTTCTTGTCGGAACCGCGGATAAAGTTGGGCTGATAATGGCATGCTCCCATTTCACGAGTGCAGTACACGTTCGAGTTCATTTTCCCACTCATCATCAGCCTTTCGTGGGTGCAGCCCCATTTGTCGTTGCCCTGTTTTGTGTAGTGCAGGGCGAGTGACACCATAGCCATGACGGCGCCGGCAATAGACATGAAGACGATGCTGAGGATCCAGAATCGGCGTACAGACTACCAGCGTCAGGGTTGTGCTATCTCTCACAAGGAGATACCTACCGCATTAATTACCGAGTCCATGCCTGGCTTCCGCAAGGTGCTCCACGCGATAAGGGCTATGACGGCGGCCGCCAGATTCAAACATCCCGAAACAACAGTGGCATCGGTATCGGCGTCGGTAAAGTAGACAATGGTTTCATCCGTCACGTAGCGCTGCAGGCGGTCGTCGAATTGGTCCGTCACCACGGTAAGGCCTCGGGGCACAATCCAGTCGGTCAGGATCCAATAATGCGTCGTCAGTGCCACGGCGACGAGGGAGATGAGAAAGTAGATTATCGACGGGACCAGGGCAAACTTGAGGATGCTGTCAAAGCGTAACATGTTGGCGATGGAGGAGCAGGAGTCGAAGCTGCACGGCGGCAGACAGCGACGGTGCAGAGGATATCCAGGTTGCCAGGGTCGCTAACAGCAAAAAGAACAGCGGCCGGGGCTGCAGCGTGTATGTACCAGGGCACGGGTAGCAGGTATCTAAAATAAGGCGCGACACTGGCCCGTTTCCTGCTTGGGGGCATATTGCAACGCCCAAGACGGAGGGTCGATGGGTCGTCTAGAGCTCGGCACACCGCCGTGACCCGCTCTTTGCCATGCTCCGCCGTGTCAGCGCAATGCAGCGCTATGCTGCAACCATTGTAGTCCCACACGCGGCGAGCCATTGGACACAGCCAAAAGGGCCTCTCCGAGGCGCGCTCTTGGCGAGATATGTTGCGCGCTCCTCTTTGGGTCAATGTGCCCGTTAGCAGAGCGCCTTACTGCCGCTCGACGCGGCCGGGGACGCACATGGGGCGATGGACGGCCGGGGGGCCTTCTGGGTGCCAGCGTGGATGGGCCCCGGTGCATATGGGGGGGGGATGAGTTGGTATCCGCAGGAAACGGGTGCGAGCCGGGTCGTGGGCGGCCATGGATGGAGCGTGTGAATGGCGCAGGCAAAGGGTTGTGTGGTAGCAGGCCAAACGTCATGATACCCCGCGAAGGAAGGCCGTGCAAATATTGCCAAGCCCCACGCTGCTCTCCGTATTGCCGTTTAGCCCGACTGGAACTGCCTGTGGCCGGTCTGCGTCGCTGCTGGGCTGGCCGGCGCTGGGATGAGGAGGCTGGTTGGCAATCGACGCAGGTACACGGTGGAGCCGGCGACAGCATCGACATGGCTAGTCGCGTTATGCGCCCTGCAGCGCTGAAGTGGCACGTCGCTCAGTCTCACACGTCTCTCCCTTGTGCTTGTACCCTCTGCATGCCGGCCATGCCCATGGTCCGTGCCACCCGCCCCTTTGCGAGGCCATCTCGCTCCAACCAGCACAGAAACATGTCGAAACATGCTCCAAGCGCCTCCAGACGTCTTCGTGCACCGTACCCTCTGTCGTCGGAGAATTCCCGCACTTCGCCGTCGGCCTGATCCGAATGAACGCACGTGTCAGTACCCGCCTTGGACCCGGTGAATGTGGTACATATATTACCCGGCTGCTGGAAACGGCCTTTGCCCCTTGGCCCTGAATCTTCGTCTTCCACCGTTTCCCGACGCCTTGGATGCTGCTGTCATGCTCTTGTGGAAAGATTGGGACAGTTCGAGAGGAATCGTGTCTTCGTTACTCACAGCCTAGGTGCTACATCTCTTTGGCCACTTCAGGGGCAAACTCGTCCGCTGTTATCTGCCCATCTTTCCCTGCCATTTATCCCTCATAGGGCACGTGAGACTTTAGCTCTCACTACCGACGCGTCACCGTAGATAGCATGCTCTCGCTCTACATTCCTGCCATCACTGCTCCTCCTCACCACCCGGGCCTCGTTCATGCTATCGGATCTTGTCGGACTCTCAGGGGCATGGGGCAATGCTGACAGTCCGCGAGGTACATCGGCAGTCAACCCAGCCCCTAATGGATTTGGATCGACGTAGAAGATCAGGTACGGCAGAGTAGCACCAACTGGCTTGAAGGCTCTGACCTTGGAAATGAAGCGGTTGCCACCGAGTTTCTCCTTGTGCTGCAGGAGAAAGTATCCAGCCCATCTTCCAATCGGTGACCCTGCCGCCATGTTAGAATCAGCCACTCAGCTACCCATACTTGACTGACCCAAGATGGCCCGGCCGCCAGTAGTATCCATGGTGAAATCGCTTCCCGGCCAAATCTTCGTCTCGCTCTGAGGCGGCTGCAGTGTCCCAAGCGCCTGTCTGATAAGCTCTCGAGACGCTGCATTCATGATTTGTGTGACAACAAGGTACTTGACATCCGCAATGCTAGCCGCGCCGGCTCGATTCCAAACTGCCCATGCGATATCCGAAGGTGTGCCAATGTGAGGCAGCTCGTCGGGACGTGGCTTGCGGAACCAGGTAAATCTCTCGGCGCAGTACGACAGACTCATGACGTTCATCAACGCGACCATTCCGCCTGGATTGACAGCAAACTCGAATGTGCCTCCGGTGGCCTGTGATCCAAGGTTAGTAAGCCATATTGGAGGTGCCGACCCGAAACCATACCCTGTATTCCCTGCCGCACACTTCATAGTACTGGTTTGCTTCGCTCGGGAGCGAACCGTCAGGCAGTCTTTTGATAGCAGGGCCGTTCCGGTGATCAATCTGGATACATTTGTTTGGTCCACCATCCTTCTCTGCCTTTGTATCCAGGCCTAGCTCGTCAAAAGCAGCCTTGATGTTGTGGTACTTGTCAAAGTCACAGTCCTTCTCGATCGTCTTGCTCAGTGCCTCGCTATCTTCGAACCCCCACTTCTTGAGCTCCTCTCGTCCATCGCCATCAAAGGGACTCTGGCATGTCTCGCTAAAGTTGGGAAAGTCTTTGAAGAACCACCGAGCGATGCTGTCCTTGGACTTCATGGCTGCATCGAGCGTGCGTCCGATTTCTGCCGCCTTTTCGAACTGGGTGGGCTCGGTGTTGGTGTGTACTGTAGCTTCCGGGCTCCAGTCAAGGGAGATATCATCGGAGAGAGGACTGTCGAGACGTTCCAGTGATGCGTTAGAGGGGACGACACCAGCGCTCACCAGAGCGACTATCAACACAGCAGGGATGAAGTGAAGCTTCATCTTGAACTGGAGAGATGGAGGTGGTATTGCGAGGAGATCTGTGTTGATTGTTGTGTAGGAAGTGGAAGCAGATCCACTACAGGTGTGTCTCGGCTGGGTGAAGTGAAGGCAAGAGCGATCCATACAGTGAAGGTAGGGCCAGGAGCCATTGTCCAATGGTTGAAATCCATTGCAGCTTGCGAGTGATTGCAATAGTAACACCACGAATTCATAACGCAGTAGAGTACATTATACGAAACAGTAAGGCACTGTACAGCACATGGATATGTACATCAAGATCAAGTTATTTACTTTATGAGTGATTTTGACATGCTGACGCAGCGGCTTGCACAACGCACTACATTAAGAACATATTATTTTGATCAAATCTATGTCTATACAAAATCAAACACGTCCCCCTTATCCGAAATCATCTTGCCTACTCTTTTCGTGCCAACAACTCTCTCCAACTCCATCTTCTCCCACTTTGAAAAGCACACCCTCACGTTCGCCTCTGCCCGACTAATTTCCGCCCGTTCCAGCGTCTTGCCAATGAAGCCCACTACCTCGTCGTAGAAGATTGGGTTCTCAGGCACGCCGTAGAACACCACCCTCTTTACCCCACGCATCTTGTACCTGTGGAAATGGTGTGCACGTCCCGTGTACAGTAGCAGCGAGTGCTTGCCGTTCATGAAGTGGGAGCGTGCTTTGCGCACGTCAGTGGCGTCGGTGTATTCGCTAATCGAGGCATAGGAGAAATCAGAGTCGACAAGCGAGTTGCGGACGCGGACAAAGTCCAGGTAGGACGGGATAAAGACGAGTACACCCAGACCGCCCTCGAGTGGTTTTGGCAGGCGGTTGATGGACGGCAGGATGGACGTGTTGAAGTATTTGAAGCGCGCGTCTGGGTCGGTAAGATGGGATGGCGAGTCGAAGCGCAGGAAAGTCTGCTTCACGCCGTAAGACATGGTTTCGATAAGACCGCTTGTGTGGTCGGCCGTATATTTCAGACGCCCAGCCACATTACGCATGTGCTTGTTATAGAGAGTGTTGATCTTTGGCGTCAGGAATGCGGATAGCACAATAGTTTGTCGAATGTTTGCTGCGTGTCCGTCCAGATACCATGACCGCACTCGCGAGAAGTCACAGCCATGGGCATCCTTTGGTTGGAGGTTCAGATGCTCAAACACATACTCTGTGTGGTCCCAGTTTTGCATCAGCGTAGCGTCTGCCTGCTCCATGACGACCATTTCAATCGACGATAGGAAATCGTAATCTCGCTTCTTCGGGTCCCCAGACTCAATTGCTCGGCGTAAACCCAGCGTGGAGGCAAATATGATGTCGGAGTTGTAAAAAGTCGAATACAGTTTTAGTGTCTTGCGTGTCAGCTTGACGCCAATGCGGAACTCGTTCTCGTCATTGCCCTCGAAGAGTTCTCGGAAGTCTGCGGGTTTGTCGTCGGAGAACTTGTCTTCTGGCAGTGAGAAGCTTTCAAGGAATCGCTTCTTGTTTTCCTGCTGCTCAAAGTCGTATAGTTTGGTAATGGAGTCCAGTGCGCGCACGCAAGCCTGTTTCGTCTCCAGAAGGAATAGAATCTTTGGGCGCGTGAAGCCCTGGTCGCGGTATTCGCCATCGACGTCGTCCCCTGCGGCTGCAAGCTTCGCGTTGTTCTTCAGCACTCGATCTCGCGTCATGAGGATGTGGTTGAGCGCATGCAGACAGGTCATGTCGCGAAGACGGCCGGCGTTTTGTACTGTTCGCGCGCCGAACAACAGGTCTTGGTAGCCGAAGAGCGAGGGGGCGATGGTTTGTTCGACTTGGTCAAAGTCTCCGATTTTCTTGTGCGCATTCTCCACCAGCCGGGCCTTTAGTTGGACATCGCGGGTGCTCTTGACTTTGCGAGTCAGTGGCTGGACCTCATCGCTTGGGACTTGAAGAACGCCGAAGCCCTTTGCCTTGGCTGACGCATTGTGCAGCTTGTGCGACGACCACTGGTTCGCCGCTATGCGCTTCAGCCGTGACGCCAGCTCGTTTTCATCTGGGTTTGCAAAGTGCTTTTCGTATGCCTTTTCCAGCTCTTGTTCTGTGTCGTCTGCGTCCGAATCGCCTTGCTCTGCGTCATCTCCAATATCCTTACTGGCTTCTGACGAGGCGTCCTCCTCTGCAGGTGCATCTTTTTCTGGGGCATGTTCGTGTTCGAGCTTCCGCCTCTTTTTACGGGGCTCGCCGGAGCCGGCATCGCGCGTCGAGAAGGACTGGAGAAGGGCTGCATAGGCGTTGGCAGCTGGCTGGGATTCTTCTTCTTCTTCTTCTTCTTCGTCGTCGTCGGACACAGCATCGGAGGCTTCAGACTCGCTCTCAGAGTCGGACGGTTCGCGCATATCCACATTGCTTGGTCAGTCAGCAGGTGGTTATTCTCTCTGTCGAGACTATCCGTACTCACGAATCTGGGACATCGTCTGTGGTCCTTGCAGCAGCGAAACCGCCTCTGCTGCTTGCTCTTGCACCGCCTCTTGCGCCTCCTCTTGCGCCTCCTCTTCCGCCTCCTCTTCCGCCTCCTCTCCCGCCTCCTCTGCCCCGAAATCCCCCTCGGCCTCTGAAGGGCGCCATAGTCGCTGCAGCGGAATGCGCGGTCGATGCGGTCGATGCGGTCGATGCACCGGTCACCAAATTAATCGCAGAGGTGAATCGAAGACGACGAATTCCACAGTGCTACAGTATAAAAGGACCCCGTTGAATAAAGCGCCGTCAATGCTGAACCCGCGCGCAATGGACGTTGTTGGCGCATGGGCGTCAGGCAGGCCGAGTCCCGCCAGAAAATATATCCATGGCCCGTGCAAGCGAAGCGCACCTGCCCAGATTTCGTGAAGAATATCGTCGAGCC
Organism: Exserohilum turcica Et28A; assembly: GCF_000359705.1. NCBI lineage: Eukaryota > Fungi > Ascomycota > Dothideomycetes > Pleosporales > Pleosporaceae > Exserohilum > Exserohilum turcicum. The sequence goes on along the minus strand of NW_007359914.1, from coordinate 3,250,119 downwards.
CCACCAACGACATCGACATCTCGATAGCTGCAGCGCCTCAGCACCGGCACGACTCCCTCGACTCCCCCGCCCGTCCCCATCTCCGCCGCTCGACACAGGCACCATGGCCGAAAACGACTCCTTCCTGCATCTCGCGCGCCCGCTCGGCCCAGCGCCTCTGGGTGCGCAGCCGTCGACTGCCCCGCTCAACGTCGCCATCCAGCCCCAGGTATGCGACCACTGCAGTGAGAGGCCGCCCGCTTCGCTCTCTGACACGCTGTGAACAGGCCGTCTTCTCCATCCTCGACCACGCCCTCCGCCGCCCCGCCGACCAGGAGCGCGTCATCGGCACCCTGCTCGGCAGCCGCAGCGAAGACGGCACCGAGATTGAGATTCGCAACTGCTACGCCGTCCCCCACACCGAGACGGCCGAGCAGGTCGAGGTCGACATGGACTACCAGAAGCAGATGCTGGCCCTGCACCTCCGCGCAAACCCCCGCGAAGTCCTGGTCGGTTGGTATGCCACCAGCAGCGACCTCAACACCTTTTCCGCCCTCATCCAGAACTTCTACAGCCAGCAGGGCGACGGCACATGGCCACACCCCGCCGTCCATCTGACGGTGTCGACGGTCCCGGGCCAGGACATTGAGTCCAAGACGTACATCTCGGCGCCAATTGGCGTCACGGCCGAGCGTGCGGCCGACTCCTGCCTGTTCATTCCCGTGCCCCACGAGATCAAGTACGGCGAGGCCGAGCGGTCGGGTCTGGAGCTCATTTCATCGGCAAAGGACAGCGAGGGCCGGTCACAAGAGGTCATGACGGACCTGGATTCGCTGGAGCGCGCCATCCAACATGTGCTGGACATGCTTGAGCGGGTGTCCAACTACGTTAACAATGTCTTGGACGAGGAGGCCGAGCCCTCGTCTGCACTGGGCCAGTTCCTGATGAACGCACTCAGCCTAGCCCCCAAGGTGGAGCCGACCGACATTGAGCGCGACTTGTATGTTTGTGGATATCTGTCATTGGCCCTGCTAACGTGAGCAGCAACGCACACATCCAGGATGTCCTGGTCGTATCATACCTAGCCAACACGATCCGCACGCAAATCGACCTGTCCAACCGGCTTGCAACGGCTGCGCTAACAATGGGCGGCGGTGATGTGCTCGGCGGCGATGGCAAGAAGGAGGGCGAGAACCGAAAGGGCGGCGACCGACGGGGCGGCAAGGGAGGACGGCAGCAGAGGGAACCAGAGGCTTGAGGCGGGCTAAAAAGGACATCACATTGCAAGGAGTTTGGCGTTTGGCTAACGCGGTATTGTAGACGGAGTGCATTCGTCTAGCAACGGCGTGGAAATGGCCTTTCAAGACGCTTCTGATTGAGCAGATGGAGGTGGGAGGGTGGATTTGACATTCAACCCCCCAAAGCGCCGTGACGAGCCGTGACGAGCAACATGACGCACAGCATGATGACTGCTCGTCGAGCGTTGTATAACTAGTTTTGCTTCATGGCAGCAGAAGCACTAGTGCGCTTAAGCGCATCTACATTACGCAATGTTACTGCCTTGACTTGTGCCGTGCTGTGTAGCGGAATGTGTCTGTGGCTAAGATGCGTCGTGTAATGGTGGTGGTGATGGTGGTGTCTGTGAATGTGTGTAGTCGTCTGGCCATATCTCGCACTCATCCACTCCTCACGGTACTCGCATCATCGCCGCCATCTCTCTTCTTCTTCTTTTTCTTCCTCCTCCTCTCCGCCTCGGCCTCACCATCCACACTCTCGGCCTCACCCGCCTTCTTCTTTGCCCTCGCCATCTTCGCATCGCCAGCATCCGCGCCATCTCTCTCCCTCTCCCTCTCCCTCTCGCGATCCCGATCCCGATCCGCCAGCACAGCGCCCTCATCTGTATCAAACGCCTTCCTCTTCCGCTTCAACTCCTTGTCCGTCTCCAGCATCTCGCTCACCCGGCCCAACTTGCCCGTGTCGCGTCGCAGCATGAATTTAAAGTCGTCCAGCTTGATCTTGGCGCGCCGCGCGTGGTGCGCTACAGACGCTGCTTCGTGGCATGTTTCGATAATGTAGTCGGTGATGATTTCGTCGAGCACGCGCACTGTTTCGGGCAGCGGGTAGTCGTTGTCGCCGAAGGCGAGTAGGAAGGCTTCTACTGCTATGTGTTAGGATGTGTGGAGGTGAGATGGAAATGCAGGTGGGCGCGTACAGTCTTGAGTAGGGAATTGTTGGCCTTTTTGGCGCAGGCGCATGCGCGGTTCTGTCATGCTGTGTGTATGTGTGTGTTGTTGAATCGCCCTGTGTTGTCCCGTCGCTCAGTCTCTCACTCTCTTCCAATAAGCCCGTCCAATCTCCTATCCACGCGTGGAGCGATTGGAAGTTGAAGAGGGCTGTCTGGGAGAGTGTTAGTTTTGGATGTACATGATGTGACTGTGGATGTGGATATGTATGCAGAAGGGGATGAGCATGGAGAGGGGGGGATGTAGGATGCAGACGGGGTGTGCATAAGGATTGCGAAAGAGGTATTTGGGTATTCCTACCATTTTTCCGATCTTTCTCGCTGTTTACCGTACACGGAAATATCCTCAAGTCTTGCCTCCGTATATGCGTGTGTGTGTGTGTGTGTGTATGTGTGGATGAACAGTGTAATCGCAGTCGCAGTCGCATCACAACCAGCCAGTCGTAATGTGGCTCTCCCGCGCGCAAACAAGGCCCATGCGTCGCCCGCAATGACGGAATCGGGTCTTGTTTTCTCCCTCTCACTCACTTCCCCCCCCCCCCGGTCAGCGGACGCGGTATAACAGCGCTGCGACGACGAAAAAAATCATACAAATACAAATACAACTAAGATTGCACGAGAGCGCACGGTGTGCCGGATTCGTCCTCGTCATCCTGCTCGTCATCTGCACGTCGACATACGCGCACTCGGTGTTCCCCGGCATCATCGACCGCAACAAGGACAACTGGATTGTGTCGCCGCTGTGGAAAGCGGCGCGCGTGGGCGAGCGACTGAGTCCGTATGTGAGTATTGCGTGTGTGGTTATGGCGGTATGTATATGTATTTTCCTGTTCCCCCCCCCCTTTCTCGCTTCTTGGGTTGAGGTATTGCTGGTGGTGGTGGGTGAGGTGCGGAATGCGAGACTGATGAATTGCGAATTAGGCACTCGAGTTTATGGGGTAAGTGTGATGTAGGGGGTCGCTGGGACGGGGTTCCTTGGAGGACATGGGAGGGGGTGGATGTGAGGAGCTGCTGGGTTGGAGTGGCAGATATGGAGTGAGGCGTTGGGGATTTTGCTTGCGGGTCGTTATGCAACAGTTTGTCATCAGAATGACCGTATAAGAATTATAAGATACGATGAGTAGAGTATAAATGCGAATGACAGTACAAGTGTAACACTGTACAAGCTAACATGACAACCATAGTGTATTGATTATGACATATAACAAGTATACTATAAAAATCACAGTAACAGTAGTAGTTACAACACAATCATAGACACTAGATCTCACATCAAGTATAAATGAAAATGACAGCATAACAATTACACAATACAAGTGTAACTTGAGAAACGGTACAAGCAATCATCACATGGATACATGACAGAAGACTGACAGATGATTCAATACGTCATGGATTAGTATATACAGTGGAGCTTTTACACTCGCAACTTTTGCTGACCAGCCCAGTCAGCCGTGTATGGGGCACAGCAGTGTACCAGCACCCTTATATCCTTTCTAACCCACACCGGAAAGTTTCAACCAGACACCAATGTTCCATACAGGGGATGATAATACACGACGTTTCCAGCGCCTACTCCACACCTCGTGAGGCGCGCATGAGATGAGATGTCTGACTGATTTTGGACAATCGTGAACAAACATGAAAGCTCAAAGCTGAAAAACTGAAAACGGATAGACTGAAAAGACTGAAGAACGGCAAAAAAAACAAAAAAAACAAAAAAGAAACAGAACAATTCCCATGTCCTGATCAGCAAGCTTCCCCGTCCATTGCTGGCACCCGTGTATAAAGAAGTAAGCCGCCAAAGAAAGAAGAGGAAGAAAAAAAAACATCAATATCGTGTTGAAAAAAGGGGGGAGGAGAAGAAGAAGAAGAAGAAGAAAGAAATGACAGGACAACCGGACATGACACCAAAAGCCGGACCTAACTCGCTTTCATGTTCAATGTTCACGACTACCCTCTCCTTTCTCAAAACACCCGTGGATGGCGGGCCGAGAACCCCGGCGTTCTTGCACACCTTCAACGTCGCTCGAGTCCTCGACCATGACGTGATCGTCAATAGCAAGGTCAGGCTGGCTATGCGCATCGTCTGCATCATCGTCGTCGTCGTCGTCATGGTCGCTAACTAGACCCGGATTCGACTCGACGGTGTTGGGGCTGAGGTCTATGGGCGAGCCTGGCAGATGGTCGTCGCCTTCAGACTTTGCGGGAGACGGCAGAGACATGTGCAGGCGCGTTTGACTTGGATGCGAAGAGGCCTTCTTGCTACCTGCTCTTGCGGGAGTTTTGCTTGCAGGTGCGCTGGCAGGCAGACGGGCGAGATGCGGGGCCGACGTGGTTACAGGGGTGGGGGCAAGGCTGTTGTCGGCACTGTCGTCATCCGAAGTATCAATGGCATCCAAGTCGATCTTGGCCCGGGCCGTGTCGACGAGCTCCTTGAAGTCGCCGTGGGCGCCGCTGTTGTGAAAGCGGGCTGCCAGGTAGGGCGTCGACGATGACTTGAAGCTAGCTGGCGTGGCAGACTTGGATTCGCCAGGCAGCGAAGTGTTCAGGTCACGGTGCACTTGTGGAGCCTGTGCAGGGGGAGCAGCGTGCGAAGCGAGCGGGTGGACAATACCTGGAGTAGCCGGGACGGGAAAAGACACTGTCGGTGTAGCCGCGGGTGTGCTGGCGGGCTCCGTTGCGGCAACCGGATTTGCCACTTCGGCAGACTCGACGGGCACGCCGCATGCTATGGCAGCAGCGTCGTGGCTCTTGAAGACCTGGTTGTGCTTGATGCGGCAGTGGTTGAGGAAGCCCTGCGTGTTTGAAAAGTTGCTGTGGCCACACTGGGCGCAGTAGAGGCGCACCCACTGGCCGTCGGTGGAGCGCTTGTGCAATAGGGGGTCGACCTTGGGGGCTGGGGCTGGAGTTTCACCAAGAGGCGTGAGCTTCAACATTCCAGTCGAAGTTCGCGACGTGCGGCCTCTGTGAGCTGAGCCGTAGTCAGCAAAGCTGCCGCGCGTCGTCCTGCCCTCACCATGGCCAAAGTAACCGTGAGCCTGCTGGGCAAGCGCACGCTCGGAAACAGGGTCAAACTTGACGTCCGAGATGAGCCACTTGGCGTAGTGACGGGTGTAGGGCCCGTCGGTCACTCCCCAGGGCGCAGCGTACTGGGGCTGCGTGTAGCCCGGGGTTGGCTGCAGAGACGGGCCCACGCCCAGGCTGACGCTTTCACTGAGGCCGTCGGTGCCGGGGAAGGGAATCAACGAGCAGCGGCGCAGTTGCTCGAGCGAGACCTGGCACTTGGCCAGCTCCTGCTCGATCAAGCGCAGCTCGTTGTGCTTGAGCAGGATCTCGTAGTTGATCTGGGCCTCGATGGCCTGCTGCACAGGCGTCAGGGCCGAGTCCATGGTGGTGGCGGGCGTGGTGGAAGAGGCGGCCTCGGAATGTTGCTTGCAGGCGTTGGCAGAAGGGCTGCCGGCGGTCGGCTCTGGTTTGGCAGGCGCGTGGTGGGACTTGAGGGCCCTGCTCTTGCTGGTACTTGGGCTCTCTTTCTTGGCCGCGTGTGCAGCGGCAGCAGTGGCAGCAGTGGCAGCCGCCGCCGCCGCCGGGCGCGCACTCTCGACGGCACTACTCGGCTTCACGTCACCGTGGGCGTCTTTCCATTTCTTCACTACATGCGCATGCTGCGCGGGCGACGGCTCGGGACTGTCTGTCCGCTTCCGCTTGATCTTGTTCATAAAGTTTGGCATGTCGACGACGGGCAAGGGTCTTGACTTGTGCAGGGCAGACTTTTCCATGAGTTTGTCGCCGGGCGACTCGTTACACCAGGGGAGGCGGAACATGGACTGCATGGTGAGTACAAACGGGGAGGCCTAAGAGCAACAGCGGGCATCTGTCGTGGTGAGGGGCGAGTGCATCCAGGTGCGTGCAGAGGCGGGCAGGCAGGCAGGCAGGCTAGCAGCGGGCTGCCGAATGACGTTGCAGCGGCGGCGGGAGGAGCGACAGCAGCAGCAGCAACAGGCGGCGGCGGCGGCGGCGGGAGGAGCGACAGCAGCAGCAGCAACAGGCGGCGGCGGCGGCGGCGGACGGGCGCAGCGCAGCGCAGAGTCGCGGGCCCAAAGCTGGGGAATGAGGGGAATATTAAATAAGGGAATAGGGGGGGAGGGGTGTGCGAAGGAGTGCAGGAAGAGAAAGCAACAAGCAGTTCAGCCGTTGAGATGATGACGTGGAGGGCAAGAGGCGCGAAGATCGGCCGCTTGATAAGGGAAGAAAACAAGCGCACCAGCACGACGTGGTGCGGATTACAGGTGAGTCGCGGGGGGGTTGCCTGGTGGCAGGCGCGTGGTTGGGCGGTAAATAGCAGCAGAAGCAGCAGCAGCAGTGGTAGAAGAAGAAGACGAGGGGTTTGGGGGCGGGATGTTTGAGGCGGGGAGGGATGTGGTTAGAGGGAGAGAAGGGCGAAGAGAAGGGCGAAGAGAAGGGGGGGTGGTTAGTGGCAGTGGTAGTGGTAGTGTTGGTGGTGGTGGTGGTGGTGGTGGAGGGGAGAGGGAGGGGGGGCAAAGAGGGCAGCCAGGCGGCGATGATGTTGTGATGAAGGGCGACGGGGCGACAACGAAGGTCTTGGGGGGGGGCAAGTCTGAGAGCGTTTCCGCAGGTATGGGCTGCACCAAGCGGCGCTAGCAGGGACACCCCTGCGGACGGGGTCCCGATCGGGGCTGGCGTGGCTTGCCGGGGCGTCTCAGAAGGAGAGGCGATGCGGCCAAAGCAAAAACGGAGGCGCAAAATAGCAAACATTGGTACATGTGCCATGGCCCACGGGCTGCCTCTCCCTGCCGCTTGACTGGCGATGGCCATGCCATAGTCGCTGCGTCGTGGGCGGTGATGGGCGGTGATGGGCGATGATGGGCAGCCCACACAAGGTTTGCTTTTTTGGTCGCGCAGACACCATCCATGGCATCGCCAGTCGAGTCGAGTCGAGTCGAGTCGTCGCCGCCGCCGTGGCTGCCAGCAAACGTCTAACGACTCAAGTTCTGTCTCAGCGGCCTTGTGTCATGGCTGCCGAGCGTGTGGGGACCTCGCTCGCTCCCTCTCTCTCTCTCCCTCTCTCTCTCACACACACACATACTATACGCATTTCCAGCTACCCTCGCCCGCACGCACTCACTTGCTCACGCATCCACGCACCGCTCGCGCATGGCATGGCACGGCAGGCCAAGCATGTGCGGGCAAGCTGTGGGCAAGGCGCGATGCGAGTGTGCTAGGCGGGTGCGGTGCGGAAGCGTCCGGATCAGCAAATGAGAGCATCTTCAGGAGCCTTGTTTGGAGAGGGAGCTGCGAGGGCCGTCAATAGTTGCTAGAGAAACACGCGTAAGCTGCTTCCGGTGAGGCGACGAGGCATCTCTTTGCGCACTCACTCACTGCTCTCTGCCTGTGCTGGACGCGCATGTGCCAAGCCAGCCACGCTCGACGCAACCCACCGCCACCCCAGCTGAAACATCCTCAACACCACAACCACGCCCGCCATGCTTCTGCCTCTGCCTCTGCCTCGCCCTCGCCGCCCCGCCTCGTCTGCCCACGTGACGCGTCCACTCTCAGCACACCGGAACCGCACACACACTCTCTCTTTCTCTGACTGTCATGCGCTATGCCGCCCCACGCTCACCACGACTGGCTCTCGTGCTCGGGCGCACAATGCCCCGGAAAACGTCTTTTGTCATGCCCATGGCGATATCAAGCACCATCAGCCTGGCTCTCATTCCAACTCTCACTCTAACTCTCACTCTAACTCTCACTCTAACTCTCACTCTAACTCTCACTCTAACTCTCACTCTAACTCTCACTCTAACTCTCACTCTAACTCTCACTCTAACTCTGGCGCTGGCCTCGTCGGCTCCCAGGGCGGCGGCTGCCTGTCCGTCTCCGGTTTGACCCGTGCTTAGGCCGCGACAAGTCCCGACGCCCATGCCCCTGCTAGCCTGCTAACCACTCTCCAGTAGCTCCACCCATGACGCCCGGCCAATCACCAGGACGAATCGCCCTTTGTCCCCCATCCGTGCAAAAAGAAACCGCAAAGCTTGGATATATTGCCGCTCTATTCTAGTCCGAGTAATCATACGGAGGTGCCTCACAAAAGTTTTGTCCCACGCTAATCTCGGCGCTTCGGCATAACTCTTCTTGGCGCAACTCCCACCTTTGAGCTGAGTAGCTGTACGATTTGTCTGTATCTATCGTTACAATGTCTCCTAATACTGATCCTTACACCCGCACCTTAATTGTGGCGTTAAAGTCACCTTCTGTTGGCAAGTCTACATCACAGATCTCTGAACTTACTGGTGTTCATCCTCGTACGGTCAATCGTATCTATAGTAGAGCTATTGAGGCTGGTTTCGAGCCAAACGTTCTCCCTCTTAAGATCCTCCCAGAGCACGTACAAG
>NW_007359914.1:3178374-3240496 GCF_000359705.1 Exserohilum turcica Et28A | reverse complement strand
CAAGGTGGTAATGAGTATATAGAGGGGAGAGATAGGCGTTGTGTAGGAGAGCGGCCAGATTTCGGCTAAATTATTCTTGGCAGGACAAAACTTTTGTGAGGCACCTCCGTACAGTCATTACATTACAAGTACGCCCATGCCTATGCCAGCTATGTACACTAGACGCTCGCCCTCGCCGTCTCTCACGCACTGCTCCCTACCGCCCGCGGCATGGCGCCCTGCTCAAACGCCCTCATGCCCGGCGACGCAGGCGATGCAGGCCCAGCCGATGCAGGCGCAGGCGCAGGCCTTGTCGGCGCGTCTGCGGCGTCTATTACGATTTCCCCGTGTCGAGCGTCCTTCCCCAGACTCAAGCTCGTTAGGCCGTGTGGCAGCTCTCCACTCGGCCTGCTTGCCAGATTCTTAAATGGGCACGTTCCCGCCGCCATGGCCGCGTCTTCAATCTCACACCCGCTCTCGCTGCCCTCACGTAAGACGTGCTTGCCATGCAGATAGCCTTCAGGCTCCACCTCGGGCACTAGGCGCTCCTGGGCAAACTCGTCGCCGTCGCGGACATACCATTTGGCAAACAGGTCGTTCTGGATCCAAATCACCTTGCACAGCGCCTTGACAAGGGCAATCTTGCGCTCCATGTGGAGCCGTGGGTGCGACAGGACCGCCTCGGTCAGAATGTCCTGCACAAACGACAGCGTCACGCCAATGTGCACGTACTCGACGTGCAGCGCGTGGGCGCGCCCCTGGCCCACGTGCATCATGCCCACCTTGTCCAGGTACTCCCAAAACTCCATCTTGGACGGGTCGCTGCACAGCTTGGTCAGGTAGCCGCGCAGGAACATTTTGCGGTGCAGGATCTGCGGCGAGTTTTCGTTCAGGTCCGTGTCGACGGACCCTTGGTACGACGTCGATCTGGTTTCAAACGCCCGTGCGGTAATGTCGTATTGGAGCAGCTTCTTGTAGACAATGTTGACCACGGCGGGGATCAGCGCCTTGATGTATTTGGCCCCCGTCGTCAGGGCCTCCATGTCGCCTGAGTCGTTAGCCAAGTTTTCTTTTTTTCCTTTTATTTGCTTTCGTTCCTTCTTTTTTCTTTGTTTGATTCCTTGTTTCTTTTTAGTGACACGACTTACGAGAGCTAAAGTCGAGAAATGAGTGGAGATATTGTATCCGCGCCTCGAGACTGGTGTAGAGCTCGTAGCGGTCAATATGCTGCATGGGTCTTTGATGCAAGGGTGCCATTGTGGATGTGGTGGGTGTATGCCTATGTGTAGGTGGGTGTATGCAGTGATGATTGTTGTGGATGATGATGATGATGTCGTATATTTCTTTGCTTTTCCGCCTCGAATCTCGTGCTCTTGTATATCTGCGTGCTTCTTGTCGTGTGCTGTGTTACGGTAGTCGAATACGAAAGCCTCTGGCTGCATGCACGGGCGCCACTATTTTCAAATGCCGAATGCTCTGTTTGTCTGGTCGAGGCAAAATCAAACACGCAGGAAGTCGGTCTACTTATATCCAGGCCCCAAGCATATATATATATATATATATATATATATATATATATATATATTCGACGTCGCTGTCGGTGGCCGACTCATAGTAAGCCAAGGCCTGGTAATTGGCAAGCGGAACACGACCATTTCCGGCCGCCAGCCCAGAGGTCGTCGTCGCAGGTGGCGCGTGCACCGCGCGCTGCTCGTAAGATTTGCGCGCCCATTGGTGACGCGTGTGGCGTGACGCTCGTCTTTGCATCACATCACCCGTTGGTCTTGTCCTTGGGCATTTGCATACGAATCTGCCTGGCTTTGCCTGACTTTGCCCTTGCCTTGGGACTAATCTTTGCTATACGCTCACTCGCACCATGGGAGAATTCGCCGAGTTGCGAGACGTGGCTATGTGTGGGTGGGTGTGCATGCATGGGGAAGTGCCGATAGAGTTATACTCGGTCTGCTTCGAGGTGCTACTATACTCCAGGCCTGCTCTGCTATACATGTACGCTCTTCTACGTACTTACTCCGACATACATGCTCTACTAGGCGTATATGTTACATAGACTCTCCTATTCCAGCTAGCTACTTCCGCATCAATGTCTCCACTAAAGCAGATCCCCGGGCCTCGCCAACCCCCCCCCCCTTCAACGGCACTGGCCCGGCCAACTTACCATGACCGTCCACACATATATACATACATACATATATACATACATACATATATACATACATACATATATACATATATACATACATACATGTACATGCTATCTTGCTTGAGTTTGCCTCGAGTGAGGAGGCCATGTACCTACCAACTAGGAACAAAATGGCTGCGCTTCGGTCCGAAAGACTAATTCCTTCTCCAGGCTGCGTCGTGTCGTGCGGCCAGGGGAGGGGGGGGAACAACCCTCCGTTGTCGACGTGTTGGCGCCGGGTAGGTGCGCATTCAAAGTTTGTACTAGTGCCGTATTTTTTTACGTTTGCGTTTGAGGGGTCGACTAGATTTGGGCATGTCCATCTGGCCATGACTGCTGATGTTAGTGTTTTGTTTCCCTATGCATACACGTACGTACACGGAGGAATGCGAGTTTTTAGTTTTTTTTTCAAAATCATTCTTGTTTTTAGTAGGGGCGGCATTGTAGCGGTGGTGGGGGAGTCGGTTCAGTACTGGCTTGATGCTTGTTGGGTACAAATTACTACATATACTTGGTCGGTGATATTGTTGGGTGTCGCGGCTAGTGGGATTGGCGTGGCTTGTACCGTCCAGCCACACACGTCCAGCATACCACTCAGGGCAAACTCCGCAGCTTGAAACAAGTGCCCATGGTGATAATATGCGCGACAGAAACGACCCAAAACATCGTCTCCCAATCCAATAGAGTTTATTTCCCCAGCCCAGGGCGAGAGAGCGAGAGAGAGAGAGAGAGAGGGAAAAAAATCTCATTACTTATTGAAACAATATAGTTGCTCCGCGCCCGTGTTTCAGCCCCGTTTACGCCATCATGCCTCGCACTACTGTACGTCGTCGACATGATGCAATGTTTCCACCCTGGATGCTCTCTCCCCTCCACCTTATTGCTATCGTTTATCCAGACCAAAACGACGTCCCATGGTCCAGGTTGAAACCGCCTGTACACCTAATCTAGAATCTAATCTGATTTGCCATCCCATTACGAGCACGAGCATACCACCCCCCAGTCTTTGGAGCCGCATTATAGGTCGGGCTAGAGCTAGAAGCTCGGTAATCGACATGCAACAACGCACGTGACTTGCCCACAAAAGATGCAGGAATCAAGTGAGATGAAAGGGCCGTGTTAGCGCTGTGTACTTGGTCTGCAACATATAGCAGCCAGAACGCCCACATGGTCATGCCAAAGCCAAGTATTGCATAATACGGTCATCTGATGGTGCGATATCGCGTGTTTGAAGTAGCGACTATGGCTGGGACAGTGATGTTGACATGTCATGTGTTGAAAATGGCCGTATATGGGAATGTCTGCTTTTCCATGTGAAACGGGGATTCGTGTACTTGATACTTTGTTGTTCTGAACAAGACTGTCAAGACCCGTTTCTATGCGCCCATAGCCGGCCCGACGTCGCTCCTCCACCACTACACCTACATGTACACTCCAAGATGCAACATGCATTGAAGCTTGTATACGACCAATTGACCCAATGGCCATCACCAACGTCGCTCTCATCGGCGGCACTGGCACCCTCGGCGCCCCCCTGCTGCGCGCCCTGCAAGCCTCGCAATTCACCGTCTTTGCACTCAACCGCCACAGCTCGCCCTCGGTCTACCCCAAAACAAACGTCATCACCATCCCCGACGACCTCAATGTCGACGGCGTGGCCGCAGCCCTGCGCGAGAAACACATTGACGCGCTCATCATGACCATTGCAGGCCGCCACGTCGACTCGCAAAAGAAGCTCATTGACGCCGCCTTCCAAGCCGGCGTCCAGCGCGTCATGCCCGCCGAATTCGGGAGCTGCGACTCGGCAGACGCAAAAACAAACAAAATCCTGCCGCTGATGCAGGGCAAAAAAGTCGTCCGCGACTACCTGCTCTCGCTGCAGGACAAGCGGGCCAGCGAGGCCATGCCCGCATTCACATGGACGAGTCTTGTCACGGGCCACTTTTTCGACTGGGGCCTTGTGCGCAGCTTGCTCAAGTTCGACGTCAAAGCCCGGAAGGCGTATTTGCTGGATGGTGGCGCCATCAAGTTTTCAGCATCAAATCTCGACTTTATCGCAAGCGCTGTCGTCCGGATCCTCGAGATGCCCGAGAAAACGGCGAATCGCCTGCTGTATGTACATAGCCTGCATGTGACGCAGAACCAGGTGCTCGAGGCGCTGGAAAAGGTTACGGGGGAGAGGTTTGAGAGGATTCAGCAGAGCAGCGAGGAGGAGCTGGAGAGGGAGCGGCCCAAGATGATGGCGGGGGATATGGAGGCGAGAGAGGAGGTTGTGGCTGTCTGGGGGGTTGTGGCGGCAGATTGGAAGGGGAAAGATGGGTTTGCGAATGAGATGCTGGGGTTGGAAGAGGAGAATCTGGAGGATGCTGTGCGGAGGGCTTTGGACGTCATCACGTAGTACCGACAAGCAATTTCTACACTACATGGAATTTTTCTTGCATCAAGTACACCATCCTTTAGTGTTTCTCGTAATCATTTCTCGTAATCATTATTGCAATAAAAACACTTGCATATTTTTCGCGTCATCGGCCTTGTGATAGGGTCGAACAATCTAAGAAGAGTCGGTGCTTGGGATCAAAGGCTTCAAGCAAGGTGAAGTGAATGTTTGGAAGGGCTTGGAATCACCTGCCAACACATAAGATTCCATATTGATTTATCAGCTTACTGTTGTACTCTTGGTAAATTCATTGCGAGATAACAGGTGCATCTGTACCTAACCCTTACATGTTCACATACCAAGTGCGAAAGCCGTCTACAAATACAATCCCACGTACTCAACCACCAAGACCCCACCGCTCTGCAAACGGGTCATGATCCGGATCCATCCAGCGGACATACTCTGCACAATCGGCCAACTCCTGCGCAATCTTCTCGCCATAGTTGAGCCCCACAAACGCATACGTCGCATCGATGCCCGCACTGATGCCTGAACCCGTGACGATATTCCCATCAACCACCCATCTGGCTTCGGAAACCCACTTGACATTGGGGCCCGTACTGGTAGCCCACGCAAACGCACGCTTGTTGGTGGTAGCGCGACGGCCATCGAGCACGCCTGCACGCGCGAGAATCGTAGCGCCGGTACAGACACACAGAATGGCCTTGAGACGGGGATAGATGGCGCGCACAAAGTCTATCTCGGCACTCATGTCGCCGCGGGTTCCCACGCCCCCGGGCACTATCAGCACGTCGATGGCGAGCGAGCTTTCTTCTTTTTCTTCCTCGCCACCGCCTTGAAGCTGCAGCTGCTCGGCAAACGTCCGGTTCACCATCATGCTCTGCGACACGTCCGTGTCTGGGTGCGAGTACATCATGTTTCCGGCTCTTTGATGCGAGGTTTCTACGGATCCGCTTGTTTTGGCCAGCATGGTCAGCTTGGTGGGGAAGCTGTAGAGCATCGAGAGCGAGTTGAAGACGTCGACGGGGCCGAAGACGTCGAGAGCCTGGAACCCGGGGAATAGCAGGACGCCATAGCGGATGGGTTTGGGGCCATTGGCGTCGAAGAAGGGCGGGTTGAGTGTTGGTGTTGCGGCGCTGGCGATGCCGTTGCCGTTGGGCACAGGGTGTTGGTGCGACGTGGTCATTGCTTGTACGTATGCAGGTTGTGTAAGTACAGTACTGTATGTAGGCGGGGTACCTTCTTTTGTTCTACAATTGCTGTCAGCCGCTACCACTCAGCCCCGATGAGATATTATGAGCGCTATCTCATGTCAGCTTGTCGGGTCGATGGTTATCCGCATGGTGGTCAGCCGCCACGGGTCTAGCTGGAGGCATTGCTAATGCTGAGCACGTTAGAGTGAATAAAGCCTGACACGTTACTTTCCGGTCGTCTTCACTCTTGAATGTAGACAGCGCCAGCTCTATTTGACGATGCATTATCAATAGAGATTCCCACTTCTATTCGAGTAAAAAAATATAATACCAGCTCTACATGGTCAAAGAGTGAAGGAAACGGGATTCATCCAGACAAAGAGACACGGCTTGTCCAGTACAACAACAGTGCTGCCTACACGCCAGTCTGCAGCACCAATCCAGTCTTGCAATCACACCCACCCAATCAGAACAATGGAGTCCAAATCTGAACTCGCATTCCATGGGTCTTTGTATCCAAAGCCCCAATCAGGCAAAAAACGAGTGAAAGCAGATTGATAACAAAGGGTCTTGGAAAAACCAGCCACTCTACTTTGCAACCGCAATTATTCACACACACACACAACACACATAGTTCAACATTACCTCGTATCTGCATCAATCAATACCACATACGGCTATACAAGTCGAGGAGCGCACGCACGACGTCAACGCCTCAATGCCCGAAGCGAAGCGTGGCGATGGACCAAAATCCCACGGTCTCGCGCGCGACAAAGTCGAGATCTGGAGGTATGTACATGATATTTCCTCACATCCTTTTCCTTGTCTTGTCTTGACCCAGCTCCCTCTCTCTCTCTCTCTCTCTCTCCCTCTCTCTCGCATTGTTCACGCAGACTAAGACGATTCAACAGAGAAAACATCAAGGACCTGCGCAACACGCCCGTTTTCCTGATTGAAAAATGGCCCTGCATGTACTGCCACCACGAGATTGAAATCGGCGGCCTAAAAGACTGCGCGTGGTTCCGCTGCCAGCAGGAGGCGTGTGTGGGGCGCGGAAAACTCCAAGTGACGTGTTTCTGGGACGTCAAGGGCGAGCGCGAGTGGGTTGATTAGGTGGGATTGTGTCGGTGTGTGTGTGTGAATGTCTCTCTTTTTTTTTCTGATGGTTCCGTCTCGTCGAGTAGGTGGTGATGGTGGTGGTGGTGCGGATACTGTACAAGTATTCGGCTTGTACTGGGATTGGGATGCAGCAATCTGTCTCTTCACGAGTAACAGGAAAGAAATAGTGATATCTTGATTAACGCACCTTTGGATAGGTTGGTCCGGGTCCCGCGTACCGTGGTTATTGACGGTGAGTCAAGCACTTAATCACTGTAGATAGAAAGGCACTTGCTGATTACCATTTATTTAATCTACTCTTCTACTCAGATTGTAGCAAAAAGAACTACAAATCTCCCTTATCTGCCTGGAACAGCATACAGTTCCATACTTATGCTGTCTCCACACTGTCACAAAAAAAAAGACAGCACTCACCCAACCGCCCATCTCACCATGGCAGACACCTCGTGCAAACTTCCCGCAACCCACATCCTACAAAACAGCTTCTCACCTGCCTTCCACCACGCCCTCGTCGCCAACCATGCGACCAACCACCCAGCAAATTTCCTGCAGCTGGTAGAATCCCAGGTGGAGCTCGTAACGGGCCTCGACATACACGGCACATGGCCCGACTCGATCGCGCATTTCCTGTGCGTCTTTGATACTGTGTTTAGCGAGCGCGCCAAGCAGCAGATTGTACAGAACATGCGTTGTTTTGAACAGACTTCCGACATGTCTGCTGATGCGCTGATTGGTCATCTGACGTTTAGTGGGTGGGTGCGGAGGCTCGTTGAGCAGATGGATCGGTGCGATGAAGTGGGGGCTGGGGCTGCGAAGATGAGCTTGGATGGAGGTACTAGAGGCTCTTTGATGCGAGGAAAGTGTAAGTGAAATGGCAAGGGCAGGGATAAGAAGAGCTGGGGGATGAGGGTGCCGTGTAGTTTGTCGAGGTGCTTTTGTATAAAGAAGAGTAAGTCGGTTGACTGAGCTTGGGGATTGGTAGGGTGTTAATGCAATAGAAGTTGTGGATGGCGCTTTGTTGGTAGAAATGACTATTCCGGAAGAGCAGTTAAGTGGTTTGGAAAGTAAGTGTTAGAGCCTCTGTGTGTGTAAGTAATAGCGGGAGATGATATTGTATGTGTGAATTCAAATACACTTCACATAACTATATCAGATATACAAGAGTCGCACAATACGATTAGCAGGCATTCGAATCGCACAACGAAAGCCTTTATGTTTGTATGTACATTCTACATCGCAGAGACAAGTATCCTTAGCACCAACATCTCACCTATCATTATCCCCATCAACCAGCACCACAGCCACAACCACACCTACAGCACCTCAACCCGCTCAACCCTCCTCTCCGCATCCAACACAACCCTCACCATCCTCCCCGCATCTTCAAAAAACCACTTGCGCAACTCATCCAGATAAATCTCATAACTCGGCATATACCCATCTATGAACTGTCTAACAGCCTCATCCGACATGCCCTGACCCCTCTCCTCAATCAACCTGTGCTCCTGCTCAGCACGCCACGCATACACATTGCGCAAGTCACTCGTGTCGATGTGGATGAAAAAGTGGAAATGGCGGGGCCCCATGAACGTGTCGCAGTAGCGTCTGAGATTCTCATTGACTTCGGCTAGGTGCGAGATGTCGTGCTGGGCGGGCGTGTTGACGGGTAGTTTGTGTTGCTGGGCCAGGGCGTGTTTTTGCTGCAGCGCGGATAGAGGTAGCGGTTGGAAACCCAGACACCAGCCCTCGAAGACGACGACGGCAGGCGCCTGGGATATAGTTGGCCATTGGGCTTCTGGGGCGCGGTCGCCCGCGCCGTTGAAGCGGCTCTTGTCGAAGCGGGGGATGCGCAGCGGGCGCTGGGTAGGCTGTGTGGCGTAGTTTTTTAGGTCTTGGAAGAATTTGGCGGCGAGCTGTTCGTCGTGGGTGCCCGGTTGGCCCCGCGTGCGATATAGCTTGTTATTTGCGTCTTTGTCGCGCCGCGCTACCAGGTCCTCGTGTGTCTTGTAGAAATCGTCCAGCGAGACAGTTACCGTGTATAAGCCGTGCTCGGTGGATAGCAGTTTGACGAGAGTAGATGCCCATGTGGATTTCCCGGACCCCTGGAGACCCGTGATGCCTAGGATGATGGGGTCGTGTGGCGCTTCTTGGTGTTGTTTTTTTATGCTGGGGAGGAGTTTGTCGAGGGTTTGGCGGATGTTGTCTTGGAGAGAGGACATGGCTGGGTGTAGATTGGAAGCTGGCCAATGTCTGTTTTTGTTTTCTGTTTCTCCTGAGAATTTAGCAATACACTCGGCATGTTCAGTCGCATAGTCCAGAGACGGCATGAAGCTATTGGATAGTCGTGACGATGGTCGGCCCGACACAACAGACCCCGCATTGGTTTCCACAGTGCATCCACATCCGTCCACACATCATCACCATGTATTACATAACCCATGTATGTCGAAGAATCAACAATGCTCAAAGCCAAACTGTCCCCAAATCTCACATCAGATCAACATGTCCCCTTCACCCCCCTGTCTTCAACGTCGCTTTTTCACTCGCTACCACTACCGCCAAACAAGCCGGCTTTTCCCCCCCACGCCACAGCCAATTTCCACTCGACGCCCAAAGGCACCCGCTTTGGCCCTCGCTACCGCAGTTGGATAAAACACGTCGCGGCGGGCGAGCAGAAGTAAGCCGAGCACAGTGCATGGAATTACTGTGTTTGGCAGGCAAAGGGCAAAAAGCGTGGATTCCAGCGTGCAATCCACGGTTCTGAGCGTCACAATCGGTGGGCCGCCGGCTCGTGTATGGTGAGTTTGGGGGGGCCCGCCAAGGCCGCGATATTGGTCCGTGATCAAACAGGCGTCCCAGAGGAAGAGGGAGACGAGACGGTGTTGGGCAAGTGGTGAGGCTTGCGCAGTGCGTGTCGGTCGGTGGGTGACGGAGGGGGAGGGGAGGGGCTATTTTTGGTATCGACTGCGAGGAGAAAAAGGGTCCGGTGCACGAGCCATGTTCCCTTGCTGTTCCTCCCCATGGCCTGCTCGACGACGCACACACAGATTCTACAACGGCAATGACAGGTATTCTGCGAACATGAAGCAAGCCTGTGCCGCTCCCCTCGGCGCCATGCATAAGCTTTACCAAGGCTGGAGCAGCGGTGAAATGCGCGCAGTGTCACCTGCGACTAACGTTGTAATTGCTACTAGGCGCATGTCAAAAAGCGACAAGTTCTGGTTCACAAACTTGGCGGGCGCACGTGTTGCCCGGCCAATTGCAGCTGTCCCTTCAGCTGGGCTGTGATACGTGGATATACATTCCAACACCACGCCTGGCCGATGAGCCAATAGAGTGTGGTAATACTACCACATCTACCTTTTGCGACTTGCAGTGGCGATTCATCTTCAGCTCTGACTGGCTGCTTTTCCGACCGTCGCCACCAGAGCCCATTGCAACCCACCAAAAACTAAGCTTCCAGTGCTCATTGGGCGGCTAGAATGCGGTGAGCAACACTGACACAGTGTGCTCGGGCGAGGGAAAAGACTACACTGAGACGAATCTGGATTCGAATACCGAAATCTCACACAATACTATATATTCAATCATGTCTATCGTGCTGTAAATGCTTCATGGCGTCTAATGCTGTCAAAAGCATGACGAAAGGGTATCTGCGCCTCTCCGAATGCTTTTGTTCAAAACGCCCGTGCAAATCTAAACAAAGAAAATAACCTGTCAAAACAAAAAAACTCCGCCGTGTCTAGGGCGAGAAACCGCTGAGGAAAGCTTCGAGTGAAGAGAGTTGAGATGGGCAGCAAATCTACAACTGGGTGGCAGTTGGACGTGGGTGACTCAAGGTCGATGGAGGAGTCAATGGAAAAACTCGCAGCACTTGCGAGTTGATGCACTGACTAGGACACAGCACTTTTCTTCTTCTCGCCAGTGCTCTCAGATCTTGGCGTGCTTCAGGATCTGGCTGTCTTGTTGAGCCTGCTGAAGCTTCAGGATCTCCCTCTGCTCTTGGAAGACCTGGCGGGCCCTTTCGAGAACCATCTCGAAGCCCTCCTTGCCCTTGGCAGCGTTCTGCTGGAAGCGCTCGACGGTGAACTGCTCAATGCTGTTCCTGATCTTCTGCCAGCCTCCGCACAGCGCCGTGATCTCAGCCCTCTGGGTAAAGGACGTCTTGTCATCGGGCGATGAGGCGGCAGGGCGGTAGATGCACGTTTCGCGTACGTTGAGGAGGTCCGACCATGTCATGTTCATGGCGCAGAGGGTGAGCTTCTTTGCGACGGGATCGACGTAGGACGTTTCATACACCATGGACGTGTCTTGGCCACCGAGGAGGCTTTGTATCCATTTGGGCGTCGACTGTCGGCAGGTGATGAGACGCTCTGTTCGCAGCTATCGCGTGTTAGCTGCATGCTCCCAATGGATGCCGACTGCCCCGCCTCGCGACTTTTCAGCCGCCGTGCTTTCCGGACGCGAAAAGAGTCACTTACAATTCCCGTGGCGGGATCGACGGCGCGACTGATGGTGTCGACGGCAATGACATGGGGCGTCTTCTCGTTCCACGGGCCGTACTTTTGCCAGTTGCTCGTCGAGACCTCCTCCCACGAGTAGTCAAAGTCGATGGTCTGCTGGAAGTACTTCATGCTGAGGTCGTGTGCCGGTGGCTAAGGTCGGCTATCTTTTTTTCCTGGGGGTATGCGCGGGCGGATGGCGCAGCGAGGGTGAGGTCGCGAGGGTGCGAGGATGGCGATGTGAATTTGACGAGGTCGGACGGGATTGATGTGGGCGTCAAGTGGGTTTATGGTGGGCTGGAGGATGTGAAGGGGCGCAAAAGGCGTGGGAGAGCGGTAAAACCAGGGAGCAGGCCGTGCGCGATAAACGATCGCCGGGGCAGGCGGGACGAGCGAGGTCAACGTTTTTTCACCGCCGAGGCGAGCTTCCTTGCAAGATCAGCGAATGTGTCGAGGCAATTATGCGCGGTCAGCAAGCAGCGAGAAAAAAAGAAAAGCGCCGTGGATACAGATGGGCATGAGAGTTGCGCCAGTGGT
The DNA here is from genome assembly GCF_000359705.1 of Exserohilum turcica Et28A. NCBI lineage: Eukaryota > Fungi > Ascomycota > Dothideomycetes > Pleosporales > Pleosporaceae > Exserohilum > Exserohilum turcicum. The sequence continues at coordinate 3,228,568 of NW_007359914.1, read as the reverse complement.
GCGGCAGAAAAACGAAGCCGGGGCCGCAGACCCTTCTGCCCGACGCGATGCCGGAGCATGGGCAAAATCTTCGCCACCGGCAGGGGCGGCTAGGCCGGATTGGGCCCATCACATGCAAGACGCTGACATTTGCCGGCTCGCGCCTGCCTGCGTCGTGTGCTCGAGTGGCCCATTCGACCCGGCTCTCCCCGCATGACGTCGCGCGGCCAATCAGCGCCCGCCTGTTGGTCGCCGCTGCCGCCAGAGCAACGCAGGGCGAGGGGTTCCTGACGCCGCCTTGACGTCTCGTATCCTGGGTGTTATCCTTAGCAAGGCACTGCAGCCACAGGAATGCATAGCAAAGCACATGACCTGGAATGCCATCGACCGACGGCATGCTGAATTTCTTCTACGACAACTCGTCAAACCATGCTCTACATGGTTGGTATCATAACTTTTGGTATGCGCGCCAGAACGCCAAAACAATGCATATGCAAAGTATAAGCAACCGCCGTTGCTTGGTCCAACTCCCATGCACTTACACCACGCACTTGCACTACGCACTTGCACTCCCACGCACCTACACTCACATGTCCAGTGCCTTCTTCGCCATGGCCAGAGCGCCCTCAAACGTCTGGTTGCCGCCAATGAAGCCCGCCGCGTGCACAAAGACACAGCCGGGAATGCCAGACACCTGGTCGAGCTGGTCGTCACGCACTCCCTTCCACGCGTCCGGGAGGTCCTTGCGGTTCTCGAAGCCGCCATTCTCCTTGCTCACGGCGCGGATGCGCCACTTGCCCTCGGGCTTGTCCTCCGGGAACAGCACGTAGAGCACCTGGGCGGCAACCCCCGCCGGCTGCGGCGTCTCCTTCTCCAGCGTGTACAGGTGGTCGGCCCATGGCATGCCCTCGGGAAGCACCAGGATGCGGCCCTGCGCGTCATGCTGCAGACGGCTGTCGTAGGCCTGCTTGACCTGGTGGCGCGCGGGGAGCCACGACTGGGCGCGGTCAGTGAGCTCGTAGCGGAACTGCTCGCCGACGAAGCGCGAGGCCGTCATGAAGCGCATGTCCTCTTCGGCCTGCTTGGCCTCGGGCGTCTTGGACTCGTCCGAGAGGGGCGACTTGGGGCCATAGTTGTAGCGGTTGACGACACTGGCGATGCTGAAGCCGCGGTCCTCAAACTTCTTCTCTAATCCCGCCTTTTCGAGGTCCTTGGGCGCAATGACGTTGATGCCGTTGTCGTTGGCGTCAAAGGCCTCGATGAAGTCGTTGTACATCTTCTCGTAGAGCAGGTCGCGGTCGGCGCCCTCGACGCCCGTGACGGCGGTGATGATGTCCTTGCCAAAGTGCATGTACACGAGCCCGGCCGACGAGAGCTTGGTGTGGTGGCCGGGGAAGACGACGTCGAAGCCGCGCTGGTGATGGTCGTAGCGGCGCTTGCTGTCGTCGTACTCGCCGCCCACGTCGACGACGGTGTGGCACTCGGCCAGCACGGCGGGGTCGCGGGTGCGCTTCAGCTCCGAGTCGCGGTAGGCAGGGAGGAGCTGGAGCATGGAAACCGCAAGGGCTTCGTCGGCATGGAAGTGGCCGCTGCAGAGCCAGAGTCAGTCTTGTGCTCGTGTTGTCGTCGTCGTCGTCGTCTGCAATGGCTTACTTGTGCGTGCCGATCAAGGGCGCATCCGTCTTGAGGCGCTTGGTGGGGGTTTCCGATGCCATTGTGCGGGTCAGTCTTGCAACGCGGCGGGGGGCTGGTCTGTATGTGCTTGGGATGATGGGCTTGATGGCGGATGCGGTGAGGAGCGGGCGGAGCTTGAGCATTCGCGGGGAGGGCCTGTTTACGTTTACTCTAGTTGGGTTGGCAAGGAGAAGGGTGCGGTGCAGGCATTTCGCCTCTGGCGCGGCGGGCGCTGGCTTGGCGTTGTTCGTTCTCTGCGGGCGCTAGTGGGGGGGTCGAGGGCAGCATGGCCCGGCTCGCACATGTCGCCATCCACCACCACAGCTGCGCCCGCAAACTACTACTACTGCTGCTGCTGCTGCTGCTGCTACTGCTACTCCTCCTACTACTGGCAACGCTGTTCCTCCGACTCTGCTTCTGCCGAGATGGCATAGTGCGCTGCTGATTGAGTAGCAATAAAAAAACGTGCCAGCCCAGGCGTGTGCCGTCTCGCTCCATCGCCCGGCTGCGCGCCCCCCAGGCTGCGCACGCGAGCACGCAGCTAGCCCGCCAATATACACGTCCACCGGCGGCCTGCTTTCTCCTCGCCTGCACACGTCAATCCATCGCAGACGGCCGCTTCAACGCCCTCACACTCTATCCAGCCCGCCTGCAGCTGCACCGGCTTCTCGTCGGCTCTTCTGCATTTCGCCCGCCACTCGGCCGCCGCAGTGGTCCTGTCCCGCCCGCAAAAGCTCGAGCCCTTGGCGAAATTGACACGTGAAGATAGTCGGTCGATAGCCACACACACTCACACCAACACGCATTGCCCGCTCCTCGCCGTCGACGCCTCCCGCTGTCTCGACGCCTCACCTCCAAGGGATCCCCCGACCTGCTCCTCGGCGCCCCCTGCGCGACCGCCGCGCTCGCCAACCGCCAGGCTCGTCACTGCACGAGCTTGGCGACGACGGCGTCAACCATGTGGGCTACCACCACCAGAGTCGTCTCGTCGACGACCTTTCTGGCCTCGATAATCTTCACCATCCCCCTCGCCTTCGACATTGGCGGCCGCACCTGTGGCCTGGCCTTTTCGCTCTCGCTCAGCGCATACTACTTTGCCTACTCCATCCTCCGCCTGGCCACGCCCGCCTCGTCACGCTTCCGCTGGTTCCTGTGCAACGTCGTCGCCTGGGCGCAATGGCTGGCAATACCCACGCTGCTCATCTGGTGCCTCAACAAGTTCTCCATTGACGCCACAAACAACTCGGGCTGGGTCGAACGCACCTTTGGCGGCAAGCGAGCCGACTTTGACAGCGTCCACGAGTGGATTTTTGGAACCGACGGCCTGCTGCAGAGCGTCTCCATTGGCGCCTGGGACAAGACGCTGAGGTACAGCACCCCCGTCTTCCAGGTAGCCGAGGGCTTCTGCAGCCTCTTGGTCATTCAGGCCGCCGGCCAAATCACCAGGTGGCTTGTGAACCGGGAGCGCGGCGACAGCTGGATGGTAAGACTCTGGGCCCTGCTTCGCGAGGTGGGCTAACATTTGCAGATTGGCCTGCTCATCACCTCGGCCTCCATCATCTCCACGTCCGTCTACTTTCTCTGGCGCATCACCACCTTTCCCGAGATTAACAACGTCGACGCCATTCTCATTGGTGTCGCCATAACCACGGCCATTTTTCTCGGTGGATGGGGCATTGTCAGTGCACGAGGCAATCCGGTCGAATCTTCTCTTTTGGTACGCTTGGTCTCGGATACCCCCCATTCTCCACTAACACGCATAGTTTGCCTATGTCACTCTGTGCATCTACCAAATCTTCACCGACTACCAGCCTTCTCCAGGCTCTCTGGCCGAGTCCAATGCTTCCTCAGAACCTGCTCTACCCCCACTACCCCCCATCATCATGGCTTCGTACACGACACTTCTCCACGCTCTCGGCTCTCTGCCCACCATTGCCCATACCGGCTTCAACCTCATGGTTGGTGCCATTATGACCATTACACCCTCGGTCATCATCTCCCTAGCCTACCGTGTCTTTGTCATGTATGCTGCCGCTCGCATCATACCAGCCATAAGAGAAAGCGGTGCTCGAGCACTCTCGCAAGAACCGAGTTTGGACGATGACGACGAGACATCCAAGATTCTGGGATTCTTGACTTGGTTTAGCCCAAGCATCATCATTGCCGTCTACACCAGTCTTCTAATGCAGCACTTTGCCAGCGGTAATGGTGGTGATGGAAGTGCCGCGACTGGCGAGTGGTGGACCAACCAGGGCGGGGATGCTGGGGGCAACTTTTGGAGATGGATCAACCTTGGCATTACCATGGGCCTTTATGCCATTGAACTCAAGATTTCAAATATTGATGACGATGGCCGGTTAACCAGCCATTGGAAGACGGACTAATCATGCAGTGGACAGGTCCAAGTTACATTGTTTGAGTTGACTTGAAGGAACTGGGAGGCTGGGTGGGGTAGGGAGCATGGAGGATTGAAAGAAGAAGGAGGAGAAGAAGTAATCCATGAAAGGCGTATGTAAAAGGAGGGTGGTTCATTTGGAACAAAGGAAGGGTGGCGGTTTATTCAATTCCTGTTGTTCTTTTCTTCTTCGTCTTTTTTTTTCTCTTCTTCTTCTTCTTCTTCTTCTCTTTTTCTTTCTCTTCATTTGTTCAACAAACATCTTCATCTTCATCATACACTACTAGCGCGCATTCTTCAGATACCCCAAATTTGGATTGTCTTGGGAAATTTGTATATTGTCATTATTACCATTGTACTATTGCAAGATATTTCTTCTTTTCCTCCTCCTCTTCTTCTTCTCTTCTTATTTTTTCTTCGACATCATACTCTTGACCTGGTGTGTATCAGTATTGTCCAACACACATGTTGAATGTTGTATTTTATGCATTTGTCTGAGTATTTAGAGTAGATGGATACGAGACGCATCTTCCCATACTACTACATGGAATGCAAAACCGTGCCATCTTACTGTAATACATGACTTGAGAAAAGAGGTACTAAAGATCAAGATGATGGGTAATGTAGTATATTGATAAACAAGAGTAGACTGGAACAGTGTTTTCAATCAAAGTAAATACAGTGACATGTGTGCAATTCGTATATATATCCCAGGAACAATATTCCTTTGCACTTGGCGCGAGGCTGTATTCCACACACACACACACACACAGGAAACATGGCACCTGATAGACGGAGCAAATGTGCTATGTAGTAACAAGGCATGCATGTCTTGGTGTGTGTGGCCATGTGTATGAGTGTGAAGGATTAGGTATTTCCAGCTCCATCTTTATTCTCCTCTTGTTCTTGTTATTATGAGATTGCATGTGGAGTAGATTCGACGACGGCATATACAAGGCTCATCAAGACATATCTCAAGACTCGACTCGACTAAAACCGTTTATCCAGTCCTTGATTGAAGGAGGAATTGACAAGAGAAAGGGAAGTATGATGATGTTAGATGCACACCTAATCATATAAGCATCAGATTATATTATGATCTGTGTTGTTGTACTACAGGTAAAATCAATGGAAGATGTAAGTAGGACAAGTCGGCAAGTAAGATCATAAGTTACGCTAACATTAGTATTTGCATGTTACATGTTGAAATCTCACAAGTCGTATTTAACGTGCTCTCCGTATTCGTATCCCCCCCCCCACACCCCGTATTCGCGCATCTCGTACATCGTACCTCGTACTTCGTATCGTGGCTATACCCATCTAGTCTCTCCTTTGTGTGCCTAGCCAGTCACAGCCAGAGCTGTAGTCACAGTCGTATGCACAGTCGTAGTCGTAGTCGTAGTCGTCGTAGTCACAGCTATAATCCGTATTAGGACTGCATAGTACGCGACTTTGTATGTACATATACATTACATTACAAGACAACAACCGACTAGATACTATAGGATAATTACTAAACGATTCTTCAAGTGATTATTAAACAGTAATATACTAGATGCTACAGGGATATAAGTAATACAGATGGATATACTGATACAGGATATATATATATGTAGAGTGCAGAGAGGATACGGATACTACGAGTGTCATGTTCAGACATGTACGAATATGAGCGGGAGTAGGAGTAAGAAGCAAGGATGGGAATAAAGAAGTAGGAATAAGAACAAGAGTAGAATAGAGTAGAGTACATAGTACATGACTCGACGAGGAGACTCAACTATCTACCTCGGTAAAAAAAAAACTATACCTATACCTATGCTCTCTCTCTCTCTCGCTCTGTCAGTCAGTCAGTCAGTCAGGCAGTCAGTCAGTCAGTCAGTCTGACAGCACGTGTCAAGGGCAGTGTTAATTTCAATTCTTCCATCTGAGGAGTGACGTAGTCTGACGTAGTCTTACAACCATCTGTGACCCAAAACGTCATTTCCAATACCCCCCCCCCCTTCCCCCCTATGGGAAAAGGAGACAGAAAGAAAGCACGGTACGACGTCATATGCTTATTGTTGATGCTTCCCGTATGATAACTCAGGCTACATTACTCATGGAACGTGCATCAGAGAGACCCCCCCCCAATTTCTAACCGAAGCGAATCAAACCAAAAACAACGCCACATGTAAGCCGAAACGGCCATGCGACGGGATTAAACGAGTCTAGACAAGTACCGGGACCCAAGGCGTGTGTGTAAGATGGAGATAAGGTTTATGGATATTAGCGGGTGCTTATCAAACCATGTCTGTATGTGAGTAAGAAAGAAGCTTACTACAGTACAGCCGTGGTCAAACTAACTATATTTAGGGCCTATGGGGAAAAAAAGAGAGAAGGGCGGATAGAGGGGAAGCGGCAGAGGGGGAGAGGAGGAAGAATGTTACGGTTTGGTGTAACCCAATCACCGCATATCCCAGCATGGCAAGTATTGAAGTACGCATGGAGTAAGGAACATGGAGGAGAAGGCGGCTCCGTCCGCCGCCTCTCACTGGCTCGCTGTGTCTGCTCGCTTGCTCGGACATGGCGTGAACCGGTGGTCATGGGGCACGTCTGGTCGGCGACCCATCACCTGCTTCCATGTTCCATGTTCCATGTCTGTTGGTACGTACGTACGCCAACGTAGGTAGATTGCCTGTTAGTGTGTAGCTACTGACGGCAGTAGAGAGAGTCACCGTGACCATATCATGGCACGAGGCGACGGGTAGAGAAATCATGGACGGGAAGCCCTTGCAAGAATCGGTTCGCTTCTAGTCGGAATCTTGGCCGGACCTTGGCTGCTTGATCGCTCGGCACATGTGTCCATGTAGTCATAGCAGTATGCCGTGCGGACGCCGGTGCGGCCGCGGGCGGGCGGCAGGTGTGCAGCTTGTGAAACCCTAGCCGCCTGGGCAAGCGCTTACCAGAGACCACGAGGAGAGCCAGGGCGCGTACGAAACGTCGTCGAAGCTTTTTTAGAATACCAGGTGGTTTGCTGTTGCATGTGTAACATGTTTTGAATCGCCCAGTCGATCAACCAGAGCAATGCATTCCCATTGCACAGTGGCCGACGACGCATGGCCTGGCAGGGTGTGTAGAGGGCGAGATAGCAGGCGAGCAGGACCCTTGCTTTTTTTAAGAATACAAAGCAAAAGGCGAACGCTTCATTACCCACTGTAACGTCAGCAGCAAGGGCGGATTTCGGCCTTATATCGCCGCATCACTTCGTATCATGTTGCAGCACATCGGGTTGGGCTTTTTTTGGACGTCGTCCGTGATTACCGCACTAAAAAGCACAGTCGTTCGGAGCACTTGTCTAGCCATTGAAACAAATGGTATTGTAGGCAGGTGAGGGGTGGACGCGCCCACAGAGTGTTCAGTCTTTGGGTATTTTCCAACCTGGGCGAGACGTGACGTGGGTTAGCAGAATGGTTTCGGCAAGCCATGGGCACAGCAGCATCCTTTGAGCAGGACAGGAGCAGAGAGCCATGAATGACGACAGACGGTAGAGTGTCTGTGTGGGGACCACGGGCAAAGACGATGCTCCAGGCTCCGGTCCTTTCTAGGTAACTCGTTGACCTTGTGTGGAGACGGATGGAGGCAGAAAGCTTGTGATGTTGTGCAGGCAACGAATCGAGTATAGCACACTGCACGAGAAGGTGGACCACGCCTGGATAATGCCGCAGTGTTTTGCCGAGGGGGGGAATCCTTCAGCTAGTTATCGGTCAAGGCGACGTGCAAGGCTGGAGGGAGCCATGGTGGGCGTCGGCATTTGAAGGGGGGTTGTTTGGGCCGTAGTGGGGGCTGGCGCGCCGGGTGTCTTTTGCTGTTGTGTGTGTATGTTGGTATGTACCATGTAGTATGTGTGTGTGTGTGTGCGTGTGTGGCATGCGAGGGCAGCGGGAGCAATGGGGAGGCTCCTGACAAAAGCGAAGCCTGAACACGGACACACAATTGTCAAAGGGCGGGTGTTGTGTGTATGTATAAAGCACTGTGCAGCGTGGATGACGTGGTGGGATGCGTCGTCTTGGACACGGAAGGGCATGCTCCATAAGCGATGGAGGTCAGGACGGCATGTTGCGGCGGACGTGAACGTTTGCGACGACAAGCGCGTAGTTTCCGCGCTTCCCGTTCGCTACTCGAGTCAGCGGACGGAAGGATGTGGCGGAAGGCCGAGCTAGACGGCCGTGTGCTGACTGAGCCCCAAAGCAAGGGGCAGGCCCGTCTGGGAATCCGGCGCATTGGAATCTGAGCTGCAGAGCAAAGGAGACGACGCGGTGCGGTGCGGTGCGGTGCGGTGCGGTGCGGCGCAGTCGGCCTTGTCCAAGTCATGGCTAGCGGGAACGGAACGCGCCGCAGGCACCAAGGAAACGGGCTGCTGGGATGAGGTTGCGATGTGTATGAGTATGAGCACGGCTGTGTGAGTGAGTGAGTGAGTGCGTGTGCGTGTGGCTCTGTGTGCGTGAGTGTGTTGTCTGTGGACAAGTCACGGCCAGGCGAGTGAGGCGCCCGACAAACGGCCGCGCTTAACTGGGGGCGCTGGCCAGGGCGTGGAGGAGCGGCGACGAGGGGCGTCGGGGGGCGAGTGATTGGGCAGCGGCGAGCACACTCGTCTAGCAGAGGCGCAGCGAGTCAGCCCGTTACCGCGTGCGAGGCCTACGCTTGTCAGGCGCTCTCACTAGCCGAGGGCAATGCGCCGTGGTGGGCTTTTTTTCTTTTCTGTCTGGCGCGCGGGTTCCTGGGGTGCAAACTTTGCATGAGCCTGTCGTCTGGCTGGAGACGGGCCGCGCAGCCAACCATGGCCCGCCCGACGAGTCACTGGGCATGAGTCGATGCTGCTGCTGCTGCTGATGCTGATGACGATGCTGATGACGATGCTGAAGATGGAGATGCTGCTGCGAAGAGGAAGGAGATGGAGATGAAGACGGTGGTGATGGCGCTGGGCGGGCGCGTGTGCGTGTGCGTGCGTGCGTGCGTGTGCATGTCGCAGTGGGCGTCGAGGGGGATAGATGAAGGCCATGAGCGCCTTCTTGTTTGGTGCTGGGCCAGGCCTCGACACAGGCGGCTAGGACGAGGCAGTGCCGCTCGCCCACCCCCAGCACCAGCCCTCTAACCCTACCACGACGACTGCCCTACCACTCACTGCCCTACCGCCGACAGCATACAGTATAGCAGCAGGCCGTGGAAGCGCGCGGGACGCTGGGCGATACGCAGGCACAGGCACCACCACCACCACCACTACCACCACCGCCAGCCCCGGCACTGGCCCCCGCGACGTATCTGGTGACGAGGCAGAGACAAGAGGCAGACGGCCAGGTGATTTGCAGGCCGTTGGTTGGGCTGCCCTCTCTCTCTCTCTCTCTCGCTTCTCGTCGTGCTGCGCACTCCCACTCGCTCTCCCGCCCTCTCGCTCTCGCTCTCGCTCTCACACGCCCACGCCCACGCTCCCACCCTGGCAGCTCCAGCTCCAGCGGCGGCGGCGGCGGCGGCGGGTCATGTGAGCGTTGTCCGCGGCTACGCGGTATTGTCGCGCGTTTGAGCCCCGCCCACACCCTCGCCGGCGCCCGCCAATCAGCGCCGCCCAGGCGTCGAGTGTGCGGGTTCCGCGTTGGCCTGCATGCGTCTAACGGCTTTGGGTCGATCAACCTCGCATGCCACCACGCCGGGAGCGCTCGTCGCACGCAGCCGTCTGTGCCACCCTGGGGCCCTCTCCGCCCTCTCTACCCTCCTCTACACCCAGGAAACGGCTGTAGGGCTGTAGACGCGACTTTTCCGCCAAAAAAACGTGGGAGAGGCCACAATGCAGGGTCTATAATACAGATAGTCGAAGGAACCGCGTCTCTGGCCCCTCGCTGTCCCCAGAGCTGCTCGTCTCCTGCGAGCCCGGGTGGGCAGATAAACGCGGGGGGCAGGGGCCGCTGCACCTCGGCCCAATCGCAGCTCGCCGACCGGGGTGCGTGCCTCCCGCCATGTCCACTCCGTCCACCCCCCATGTCGCCGCCAGCAGCAGAAGGAGCGAACAGCCGCCCTCTGTTGGAAGCCTGCTGCTCATCCGCTGGCAGGAGCGTCTGCCGTCGGGTCGCCCCTCCCACATTCGTCTCGCGCCTTATACACTTCGTCCCGCCATGGAAGCCGCGCTCCAGCTCCTGCGGCACTGCTAGCACCCCCTTCCATCTTTCACATCTACACCATCCTCCACGCCCACCTCCACATCTACACACCCACCTCTACATTCACGCCCATCCTCCCGCCATCCTCACCACGGCCGCCCGCCCGCCTGCCTTCCTGCCTGCCTGCCTGCCTGCATCGCCATCGCCATCGCCGCTGCCGCCATCCCCATCTCCATCGCCTTGCCACAGCTGCCTAACCGGTGCCTGGCCACTGAGAATCACCAAAAGACCGCATCCGTTTCCGTCTTGCATTGCTCCCTTCTGCTACCCGTAGGCGCAAAAAAAAGGACCACCCGCACTGCATCGTGCAACAGGACACACACAGTCCCTGCCCACCCCCCAGGCCCCCGCCCCCAGAGCGAGCGTATCATGGTCACTGGACGTCTTGGGTGCCTTCCATAGTAGTCTTTCGCCGTCTGGAAACTTGGCCAGGTTCCTAGGCCTTTTTTTTTCTTAGCATTGCGCCTTGGATATGTCGACCGTGCTGCATATGCCTACCTTCAACACAGCTCCCCATGGGCCTGCATTTACGTCCGTCAATGGACCGTCGTCTCTGAGCCCTACCACCGAACAAAAACCACCCATTGTTGCCAAATCCTCCACCTGGAGTCCGGCTTCGCGAGGCCCGGACACCAGCTACCATTCACCAAGAAGTGACACCAGCCCCTCGACCATCAGCAGCCGAGACAGGTCCCCTGAAATCGTCAACAAGAGAAGGCGGTCGGCGTCTGAAGAAGACTGCGTCGCCCGCCGCAGCCCAGGCGAGGTGGCCGCCGCCTCGCGCCAACTCCCTCACCCCTACCAGTCCATGGGCCGCGACACGCTCCCCAGCATGGATGCGCCCCAGCAGCCCAGTCTGCCGCCTTTGGGCCGCCCAGACGCTGAGCGACGTTGGCAAACCGAGCCTCGTGAACTGCCTCACTCCGCCCACCAGCACTTTGACCACCGGGAGCCCCGCCCTGTTGAGTCTGCCCGCACCACCATGTCCTCAGACTCGCATGCACACATCGGCAGTAGTGCAGGCGAAGCTGAGCTGGATGAAACAAGCACAACCGAAGTTACCCGCGCCGGCGTTCAGGTAGAACTAAAGAAGCGCAAGAGGGTAAGCGAATCGACTCATCTGCGGATCTAGCTGACGCATGGTAGCAATTTGCCAACCGCACCAAAACTGGTTGTGGTACTTGCAGGAGGCGCAAGAAGAAGTGCGATGAAGCCAAACCCGAGTGTTAGTCACGACCATTTCAAGTGTCGATCTGATGGTTGAACAATCTAATCCGCTCTACAGGCAACAACTGCACTCGAGGCGGCTTCGTCTGCGAGGGCTATGCCAACAAGATTCCGTGGACCAAGAATGGCCCTGCCAAAGCCCCGCCTGCCCTGCAAGCCAAGGAGAGGCTCTCTGCCATACCAACCTGTCCCGGCTGCACTCGCCCTCATATACCACACTGCCCGCCACCCGCCAATGAAGCTTCTTACCCACCACCAGACATTCGTTCCGCAAGTGGGCCGGATCGCAAACCTTGGAGTAGCTGGCCCGAGCCGACGCCGCCGCCGCCGCCCCCACCAGTTCGAGCGCCTTACCCGCCCGAGGCTCCACGACCAGCTCCTGTCCAGTATTCGCAGCCTCCGACAAATCAGCACGAGAGACACCTCAGCCAGGAGCATCAAGTACCTCCGCCACCGCCACCGCCGCAGCAACCGCTCCATCAGCATAATTCCCGTGTTTATCACCATGGCTCACACAGCATGAGCCACATCCCAACCAGCAGTCCTGCTCCGGCTCCGGCTCCAGCACCTGCACCTGTCATGTAAGTGATTATCGGGTTCCTAGTCCTGCAAGAGGCTTGTTGATCGATACGGACAACGAGCTCAAGTTCCAATGCACGTGTGAACTGGTCAGCTGACATGATCCAGGGCTTCCAAGGCAGTTGCACAGCAACCGCAGCAACAACATCATGTGGCACATCCGCATCTTCGCCCCCCTCCGCCACTGCCCACTACTATACCCCCCGCGCGCTCGCCAGTGCGCTTCCCATCAACTTCGTTCATGTACAAGTCGGAAAAAGACAAGATGCTCGCAGGGGAGCCCTTTCTCCCTTTTGACAGAATCTTGATTGATGAACGCCAGCAATGCATGGGAGCCCAACAGAACTTCAACAACACTGCATTTGCTTCGAATCAGTTCTCAAAGCAGACTCGAGAGGGCCTTTTCAAGACGATACTTGCAGCTAGATGGATCCCGCCCCGAAAGGACGCCAACGATGTCATTAGCCACTTGGGCAGTAATGTTCACGTTGCTGCTCCGTTTACCTGCGACTACGGCTACCATCTGAACATTGCCGACGATGTAGTCATTGGTTCCGACTGCCACCTCCATGATTCTGCGAGGATCTGCATTGGGAGGAACACCAAGATTGGAGTCCGAGTGACAATACAGACACTCAAGACGCCAACCGACAACAAGTCGTTGAAGGGCAGCAACGGAACCGAGATTGCCCAGGAGGTGCACATTGGGGAAAATGTCTACATTGGCGACAACTGTGTGATTGAGGCTGGTGTCAAGATTGGTGAAAACACCATTGTGCGCCCTGGCTCGGTCGTCTCTCACGTATGTTCCACCCCCCTAATATGTAATATGACTAGGCCTACATGCTGACCTCGACAGACATTGCCGCCAAACTGCGTAGCTCAAGGGAACCCTGCCAACATACTACCCAACTGAGCATGATTAGTAGAACAACAGCGCAAGGTTCTCGCCTGCTTGGCTGAGCACTCGCCTCGTACTGTAAAAACGCTGAACACTCAGCACATCTTATATGGGACTTGTCTGTCACATTACGCACCGCCATGTGTTGCCTGGAGTTTGGGCGTTTCATGACCCGGAGGATACCCATTGCTAAGCTTTTTTGCCTTTTGTTTCGGTCTATGAGAGATGTGGAGTGAAGATAGTATATAGTTTGATCAATGGGCGGTATCTGGCTTGTATAGTCTGCTGTTGTATCTTGGTACTACGCCTGCAGGACATGGCATTGCCCTCAGAAAACCACAAAATATAACGTTTCCTAACGCCTTGCACAAGCGCTCCATGTGCATCGTGGGTGAAGCTTCACGTGTGGATGTGGCCCGTGCTCGCTCAGAGGTCCCGGATTTGCAAAATGTCCGCGGCCAACATGACGCTGCTACGATACACAATGCCGCCCAGAGTACCGCTCAATTGGGGGCTCCCGCCTCCAAGCCTCCTCTTCCCGTCATCAGCGCGATGTCTCGTCCAGCAAAATGCCCAAGTACCACGGCCAGCAGTCGCATACACGCCGATGCGCGGCATCAAGTCGACCTTCAAGCCTAAGCCCGATCGATTCGCACACCACCCCGCAAAGACGGCGCTGAACAGCACCTCGACGGCGGCGCTCGAGCGCAAAGCACACAGCACGCCGCTGCGAACAGGGCTGCTCGCCATCAAAAAGGGCATGACGTCTGTCTACGACGAGGAAACCGGCAAGCGGGCCGCCTGCACGGTGCTCCAACTCGACCGGAACCAAGTGATAGCGCACAAGCGACGCGAAATAAACGGCTACTGGGCGGTGCAAATGGGAGCCGGCCAGAAGGAAGCCCGCAATGTCACACGGCCCATGCTAGGCCATTTTGCGGGCGCAGGCGTCGGCCCAAAGCGGTGGGTGGCAGAGTTCAAGGTGCTCGATGAGGCGGGGCTGCAGCTCGGCGTTGGCCAGATGGTCGGGGCAAACTGGTTTACGGTTGGTCAGTGGGTGGATGTCCGGGCGATAAGTAGGGGTATGGGATTTGCGGGTGTAAGTCCTGATATATATATATATATATATATATATCTATATATATCCCTCGTGGATGATATTGCAAGAGAGAGAAGGAGAGAGAGAAAGAACAAGACTGACATCTCGCAATATTAGGGCATGAAACGACATGGTTTTGGCGGACAACCCGCTTCTCACGGTCAATCGCTCATGCACCGCGGTATGGGTTCCGCAGGAGGTTCGCAAGGCTCTGGTTCGCGCGTCCTGCCTGGCAAGCGCATGCCGGGGAACATGGGCAATGAGAGTGTGACGGTCAAGAACCTCAAGGTGCTGCAGGTTGACGAGGCGAATGGAATCGTCGTTGTAAGCGGTACGCAGCCTGCGAAGTCATGCGAGCATGATAGGAATGGTTGACTAACGCATCTGATACAGGAGCTGTGCCTGGCCCCAAGAACCAGATGATCCGCGTCCAAGATGCGCGCGGCAAGCCCTGGCCAGAGGGCCCCATGACGACGGCGGAACTCGCTCCCCCACACGTCTTGGGTACTGCTGCTGTCTCTGATGCTGCTGAAGCGGCTGCGAGTGCGTAGGGGGAATGGGGGCTGTGAGAGGGGGAAAAGGCAAACTACAATGGCATATCACATGATTAGGATGAAGAGTGATTGTGATTGGGCTTTTTCTTGATTTGAAACCAGCATGCGTTGTGTGGTGGGAATGTGTATATGATATTGTAAAACAGCGTAGCATATCATGGCATACAAGTAAAAGGGGTGCTAGTACGCAGTCAGTCAGTTCATGGCTCTAGTCCAGTCATGAAAGCAGCAAGTCATGAGTCCAACAATCAAGCTCGTCAGTTTTAAAAAAAAACACACATTCTGACATGAACAATTCGTGACGATTCAAACATGGCCTCATTACATCCATCCATCCATTCATCCATCAATAACAGACATAGATACATGCATGGATGCATACACACACATTACTCAATACCCATAACGCGCAAACCCCGGCCTATAACCCCGATGTATAGTAGTTCGGTACCCATGAAACGGCCTTGGATCCTCGTGCACATGGCTCCTGGGATCGTAGCTGTCATCGTCGTCGCTAGAAAGATAGTCGCTGCCCTCGCCCACTCCATTATCATCGTCATCGCTATAAGCGTATTTGGCGCGACCACCACCACCACCCCGACGATCACGCTCACGCTCATGCTCATCTTCGTCGTCGTCGTCGTCATCATCATCGCTAAATCTCGCATGCCGATGCCGCCGATGCCTAGCTTCCGTCTCCGATTCGTCGCTAGGAAGGTAATCGCTTCCCTCGCCGAGGCCATTGTCGTCTGTGTCGCTGCTGCCGGCACCCCGTCCGCTTTTCAGCCTCAGTCGCGCAGGCACGCTTCTGCTGCGGCCGGAATCCTGGCTGCGGTCGCGGACGCGCAGGAGTCGCGGACGTCGTGAGATGGGCGAGCGCGAGGCATACGAGCGCGCGGTCGACGGGACGCGAGATGCACCACCGGACAAAGATTCGCTGCGGTATGAGGCCGTGTCCGAGTACGCGGGCCCAGGTGGTTTGAGGTATGCGGATTCTGGAGGATGCGAGAAGCCTGCTTCGTAGATGTCGCGGCGGCTCTGGCGCAGCGGCAGATAGCGTGTGCGGCGGCGGCGCTCGGGCGAGCCTTCCTGTTGATATGCTGCTGCGCTGTCGCTGTCGCTGTCGTCGCTGTGGTACTCGGCGGACGAGTGGCTGGAACGTCGCGGCTTGTGCTGGACATCAAGGGCGCGGAAGCGTTCGAGGAATTCGCGTGCTTCTGCAAAGTTGTCGAGTTCATGGGGTTTGAGACTGCGGCGGCGGGGTGGCAGCGGTGCATGATCCCAGCGCGAGGGACTGTCGGGTTGCGGTTGGGGGGCCTCGGGTTGGGGTTGAGGAGGCTTGGGTTGAGAGAGCGTCTTTTCCATGGCTCGGAAGCGTTTGAGAAATTCTTGGGCTTCTCGCAATTTCTCCAGCTCGTGCGGCTTGAGGCTGCGGCGGCGAGGCGGAAGCGGCGCCTGGTCCCAGCGGCTGGGCTGGGCGACTGGGCGCTGCGGTTGTGGTGGCTCTGGGGGTGGTGGGGTGCGGGCGCGGGCGCGGTCGTGTTCTCGGAACTGTCTGAGGAGCTCTTGTGCCTCTTTGAGGTGTTCCAGCTCGTGAGGCTTCAGACCACGGCGAGGCGGCGAGGCGGGAGCATCCCAGCGTTTGGGCTGGGTGACTTTGGGTTCGGCTGGCTGGGGCTGGGACAGCTTCTTCTGAATGGCTCGAAAGCGCTCGAGAAACTCCTGTGCTTCTCGCAGGTTCTCCAGCTCATGGGGTTTCAGACTGCGGCGGCGAGGAGAACGGCGGCGGGGAGAATGGCGGCGTGGGGACGAAGGCGCGTCCCAGCGCTTGGGGCGAGAGACGTGGCGCTGGAGTGGCTTGGGGGATGGCGGAGTGGCATCGTTCCTGGAAGACGAGCGTTTTCTCGAAGGAGAGCGTCGTGGGGGAGATGCGGGTGCGTCCCAGCGCCTGTGGCGGGAGACTGGTCGTTGCAGTGGTTTTGGAGAGGGCGGCGTGACTTCGGGGGTTGGAGCGACATCGGGCGGCGGCGGGGGAGGGCTGTCCTGAACTGCGGCAGAGGGGGAATTTGAAGGCGAGCGTTTTGCAGCTGAGGGAGAGCGTCTTGGAGCTGAAGGCGAGCGTCGTGAAGCAGCCGGCTTCGAACGCGAGCGTCGTCTGGAGATGGAGCGCGGGACCGAGGCGGGGCGGTGAGGCGGTGAGCTGTCGGGGGCGCTGCCGCTGGTGTAGTCGGGCGTGTCGTCGTCGACAAAGGCGCCCGGCATGCTCTTGGCCGGAGTAGCAATGTAGTCATCTTCGGTTTGTACCGAGTCCGCAATGTAGTCTTGATCTGAGCCAGGGGAGGAGGTCCGGTGGCGCGGTCGGGCAGGCCACCGTGGGCGATAGCCAGGCTGATATGGCGACGACGTCAAGCCGGCCTTGTCCCTGCTTTCCGCGGGGCTGGACGAGGCAGCCATGGACGAGTAGTGGTGGCTGTGGCTGTGGTCGTGGTCGTGGTCGTAGCCCCGAGGCCTGGGAGGTTCCGGACGGTGGTGTTGGCGGTACTGGTGCTGGTGGTGCTGGGGGTGCTGATGCCGCGGGCTGATGTACTCGTCGGCGTCGTCGTGGTCGGGCTCCGCAATGTAGTCGGATGACGCCCACGGTGCATGGCGGGCGTCATGAGATGCATGGCCGCGGCCGCGGTGGGCGCGAGGATATTGGCGGGTGGTGTACTTTTGATGCGACATGTGGTGGTTTGCGGCTGCATCCAAGGCCGTGGGATGACGTTGTGGCTGGTGATTGGGTCGAGATGCCTTCATTTCGCTGCTGCTAGGCGGCGGGCAGGGGGCGTGACCATGCACAGACACGTGGTAGGGGTCTACCCGAACGCACGCCCGCTTGGCATTCCACTCCGCTACACCAGTGTTACAGTATACACCACACATCCCGTGACATTCCGGCCACGCCCGCCCTTCCAGAACACATGCATGCCCGCATCTCTCTGTCCATCTATCGTCCATCTATCGTCCATCTATCTACTACCGCCATGGCCACAGTTGTTCCGCAGCCCCTGGCCACATCCACCACCTCCACCACACGCCACAGATATACACACAGATACACTACCACGCCCAAGACATCGCATCCCCCGCAGCGGCCCTGCTCGTCTTCAATTCCTCCTCTTACGTGCCGGCCAAGCAATCAACCATGGACAGACTGCCCCGTTTCGCCCATCCTGGCGCCAAATCTCTGGCCCCCTATCCCACCTATCGGAGAAATGCGCCTGCAACACAATCCCATGTGGCTGTTTGTATCCAGGCAGTGTCCACAAAACATGTCCCTCATCTTAAGCTTAATCTACCCTCTCTTGGCGGGCCTTGACTCATGTGGAGCCACTGCCGGCCCCGTCCTGTCCCAGCTGAAACACCAGGAGCCAGACGGCACACACTAGCCTATTCGGCCTCTATATCCACCACGCCGCGTTTGTAAACATTGCCCTGCCGCCTCGGCAGAATGCGCCAGTTCCACTCCGCCTGCCCTCGCTCTCTGTACATCTTCGGGTCTGGGCGTCTCCAAGCAGCCGTCCCCCTCATGCCGAGCAATGCCCGGCAGCCTCAAGGCACGGCTGGCAACTTGCGACGGCCTATCGAGATGCGGATCCCAGGGCACTCTAGCGCCCCCAGTGTCCCGTCGAAGGATCATATCTCATATTAGACGGTGGGGCATGATCCCATCCCATTGCTCCCAAACATGTCCACTGCTATAAAGATGTCTCTCCAGCCAGAGCATCAGGATCCATCACTCCGCCTTGTCCTTCACTTTGTCTCTGCATCTTCCTTCTCGTCGTCCCTTGTAGCAAACTGCGTTTGCTGTTCTTTCTTTTCCACTTTTTGAACCATCCACTCTCCAACAATGAAGTACTCTCTCTTCACTGCCATTGCGGCAGCCTTTGCCACCACCGTTAGCGCTGCCGACGGTGTCAAGGGCGCTGCTGAAGGTTTCGCCAAGGGTAGGTTGGCACTTCTTGACCTCCAAACCAGCTTACTGACACGCATCAGGCGTGACTGGTGGTGGCAACGCCGCTCCCGTCTACCCCAAGACCAACGCCGAGCTGGTCAGCTACCTCGGCGACTCGCAGGCCCGCACCATTGTCCTCACAAAGACCTTTGACTTCACTGGCACCGAGGGCAAGGTCACGTCGTCTGGATGCCGTCCCTGGGGCACCGGCTCGGGATGCCAGATTGCCATCAACAAGGACAACTGGTGTGTCAACTACCAGCCCAACGCGCCCAAGGTCAACAGCATCACCTACGACAAGGCTGGTGTGCTTGGTATCACCGTCGGCTCCAACAAGTCCTTGATTGGCCAGGGCTCCAAGGGTGTCATCAAGGGAAAGGGTATCCGCATGGTCAGCAACGTCAAGAACATCATCATCCAAAACGTCCGCTTCACCGACATCAATGCTCAATTCGTCTGGGGTGGTGATGCCATCACCGTCGACGGCGGTAAGTCATGACCCCTATTCCCAAACTGTCGACATTTGTCTAATCACATGACTACAGCCGACATGATCTGGATCGATCACTGCACCACCGACCTCATTGGCCGCCAGCACATTGTCCTCGGTAACAGCGCTTGCGGCCGTGTCAGCATCACCAACAACGAGATCAACGGCGCCTCTGCCTGGTCCGCCACCTGCGACAGCCACCACTACTGGGGCCTGTACTTCACCGGCAGCAACGACCTCGTCACCCTCAAGGGCAACTACATCCACCACACCTCTGGCCGCTCGCCCAAGGTCGCCGGCAACACGCTCCTCCACGCCGTCAACAACTACTTTTACGCCAACTCTGGCCACGCCTTCGAGGCCGACCAGGGCGCCAAGATTGTCCTCGAGGGCAACATCTTCCAGGACGTCAAGGCCGCTGCTCAGTCTGGTCTCCCCGGCAAGTTCTTTGCCTCGACTGGCAACAACGGCGCTTGCAAGTCTTACCTCGGCCACGACTGCCAGCCCAACTCCTACAGCAACTCGGGAAGCATGTCCGGCTCTGACACCAGCATTCTCTCTGGCTTCTCTGGCAAGAACGTCGCTTCTGCTGGTGCTGCTTCCACTGCCCAGACGCTCAAGAACAGCGCTGGTTACGGAAGGATCTAAGCTACATGGCTAGCTTGTCTACATAGTCCTGGGGACCTCTTGGCGCATCACTATGCGAGAGTGCTGATTGTTATTTTCTTCTGTATATACTATCCTTCTTACCCGTACATATTTGCTATTTGAGCTATCTTTGCACCCAACACTTGTGTTTTATGAGTGATGATGTATACGTGACTGACTGGAGATTGTGTTGTCTGATTGTGCTGTGCTCTCTTCAAGAGCAAAGTAGCAGCAAAATGTTGATCAGTACACGTTAGGAAAGGTTGGCTAGGGTCTTCGAGTCCCATGGTTCCTGATGCTAGGCGAACAGAGCAGTGCAGTACAACACCATCAACCGTATTAGCTCCAACGAACTTCATCATTGTGATCTGTATCAACTAGCCAGCAGGTTGCTCGTCTTCAAGGGAAGATGGATATTTTCAACCATGCCTTGCGTCACTAGGTCTGGTGAGCGGATTCCACTACCCCTGACATCCAAGCAGCCAGTATCATATTCAGTGTTACTAGATAGACAGTCTCGCACGTAGCCCGGCCAACGACTCTACCACGTATTCAGTAGCACCAGCCATCTCAGTCGGACACTCGCACTCAAGCATCCATCTCGGCAAATAGCACACACATTCCTTCGGTGCCGGATTCTCCTCTCCCCCACCGCCTACCCTCCACCAATCCGTATGCAGCAATTCGCGCGAGAAAAGAAGAAAAGAAAACAGTAACCGTAATAAAGGCATGTTGCATCAGACGTGCGATAAAACATCCACACGTACCTTGCATGCGCGTCCACAACAAGGCGAGCTCATCTGCTTCGGCTTGTTCCGATCGCCCACGGCACGATCTACCCACGGGGAACCATTATACGACATCCACATATACACACATCCATATGCATACACGAGTTCGGACCGAGCTACTTACGAGTGCGGCAGAAGAGGAAAGCGATGGCGATGGGCAATGCGCGATATCCATGTGTCTGGGGGGTTTTGGAGGCCGATGGTGGCGCAGCAATGGGATGCTGGCGGATGCTCCCATATCATGTAGAGTGTGTAAGCGTCTAGTCCGGGTTGGCCCAGGGGGGGCGTTCATGCTGGGGGGTGCGTATTTCAGCGGTAAAACATTGTTTTAGGGGGCTGTTTCTTTGCTACAAGGGTTTTCCCTTTTTCCCTCTCTTCTTGTTCTTCTTTGTCTTCTTCTTCTCCTAGGTAATAGATACTTAATTTAGTTTGCTTGGCAAGCGTTTCTGGCCAGTGTCCAAAGAAAAGTACACCTTGTAGGGGGTTTGCGTCGTAAGCTCCGTGGGGCGCGGCGCTAGGGTCTACCTACCTACTTACAATATGTTATTGTGGACAACGACCCGCTGCCTTCTTTCCTTTTTTTCTGGGGGGAATGCTCCTCAGGGCTGGCTTTTGCGCGTTGGAGATGCTGATGCGGGTTCATGGTGTCCCTCCCCCTCTTCTGTGCTAAAGCAAGTACCTACCTACGTACTTAGTTTAGCCGTGTACTTGGCAGAGTCCTGGGGGACATAAGCCGCTGCTGCTACTGTACTGCTGCTACTAAAGGACGGACCGATCTGGATAATATTCACCCTTCGGTGCGGTGGACCCTCCCTCTCTTCCCCCCCGTTTGTAGCTGGCTGAGATTTTCCGCAATTGTCCGTGCGGATAGATGGGGACACGGAAAAATATCTCGATATAGGGATCGGCCGGGTGAGGCTCGGATGTAAGTATGCGGGGTCTTGGCTCTGCATGGGGGGCTGGGGGGGGGGCACAAGGTTGCTTCCTTTTTTCATCTCGCTATTGTGTACTGTAGACGGGTCCATGTGGCTTTGGGCACTCAGAGGGCGAATATACGCGGACTGCGGGCTTAGATTGGTGTAAGACGGCGGGTGCTTTGGTGCGAAGACATACGGCGGGTGCTGGCTAATCCGTATGCAGGGGGTGGAATCAGCGCCGGAAGAGTGGCGAGATGAACGCTCGGGAGATGGATGCTTGGACTGAGCTGTTGTGAGAATGTCTGGAATGTTCGGTTGTATAGAGGGAAGCGCAGATGAGGGAAGAATTCGGCCGAGGTGATTCATCATGTCGTGAGATTTGGGAGATGACTGGAGAAAGACTGGCCTGGCCTTTGCAGATTTCTCAACCTATCTGCACACTTATGATGAGAAGAATCTGCAAGTTTCTTTCACGATATCAATGTCACTGCCATCTGTGTAATGAAAGGGAAATTAATAGAGAGATCGTGAAAATGTACATGTGGATGGAATGGATGGAAAGTAGTTTTCCTGCCATGAGCCTTCTGATGGATCGATAATCCGACAGGAATCAGGGTCGTCAAGTACCATGGTTCCTAAGGATGAAAAAAATGAAGATTTAAACACTCACACCTGTTACACAGCTCTTCTGATTTTGCCACCCGCCAACATACAAGTTCCTCAATTCCCGTCATCACAACATTGTACCTCAGATCCAACATGCTCAAAACTTTACAAATGGTTATTCTCTTCATGGCTAGCTTCCTAGCTCCAACTACCGCCGCTCCGCCCCACAAGTGCGGATATGGCTGGGGCGTCAAGGCATGCCTCAATTCCGATGGGAGTCTCTGCTGTGTAAGCGATTCCACATGCTACTTCTTACCCAGTAACTGAATTTGTGACAGCACCAGGAAGAGTGGCTGGACTGCCCGAGCATTTGCAGCGGTACTTCAGATTGCGTTTACGGCGGTGCGGGTCTCGCTCGGTGCAGCTAGCTATTACCCTGAATCCAGCTAGTACAGACAATGTTTGGTTGAATTTTCGTATGGGGCTGGAGATGGTGGCAGGATACTCAGAAAAGTCTTTCATTCTTGGTCTTGCGGGAATTGGGGGTCACTTGTGCGTTGTGAATTCCGCGGGGTGAACACGGTGGAATTAGGGATGGAATAAATGGAAGCACTCGGAGAACGAACAAGTAAAGAATGAATCCAAACATCGCCTTGGATAATGACATGCTCTGATACAGCCTGGTTACTCGAATCTGCGTCATGAAGACCCTGTCCGGAGTTTGGGAAGATTGATTGCATGTGAAGAACACCTGGACCGCATCATTTCGCGTGACATCTGAGGGGCCTATATTTGGAATGAGTGCTTGTGTTTGCTGTGAGTATTGCTGGCCTTTCGAAGATAATCCATTTGTATGATAATCTCTAACTATTAAACTCGCGGAGTTGACTATATTATTTATCTAAATTTCAAGGCTCTATCTCTTTGTGAAACTGCCAGGTGATTGGCTCCTGCTCAAATTTGTCGATTTATCATTAGAAGTGATACCCAAGTCCTCTTCACGTAAAAAAAATATAAAGTCATAAATTTCAAGTAGTATTGAATGAACGTCAAATTGGATGCGTCAATTGAGAAAACACTGGACAGAGCATGCTATGCATGAAACTTCTGTACCACTTGTAATGATATTGTAGCTCTCTGTTTATGCACAGTAAGCGGTGACATGTTCATAATCGTGATATTGATATGCCGAGAATCGTGAAGTCTACACGGACGTGTTGGTTGGAACTGCTATTCATGTGGCATATTGGTAGACAAGCAGATTTGTCATTTCCGACAGAATTCTCTTGACAAACATGGCCAACCTTGCAGGCGACTGTCGAAATGCTACTACACCTCTATCGTAGTGGTGATGACGCCAAGGTCGTGTAGCGGTTGTTGCGCCAACGCCGGTTGTTTAGTGGGCGGCAACCTTTCCGCTTGCCGACGTGTACCCAGCAAGGGTGCGTCTCCGTATGTGCAGCCTCCAACATTTTGCCCTTCACCCCACGCATTGATACGGACATGACGATTGTCTACTAGCTTGATACCCATTCTACACGAACCGCCGTTGCACAGTGGCGACACCACGAGCGGCCCATTTTCGGTCCCCAGCACCCAGACCCAGCGCCCAGCGCCCAGCACACTGCATATGCGATAATCGCATTTCCACCACAAGCGACGAGAAATGCTCGGCTTCCGCCCCCTATCGGTGGGCAAGAGGAAAGCCCAGTCGTATAACCAGGCGCCCAGTGCCGAGCGCGACATCGAAGAGGGCGAGTACAACGAAAAGGCACATGAAAGCGACGGCTACGAGAACTACATGTCGTCGGGCACATCGAGCCCCTCATCCTCACGGCAATCCTCGGGCGCATACGATCAAAACCCCAACAATATCGAATCACGGCCCCTCCGTCGGCCCTCGAGATCCCACCGGCGAGCGCCCTCCAGACCGACGGTGAGCGCATACAGCTACAGAAACCCGCGGGCGTGCACAAGATACTTTGGCCTGATCGTAGCGAGCACCCTGCTATTCTTCATATGGTTCCTATTCAGCAGCAGTTGGGCGTCGATACGAAATGCAGAGCTCGGCCTCAACAGGCCGCCACCGCCGCCCAACGTGTGGGAGAGCTTCCCCTTCTTGAAGAGATACCACGGCGGCATCCGGTCGCTCGTCAGCCGCGAAAAGAACGTCCCCGAATACCCCACCAAACAAGACATCGACCCCGAGCTGCCGCCCGAGGAGCCCAAGGAGGGCGCAAAAGAGCGGAGAGGGCAGGGTGCACATATCCCCGACTCGATACCCTTTGACCCGTACCCCGACTACAGCGACGTGGATTACACACAGAAATACGGGCCCGTCGAGACATGTTACATTGACGCCAGCGACACCATCAAGGTGCCAGGGCTGCGGGCATACAAGGGCGTCCCCGATGGCATGCCCGACAACGTCATTGGAAGCTATGACCTACTAGGGCTGAGGAATGACGTCTGTTTCGAGCGCTTTGGCAGACTGGGTCCGTACGGCCTGGGCTACAGCAAGCGCCGCGGCGGCACTGGCGCTGGCATGGAGGGCGATCGAGAAGGAATCGAGGATGTCTGGAAGACGGACGCTGAGGTCGACTTTCGCACGGTCAACTGGGCCGATGCTGTCAGTCGATGCTTAGAAAAGAACAAGAAACGTTTTGAGAAGCAACCCAAAAGCACTCGCCATAGCTTCCAGAATATGGGCAAGCGTGACGCAGATGTCAAGACAGCGAGTTCTGACGATGCACCGCCCAAGCAGTCAAAAGCGCCGCACAAGGCTCGTCTCCCGCGTACCGCAGTACTCCTCAGAACATGGTGGGATTACGAATACGACGACGAGGACATCATGTACCTTCGCGCTCTCATTTCCGAGCTCAGCCTGGCTTCGGGAGGCGAATACGAGGTGCACTTCCTCATCCATGTCAAGGATGACAACAAGCAAATCTGGGCTGATGAGCAGGTCTACCAGGAAGTGCTCAACAACTCGCTGCCTGCTGAATTCGCCGGTATGGGCACTCTATGGTCAGAACGCCAAATGGGGCTGATCTACGGAGGTCTTGAAGAGTCCTTCTTCCGCGACCGACCAGTCCATGGTGCCTACCGCTCTACCTTTATGCCCGTAACGTACTTTGCCCACCAGCATCCCGAGTACGAATACTTCTGGCACTGGGAGATGGATGTTCGGTACACTGGACACTATTACCATCTCTTTGAGCAAGTCTCCAAATGGACGGCGGCCCAACCTCGTAAAGGACTATGGGAGCGCAATGGACGTTTCTATGTACCCTCAGTCCACGACTCTTGGGAGGATTTCAAGCAGATGGTGCGCGTGCAGACCGAGCATGGCACCAACAGCCACGCAAACAGGTGGTCTTCGCACCTCCCACCCAACCCGCATGTCCCGGGCCCAGAGATGCAGAAGCCCGAAAAACCAATTTGGGGACCAGAGCTTCCGAATGATTACCCAGACATTGAAATCGACCCCGCGGTAAAGCCCAACACCACTATTACCGAGGACAAGTATGAATGGGGTGTGGGCGAGCCTGCAGATCTCATTGTATTCAATCCTCTGTTTGACCCCGACAAGACCAACTGGATTCTAGCAGACGACGTCACTGGCTACGACATCAAAAATGGCCGCCCGCCACGACGAACGGCTATCAACACTTCCGGCCGCTTGTCAAGGCGACTCTTGGAGACCATGCACCGCGAGCAATCACACTTCCGCCATACCATGTTCAGTGAGATGTGGCCTGCCTCGTGCGCCTTGCACCATGGTCTCAAAGCCGTATATGCACCTCACCCTGTTTTTATCGACCGCAAATGGCCCACACAGTACCTTGCTGCTATCTTCAACAACGGCCGTAATGGCGCATCAGGCGGAGCTCGTCTGTCAGTCTTCTCAGACGAGAGGCAACATAACTTTCTGGGTACAACCTGGTACTACCACGCTGGCTTCGCGCCCAACTTGTGGAAGCGCTGGCTCGGCTACAAAGTCGACAATGACGGCGGCGAGGAGCATGAGCTTGCTCACGAAGGCCGCATGTGTCTTCCCGGGGTGCTACTGCATCCAGTCAAACACGTTGATTTGATACAAGAGCGAGTTGAGGATTCCCCAGACAAGACTGACTAAGGTCCCGACATGGCGAGAATGATGTTTGCAATGACGGCACTTGGTGTAAAGGCGCAATGGGTTTATTGGTACGTTGCTGTGAGTAGCGTTTGATTCTTGATGTAAACGACTAGACATGATGTTGCCATTCGTGTTGTGTAATGGTATATATGAGTAGCATTAGAAAGGCGCTTTTCGCTTTCCGGTAGCCTTGCTTTGTATGTAATTGGAGACACGCAGCGTCTTACAGTACTTGTATTCCAACCTTGGCCCTTCAATAACTCCTCGGTAGCCCGAGAACTTTTTCCCCGATATAGTTGAGTATCATTTCCCGGCTCACGGGTGCTATCCGCGGCACGAAGCACTCTCGGAGATATCGCTCAACGTCGTACTCTTGCGCATATCCCATGCCGCCGTGCGCCAGCACTGCTCTTTCACATGCCGTGAAAGCTGCCTCGGCCGCAAGATACTTTGCACTGTTTGCCGCGACGCCAATCGAGTCTTGCCGTATAGAGTCGTCGGTTTTGCTCGCGTCGTACAATCTCGCGGCATGATACGTCGCCAGCTTGGCTGCTTCAAGCTTCATGTACGCGTCAGCGAGAGGATGCGCAACGCCTTGATTCATTCCAATCGGCCGCTGGAAGACATGGCGTTCCCGCGCATACCCGCTGGCCTTTGCCAATGCCGCATATCCCAGTCCCAATGCCTCGCCCGCCAGCAGGCAGCGCTCCGCATTCATGCCATGCAGAATGATGCTGAAACCGTCTCCTTCTCTCCCCACGAGGCTGTCCGCAGGGATACTGTAGTTGTCGAAAAATACCTCATTCGCATCAACCGCTCGCCCGCCCATCTTCTTGATGCCCCGCATGTCCAGCCCGGATCCAGGCGACCGGTCGAGCGGTATGCAGAACAGACTCAGCGCTTTGCTTGGTTTCTCCGCGTCCTCCCTGGCTTTCGTGCGTGCAAGCAGTATCATCCTCGACGCGACTTGCCCACAGGTGATCCAGATCTTCTGGCCCGTGACACTGTACCCACTGCCGTCTTGATTCTTCTTGGCAACCGTACTCAGGCGTAGGGTATCGAGGCCCGAATTGGGTTCGGTGACGCCAAAGCATGTTCTGTATTCGCCGCTGATGATCCTGGGAATCGTGTCTTGCAGCTGGGCATCCGTCCCGAACTTGGCTAGAGGCTGCGTCGCATATACGTTTGCGTGGATGGCTTGCGCGCCGGCTATACCAGCGCCCGACTCGGCTATTGTCTGCATCATCATGGTCGCCTCGGAGATGCCGAGGCCAGAGCCCCCGTACCGCTCTGGCAGCGCAATCCCGAGCCACCCGTTCTTCGCCAGCGCCGCATGGAACGCCGCGGGGTCCTTGGAGCTATCATCGTGCTCACGCCAGTAGGTATTTGGAAACTCGGAGCACAGATCGAAGATTGCTTCTCGGACTTCGAGCTGCGTGGCTGTGAAGCCCGTTGTTTCCATGATGCTGGCGCGAGGCGAGGTCGAGAAGCGGCATCTTTGCAACGCGGGTGCGTAGGCAAGACGCTGTTTGGAGAGAAGCGGGCGCAGTGCCCGTAGCGCGTGCGATGGAACAGCTGGTCGCGGCATAGCGTCTCGTCATGTAATGTATAGAGCTGGGAAATTGAACATTGCTCACTGACGTATGTATGTATATAAGTACTGGGTGGTTGGCTGTAAAGCCGACTTAACTAGCAGAGCTAGGTATAGTAAGACCGAGCCGAGGCATATAGCCGAATCTCTACTTACTTACCTCATTTGCACAGCATTGCAGAGGCATGAATATTGTGTCTTGGTATCTCTGATCAACTTGCTGATCTGTAGAGACATGGTAATGTCAGGAAATAGCATATGTATCCATCCAATCTCAGCAAGAGTCCTTCGCATTGTTGTCACTTAGGCACTATAAAGGCCTCGTATCAAGAATGAGAACTGACTGAAAATGCAAATCTTGAAAGCAGATATGTATCGATGGCAGATGTACATGTACTGGGTCCTAGTGCCGCGAAAGCGAGAGATATAAGATTCTGGGAGGTGCGATTTACAAATCGTTGTATGGAGTTTCGACATTGTAGGTTGAAGTTTAGCTGAGTAATGGCATATATCAATGAAGCTATTATTTCTTGATTTAGATCTTGTAAATATTGATAGTCTGGCATGGATTTGCTTTTCGAAGCACACAGCAAAGCTTATATGACATTAGTATCGTCTGCAAGACCTTTGGACGAGCATTCTGCAAGCACTATAGGCCTTGACTGTGCAATCAGAAAGCATGACCTAATTAGCACCTCTCAATGTAACTTTGCACGGGAAGCCGTGCACGGGGTGAGCTGCGCCGAGAGGCACTTGGTACGCCCTCTCTCCAAACACCGTCTTGATACCCGACGACGGGTGCAACCGATCCCACTCCTCATACTGGTCGCGAATATCAAATTCACGGACCGTCATTGCCAGGGTAATCTTGACATCCAGCATAACGAGCGTCTGGCCAATGCAGTTGCGGGGACCGTATTCAAAGGCTCGCCACCCACCTTTGGGTGGATACAACGGATGGCCCGGCTCGACCAGCCAGCGATCAGGTAGGAACTTGTGAGGTTCAGGCCAGTAATCTGCGTGCCGCTGAATAGCGCTGTGGACAATCCATATGTTGAGATCTTCGGTGGGATACTTGTTGCCGTTGCTGTCGCGCAGGAACACGCCGGGGAGTCCGCCGCGCATTCCTGCCGCAGGAGGGAAAAGCCGCAAAGTCTCCTTGATGACTGCAGTCATGTACGGAAGCTTATTTATTTCTTGTGGGCGCTCCTTGAGTACCCTAGCCGCCGAGTCGGCGCCCTCGCCGAACACTTGGTCGAGCTCGGCACGGACTTTGGCCGCGGCCTCGGGATGCTTGGATAACATGTAGAGACTATAGACGATTGTAGCAGCGGTGGAGTCGTGTCCTGCAAATAGGAAAAGCCGGATCTGGACGGTAGCCCATTTCTTGAATTCAGCGTCCAATTTATTGCAGGATTTGCGTTCGCTCATATATGCGGCTATGGTCATGTCCATGATGGACTTGGCTTTTGTGGATGGCTTGCTGGATTTCCATGCTTCATATCGTTTGTCCAGTTCGCGGCTAATGTAGCGATCCATTATTCTGCCGTTGCGCCATTGGATAAAAGGTCTCACTGGGTTCCAGCGCTTGAAGGGATTCAGCTCCTGGTCTTGGCAATGCCATTCGATGGTACTCCGCATAGCAGCGGCAAGATCGTTGTGTTGAGTGATTGAATGGAGACGGTCGTTTCTGAAATAATTAGAGATGAACTAGCGGCTGGTGCTGGCAATAGGCGCTCACAGTGTGATTACTCCAATAATGTCCATCATGTAGTCGCACGTCAGCCTGTCTAGGGAAAAGGTATCACCCTTTTTCGCGTGCTCTCGCAGTAGCGCCACATACACCTCAGCCTCTGGGATAATACGCGGCGTATTCTCAAGCATGGCGTTGGCGCTGAAAGCGGGGTTGAAGAGAGTTCTGGAGCGCTTCCACTCGGCGCCATTTGTGTCGAAGAGATTGGGGCCGCCAGCAAAGGGTGCGAGAAAAGGCGTAAGAATGTCGGGCTTGGGAAGGTCGTACTCTTGACAAGCTTGTGTGGCGACTTCAGGCGAGGTGACTACGATCAATGGGCTGGTAAACGGCCAAAGATCGATATAGAAGCAGTTGTCCGATTCTTTAAAGTCGTACGAAAGCAGGGTCAAGGCATCTCCTTGCTGAGAGCCCTTGGGAAACTTTTTCATCAGACTTGGTAGTGTCAGAATGTTACCCAACGCAAAGTTCCATGCAGGCATGGGCTAGAGGCACCGGTGTCAGCAAGTAGTTATGCAACATGTTTGGCTTGACCGCATACGACGCCTTGTTTCTTGAGTCTGTAGAAGATCATGCGCATCTTGATCAACTTGAAAGCGAATATGCCGAAGGCGGCGACGGCTGCCGACAGCGCGATCTGCCATGCGATGTTGCCGGGCGTGAGCGCAGCCATGGCCGATCGAGTTGTCTCGTCTTGAGGATGGCGAAATGTGGAGTCGGTTGGTGGAAGTCGGATGGATCTTTGTTAGCTGGTGTTGTTGTTGTTGCTGTTGTCCTTGTCAGCTTCGGTTGTTGGGGCGCCGGTGCGCCGACGCTGGCGGACGCCTTATTGTGAACAACGCCAGTGAGCATGATGTACCTAGACAGACAGGCGTCGTTGCGCTCCGCGGACTTCAGGTTACACAGCATGTAGCCTCCATATCCCCACTCCGCGGGACGAAGCCGTCGAAGATGCGGAAGTAGATCTCCCGCTTCTTAGCGCCTGGTCACTGCATAATGGCGGTGATTCGTCGTGACCGTCAACTGTACATTCTTTTTCTTTCTCTAGCAACCCATTAATTGGCTACCGTTCCTTAGCCACCAATTTATTGTTCCCAGGTGGTTTTTTTGTGTCTAAGTATTGAATGTTCAGTATTAGTTAATACGATCAATGGCCCCGAGATCACTATGGGTAAGTTGGCCTGAAGCTGCTCGCTGCAGTCGCGTGCGCTGAAGCGCTACGGCCATACGTGCAGCTGTATATTACACACAAAAAATCGCAGAAGGCAGTTGGTGGCTCCCAAAAGACAAAATAAGCATGGCAAAGCCGTACGTTTTACACATGGACAACGAGCTTGGGAACACTCAGGATGGGCACATACTAACCCTTTCTTGGCTCTTGAACAAGATAGTCCATGATAGGTACATGTGACGGGAAATACAGTCCCCTTAGCATTGGAAATAGCGAGGCCGTAGACATGCGCACGAAGATAATTGCACAAGGAACGCATTTCTCGGTCAAAACGCCGAGCGAACCATAAGCACTGTACCCATGAAGCGCATGCACTCGGGGTCACGTGGAACACGTCATCATCTTCACATGCTTACTGCTTGTCACGTAACTGAACCTCGATACATGCACGCCGAGGCTTGGGATCAGTTCATCAAGATCCTGGCTGGAGACGCAAGAATCGAAGATGGCTATCAGGCCGCAACCAGAAGGCGTGAAATAAGGTTGACAACAGCAGCTAAACCGACGCCAATTTATTAGTGAACTTCCCAGTACGGACTAGGCGTTAATATATCCTTACAAAAAGAATTTTTCAGGCAGCGGTAGTTTCACTGATCTTCCCACGTGGGCCGGGTCCCGGTACATCCAACACTGGATTACCGATGAGCTGGTACTTAGCTGCAGCTTGTAATATAATAAGCGCATGCACATGAGCCAAGTCGGCAAATATTTAGTGATGCAGCTCTACCCTTTCCACCATCGGTTCTACCCCACCAACATGGCTTTCCTGTAGTCCACTGTGCAGCGATAATTCCACGAATAAACATCCTCTATTATTCTCGCAAGATCTACAACTGGAATGTTTGCCGTACTTACAGCAATAAATAAACCTTCAAGCTGCGGTTGACTACGAAGTGCAATATACAGATACTGTCACATGCAATAATAGGTAGCTTTTGTAATGCAATATCACCGCAAGCAGGAGGTCGCCGAGCAAATTCTAGTTGGTGAGCAAGTTTTTCTGTTTGTCAAACGCTCTCGCTAGCTCTGAGGAAACAAGTACAGTGTAGGTAGCCAGCATCTTCTATTGAGTGTCCACTACGCTGTGAAGCCCGCGACGTCAGCATGTAGAAATCACTTTTAGAACATATAATATACAACAAGCTATGATCTAGAAAATAAAGATGAAGCATATTAGACTAAGATTACGAATCGAAAATGGCACCGTAGGCCGGAATGTCCCTAGTCTCCATATCGTACACAAGTTTGGTCGTGAACTTTTTGTTGCTGATGATGCATACAGCCTCTGCTCGACTCTCCTTCCACATTTGGTACGCCAACAAGGACATGTTGGGCTTTCCTTGGGTTCTGGTGTTCCAGATGACGGCTTGCGAGTCTGTCGATTTGACACTGTCGATGATTTCTTGACCAAAAGTCTCTTCGGGGTTTGGTGCAGTCCACAAGATGCGGCATGGCACTTTTTGGGCGAGAATGACGGCAAGACATGGTCCAATGCCTGAGCCGGTTGCAACTAGCACGACCGATTTGAACAGGGTGGCGATGCGCAGGACACCGCAGGCTGGGATACCGCGTACGTAGATCTGAGATGGTGCGCGGTCAATCGTGCGGCCTGTGAAGTCGCCAGCACGGCTGACAATAAGCGAGAATCCTTTGCCGTTGGGGTTGGTAATGGTGGCAAAGCCGTGCCTGTGAAGTGATGATTAGCAGTGTTCTGATTTGAAGGAATCGTATGTTGGTGCAACGTACCAGTCAACCAAAGGACGTTCGGCAAGCCTTACGGCAGTGCCAACAGTGGGTGTCGTGTACTCGAACCAAAGACGGACAGCATGTCTCGAGAGAACCTCGGAGCGTACAGGGACTTTGCGTAGAAACACCCATGGAAAGACGATAGCGGTGGTCGCGAGGGCGAGAAGCCAGATGGAGGGAGAGCGCAGATACGCTTCTGATGGAGACAATGTTGGGTTCAGGTCTTTGGTGGCAAGGAAGGTCAGGGTCCATAGTAATCCCAGACATGTCCATCCACCGAACCGGTGAGTCATTTCCCAGATGTTGTGGTATTTGGCGCGGAAGGTTGGGTGGGAGGTTCCGCCAATAGTGAGCAAAATGATGCAGGCGAGCCACGACACTACGACTGGAGCCGTAGAAATCCGACGCATGTGTCGAGGTTTCGTTAGGTCCACGGTACTGTCCAAGGTGAAGATCAGATGCCACATGATAGCTGACATGGCACATCCGCTGTGTATGCCGCCGATGTGAAAGACCTTTGCACATTGACGGCGTATGGCCAGAGGAAAGAAAGTCTACATGTTGAGGTACACAGTTAGTAACCAGCCCACTAAGCAGTTCAGACGACCATTACTTACCGGAACGGAGCAAAAAACGGTAAAGAGAAGATTTACGACAAGTTCCCAGCGCATCATGACGGCTACGACGAGGTTGGCGGCTGTCGCTATAGCCAAATCGGGCAGAATGTCCTTGTTATCCCCAATTCGGCGCTTCAACAGAAACACCGCCACTCCGATATTTACCAATGCAACGACAGATAGAAAGCGCCGATAGAGAATGAGTGCGCGATACTGGAGCCAGCGCAGACCGTGGTAGCTGTTCTTTGGTGGCAGAGCCTCTGGTAGTTTTTCCGAGGATTGGTTGGCGGAAACAATACTCTGCTCCGATGTACTGATGATTGTGGCGGTACCCTTCTTTTCTCCACTCTTCAGAGAATCCATCGAGGGTGTCATCATAGACTGTGTCTCTAGAGTAATGACAGTGGTAGCATCCTTGGGCATTGTCGTAGCGAGTTCTGTGCGTGGCTCGTCTTGAACCATCGCACGCAAAGCTTTCCGGTCGACCTTTCCGTTGTTGGTAAGTGGCAGCGCTTCGATCAGAGTCCACCTTTCTGGGACAGAGTAATACGGCAGATGCTTCTTTACGTAGGACACAAGTTCTGCTTCGTCTACTGGGCTTTGCGGTGCGTAGAAGGCGCAAAGTACATTGTCGATGAGCATCACTGCGCCTCGCCTGACAGCGGGAAAAGCCTTGTACTGTTAGTAATCTGACTGAAGCCGTTCGTGAGATCAACTTACTTCAATGACGGCAATGATTCCGTCAAGTTCGACACGAAAGCCCTTGATCTTGACTTGGTCATCTTCGCGGCCCAGCATGTCAAGCGAGCCATCCTCTCTCCATCGTGCAATATCACCAGTGTTGAACATTGTCGATCTACGCCAAGTAAGCAAGTTTTCTAGAGTCAAAGATCATGAAACATACCCATCGTTGGCGAATTTGTCGGCTTTGTAGCGTTTAGCAGTGAGTTCAGGCAGATTGATGTAGCCGCGAGTCACACCAGCTCCGCCTACCCACATAGTACCCTTTTCTCCTACACGGACAGGGTTTTCGTTCTCGTCAAGAAGGTAGCATCTTGTGTTGGGCAAAGGCTTCCCAATAGATAGCGTTTCGCCAGGGGTATGTAGGTGTGCAGTGTTGAGGATAGTGATTTCTGTGGGCCCGCAAATGTTGTAGAAGGACGAGCCTTGTGCCCACTCATCAGCAAGTCTGGAATGGTGTTAGTCTGGCCGACAATGGTCTTTGAGAGTTGCAACTCACGCCTGGGGACAGGGTTCACCGCCGACTGCAATGTGTTTGATGTTTGTGTAAGACTGTCGCTGATACTTTGACAGAATGGATGGTGTAGAAATAAGGGTATCAACCTGGTGCAGGGTTAATTGGCTGAAGATGGTTGGCTGCATATGTCGGCGCTTACCTGCTTGAGTGTGGCCGACCAATCGGAACCTCGCATGTACAAAGTACCACCGTTCATCAGGGTTGCGAGTATCTCCCATGCTCCTAGTATTTCTTAGTAATTGTTTTTCCTATTTGGATTGGAATACTCACCCATGTCAAAAGCAACACTGAGAACCTGAGCAACTTTGGACCCCACTGTTATACCAAGTCGCGCGGGCTCCAACAACAGTGCATTTGTGACATTTGAATGCGCAACATCAACACCCTTGGGCGTACCGGTGCTTCCTGAGCATAACTTGTAAGTATTGGTTTGGTCCTGGCAGAATCAAACTTACCAGACGTATAGATGGCGTACGCGCCATCGTAGCGGGAAACCTGAACTGATGGGCGTGTGCAAGGGAAAGACGCGCCAACACTGTTGTCTAGAGCAATAATAGTTGTGGCTTTCTTGGCAAGTTTTGTGCATCTTTCCAAGTATCGAGGAAGACAGAGCACAAAAGTTGCACCAGAGTCGTTGAGGATATGTGTTAGGGCAACTTCGGACGCTACTCCTCCGTCGACTGGCACATATTGGCATCCAGCCTTCAGGATGGCAAATATGCCAACAAGCATCTCAAAAGATCGCTGTAAAACGAGACATACTCGTTGTCGTGGCTCGAGTCCCGCATGGATAAGGCGGTGGGCGAGTTGGTTCGCGGATTCGTCCAATTGCTGGTATGTAAGAGAGTTGCCAGCAACTGTGGCAGCAATTGTTGTGGGATGAGCTTGGGCAATGTTTTGGAAAGCTTCATGTACCAAGGAGTAAGGAGCCACGACCGTAGGTCCCTGACCGAAGCGAGTTATCCGCATTCGATCCTCCTCGGGGAGGCATGAAGTTGCGTAAAAGCAGGTGTTTGGCGTCATCTTGCGCGGTCGAAACGTGAAAGAAAGACTGGAAAGCTAGCGGTACCTCGAGTGATTTGCAATGGTTACCTTTATACAAATAATAGACATCATTCAAGGCCCCTGCTCCCCCTCCCGTGCGCGTACATGCATCGGTGGACACACCTCCGAAAACGAGATGCCTGGTCACTATTGCCAGCTCACGTACTATGTAAGGCTGAGAAATACACCCGTATTGCCCCCCTTGACTGCAAGGAGCGTGCTGGATAATGGTCTTGGGTGTTTCATCAAAACATATTATACGCATGTCCTGAAAATCCCAAACAAGCCAGAGATGGCCGGAAATTGTCTACATTAGGGCGGACTCCTCCCAACCATCGGTAATTTGGAGAAATCCAGTTAGCAAGCGACGGGTGAACGACTCGAAATAGATGAACTTCTGCAGGGTAAGTATCGAACATCCCACTCACTCAAAACAACTGGGTCTGCGTACGTAGGCGCTGCAGCGGCTCATTATCATGACTAGCTGCCTGTATCAGGGGCCTGAGCCACGGTCGTTGCCACAATCTACAAGTAGAAGTATGCCTAGATGCAGATTACCGGGGCAGACCCCAGCTGGTGATTGCAGGCGGATTGCCAGGCTGCATGTGCCTTCCGGTTGTGACGTTGAGCCCGATTTGCAACGGCCGTACCCGGATACCCCAGACCGGAGGATATCAGCAACGCATGATAGGCGACGCCCGCTGCAGCGGCCGCCATGTCATTAGCATATGGACAATGGCTGCCGAGGCTCTCCACTTGTGGCGGTCTTGTCCTGACGGTCGTGTGGAGTCAGTGTTTCGCGAAACGTTGTTTTTTCCGGGCCAACGTGGGCCAAGCGGCTGCTTAGCCGAACGGTCTTGCACATGGAAAGGGGAGAGAGGCACATGTCGGATAAAAGTGAAAAAGAAAAGTAGGAGCCAGGGGACGGGCGCAAAAACCTGCTTTGCAGCGACACATGGCACAGGATGGTGTTGGTAGTCTGGCCAGGAGCCGAAACAAGCCAAGCATTAAATGAAACTAGCAGGGCCCCGTCGTCCCCATCGGGCTACGGCACCCGATTGCGAGCAACACCAGGCCTTGTGCAATGAGCGCATACTATGTCGTGTGCGGAGATGCTGGTGGCCTGCTGCATGGCAGCATCGAGGGCGGATCATGCCCGTCCAAAGCAGCCTAGTATAAAGGTAGTCATGAGAACAGCCCTAAACCAGGCCAATATTACCGGACAACAAATCCTGATCTCTTCTCGTCATCCTCCTCCGTCGCCTTCATTGGATACTCGACCAAGTACACACCGAGCCTCTGCTGCAAGCGTACGACGACATGTACCCACTTTGATCCTAAGCAGACTGACAGCTTCCAGCAGTGACTGCGTGAATAGCCAACCATGAGCCTACAGACTGCGGAACAGCCGAACCTAATCGTGTCCACCACCGATGATGGAATCGCCATTCTGGAAATGAACCGGCCAAGGAAGCGGAATGCCTTGTCACAGGCGTTTATCGACGAACTGACAGCAGCTCTGCGCCACATTGACCGCACTCCAACGACATTTGCTGTCATCCTAACCAGCTCTGGACCCTTCAGCGGTAAGTGGCGGTCCATACTTGGCGAGCTTCTGAAGCTGACACGCCACGCAGCTGGTGCAGACCTGACCGAATTGGGGGCTCTTACAACCGCCGAAGCGTATGTGTACTCGGAAAAAGGCCGAACCTAGAGTCCTGTTGACATGCCTCCCGATCTATCTAGCACCCGCGTTGGCTGGCTCAAGGATCTAGACGATGCATTTTCAAGTTTTCGGAAGCCCATCTTGGCAGCAGTGAGGGGCTTTGCCGTAAGCCAGCCTGGTGTTGTTTTTGATGACAAGCAGCTTATTAACATCATCTACCAGTTAGGCGGTGGTTTTGAACTCGCGCTTATGGTAAGCTCAGCCCATGCATACAGATACGCGACAGCCGATCTTCCCGGGATGGCGCCTTTGGAATGCTAGCTAATGTCGTGCAGTGCGATATGATTTACGCCTCAGCGGATGCACGGTTTGGCTTTCCCGAGATCACTCTGGGTACGCTACCCGGAGCTGGAGGGACACAGAGGTAAGCAGAGCATCTGTGTCTCCTGACCGAAAAGTGCTGACCTTTTGCAGGCTCACAAAGACTATTGGGAAGCAGAAGGTGTGTCTCCCATCCATATGCTAGGCGCCACTGTGCCCCATACTTTTCCTTTGGTCCAGAAGGATTTGCATTAACTCACTAGGCAATGGAACTTATATTAACTGGGACAACCACGTCGGCAACGGAAATGGAACGCCTTGGCGTTGTGAACCGAGTTGCCTCGAGCGAAGAGGACGTCCTAGAGGTGGCAAAAACAGTAGCACGTTCTATCGCCTCTTTTTCCGCGCCGGCAATCGGGCTAGCCAAACAAGCTGTTCTGGCAGGTGAGTACTTTTTAATCTACTCTCCGAGATTGCCAAGCCAACCAAATCAGCCGAGACGACGACCTTGAAGGCAGGTCTAGAGATTGAGCGCGCGCTCTACTACAGCAGCTTTTCGCTCGAAGATTGCCGCGAAGGCGTTACTGCTTTCAAGGAAAAACGAAAAGCAAATGTTCAGCATCGTTGAATTGTCAGGGTGACGGGTAGCACAGAGTGAATTTCCCCTGGGTCTTGTATTCGGGCCGTTTCTTTGTACTTGGCCCTTTGTGGGAGTAGGTCCGCAATCCGATTTCTGCTTTTTTTAATGACCGGCCCACACAAGGATGGTAGGCGGGGAACCCCTGGTGGTTCGGTGCATCCTTTGCTTCGAACGTTGGACGACCAGATCGTCCCGAGTAGGCTGGTGCTGTTAGTGTGGCGAAGCAAGTATCATCCGAGCAAGTCATGTAGCACTTTGAAAGGGGTTCTTGGAAGAAACACTAAAATAGAATGCATAGTCCAGCCCAAAGTTGATCAGTGCTAGTTAGGGGAGTGGTTGCATTAAGCTGCATAGGCACGTTATATGAAGGGGCTGAGGCACAATTATCTATCAGCACTCCCAAGATACATAACGCCTGGAGAGCGCGGGCCTTCGAACTCACGCGCGATGTGTATACACCCAACCGAGAATACGTTAATAGCCTATGTGGATAGCATGATTTTTATGATCAAAATTAGCTAGTCGACTGTAACTAGCACTGTAACTAGTAATTTACCTATTACATACCAATCGGTGCATAGAAAATGCATGAGATTATAGCGCATGTCGAGCGATCTAGGTTTTAACCTGTTGTAAACGCCGCAACTAATACAACTTCCAAATTTGGCATGTAGCCGCACGAAATTTGCCTGCAAACATGTAGTCACCACCTAATACCATGACGGTCTAGTTAGAGATAACTTTTGCTTGCTAAGTCGCCTTTGTCGCCCAGGCGAAAGAAAGGGAAGGGGATACAGGATACAACGAGCAACGTACGACAGCTACATGTGGCAGTTCATCCTGGTAACTTGGCTGCGTTGGAATGGGCTCATGAATACCAAGCCAGTCTAGTAGTACATGAAGAAACCAGATCACCAAGACGTCAAAGAATAGTGCGTATTGGGCAGATGCTCGAGTGTATTGTCAATAAATGATGACTTTGACCATCCCCCTTTGATACAAGGCCATACCTTTTGTCGAATACTGTAGACAAACAGCTTCGCCTCATTCCGAATCATCCGCTAGACTAATTCTATCTTGGTCCTGGTGTACATGCGTCGCCGTTGCCCGTACGCTAGGCGCCGGCCGCCTTCTATACGCCGGATACTACGGAGGATGGGGCGGGGTTAAGGCGGGTCAATAGCGGTCTTTTTTTTAGCAACCCTAAATATTCAATACACTAAAGATCTGCATAAACCTGGTCCCGTAAATCCCATTCACAGCTAAGAAGGCCCGCCGATGTTACGTCAAGCTTTGTCATCGTGCTTATGAGCTTCTACGTGCGACAACTTAGGCTTCTACTACAAACATCAGAAAGAGCTCCTGGGGTCGAACAGTCTTGGAAAATCCACAGTCATCCAGTGATAATTACTTGTAGTATATCTAGTTTTTTCAGCTTCGGTATTGATACCTCGAATCCCGCTTTTACCTCGATCCGACGAGGCCGACAATATCCCATGCGCCGCATGGATGCTACAGAAAGTCTAGAAATATGACTGTCGACTGCAGAAATAGGCTTCTGGATGTTTGTTTTCAGCATCAACTGTGTATATATCTTGAAGGCGATCATGTTACTAATGTCGTAGGCAATGATCAGCGTATCCAACGATGTAGTACGCTAGGACTACGGACTGTAGTTCAGCTTATGTCATCATGTCGTAGTACGTTCTGTTCAAATAGTGGTGCAACCGTACTTGAATTATTAGTACGGCTATCATATTATACCTATAGCTACAAGAATTACAGAGGTGGCTTTCAAAAGTTCTTGCTAAGGCGCGGATCCATCGGACCGAATTCTCGTGATAACGTTTCCATTATTTACTTAGCGTGCAAGAAATAATGCCTAATATAGTTAGTGTATTACTGTAAGTGTATACTTTAGTAGCTATTATTCTCTCCAAACTTCTATTTTAAGGGCTTTTAGTTGCGAATATAGTATAATTCTTAGTCTTCGGCTATATTTTCGGTGGTAACCAAGGAACCCCTGTCAGCAAGAACTTTTGAAAGCCACCTCTGTATAGCTTACCACTTATTCCAGCAAGTTTCGCATTAGTCAGGTAGCCATCTCACGTAAGCTAGGCCTAAACAGAGACTATCTTACTGTATTACATCGTCATCATGTTACAGCCGTGTTTACAGCGTGTAATCTCCCTGCTGACTCACGTTTCGTAGCGTAGTGAAGATTCCCTCGCCGTAATTCTTGTATAGTACGTTTGGACACTCTGATGATAATAGATGCCGCGAACTGATAGACAAGCGCCGAACTGCAAATGGATACCTAGTTCAAAATGTAATCATCATGAAGATAGCATCCCGGTTCTTCAAATAGTTCTCTAACCCCAACCAGCACGCTAGTTCAAAATGTCGCATAAGCATACAAGAGTGTCGTTGAAGAGATTGGGGGCTTAGTAGTAACACACATGTTCTTCGTGGTTGAGAGATCATATCA
The DNA here is from genome assembly GCF_000359705.1 of Exserohilum turcica Et28A. Lineage (NCBI taxonomy): Eukaryota > Fungi > Ascomycota > Dothideomycetes > Pleosporales > Pleosporaceae > Exserohilum > Exserohilum turcicum. The sequence continues at coordinate 3,188,036 of NW_007359914.1, read as the reverse complement.
TAATTTATTTTTATTAAATTCATCGCATATATTTCCAGCGCAGTTAATGGTCCATTTTCATCTATTCTTTTGCGAATAAATGGGTTATGTACAGGATTGACGCAATCGCTATGTCACTTTAAGATATAGTCTCAAGATTTCTGTCACTGTCTAGAATACTGCAATACAACCAAGGCCGGAGCTATGTAGCAGTGTCATGTGATACTCTGGAGAGCTGCTCCTCTTGTAACTCTTTCGCTTGCTTTATAATTGAGCAGCACAACAGCTACGCAGCTGAGTCCTGCCAGAGCACACCTCATCGGACGACTTGCCGTGACAATAGGCGTACCATTCAGGAATCTCTGGTATTTGTCACTTGACATTTACATCTCAAGAAAATTGTAATTGTTACGTGCTGGTTGGATGTTGCCTCCCTCGGAGTAGATGGCAAGCTTGCGTCAACTCTGTTTTGATTGGCTTGACGTAACATTGTCATCATCCCTTATGCACGTTCACCACATTCCCATGCACTCCGCATCCCAGTGGTCGAACGCGATAGCGATATTCGAATTTATTGATGCATTCCTGTCGTCGGAAGCGTTCAATGTGCATTAGCCAGGTCTAGGTTGACTGCAGGATTGGATTTCATCAAATCGTCATATTGACACATGGCTGTCTCATCATCTTTATCTTTAAACTCAGAGTCTCCGAAAATTGGCAATGGAAATTCCTTCAAACCTAACGTCTAAGCTACCGACAATGACCAGCACCAATGCGAATTCGAACCAAACCGACCCTATGAGGCACCCTCTTGAGGCCACTGCAATGGCTATTAAAGGAGCGGCTTCGGGCGAAGGTCGTGCCCCTCGTGCTTTTCACATGCAGAGCTCAAATGAAGGCCCAGCAGATATCATTGCAAAGGTTGCTGGTGTTACTCAGGGTGGAAAGCGTGAGGACGATGGCCCTTATTTCACCAACAACGAGGGCATTCCGTGGCCTGATGCAGAGCACAGCAAGACCATTGGCGGTATCCCTGTTGCCAGCGATGTATTTCTTTTCCAAAAGCAGCAAACATTCAACCGCTCCAAAAACCTTGAGCGCATGGTACACCCTTGTGGATCAGGCGCTTTTGGATACTTTGAGACCACCAAGGACGTTACCGACCTCACCAAGGCAAACTTCCTGCAGACTGTGGGTGAGAAAACGCCCGTATTCGTTCGATTCAGTACCGTCACGCCTGGACGCGAGTATCCTGACGAGGCTCGTAACCCCCGTGGTTTTGCGATCAAGTTTTACACTGGCGAAGGCAACTACGATATTGTCGGCCTCAACTTCCCGGTCTTCTTCTGCCGCGATCCTATCCAGGGGCCGGACGTTATCCGTTCGCAATGGCGCAACCCAAAAAACTTCCTCTTCGACTACGATGCCATCTTTGATTTGCTCGCTAACACCCCCGAGGGAAACCATGCTGGTCTTATGTTCTTCAGCGACCACGGTACGCCTCAAGGATGGCGATTCAATCACGGCTATGGATGCCACACCTTCAAGTGGGTGAACAAGGACGGCCAGTTCGTGTACATCAAATATCACTTTATCGCCGAGCATGGTCAGAAGCAATTTACCCAGGAGCAAGCGACGCAAATGTGCGGCGAGGACCCTGACTACTCTAAGCGCGACCTCTGGGAGACCATTGAGAACGGTGAAGAGGTGGTCTGGAAGGCATACGTACAGGTGTTGAGCCCTCAGGACGCTGATCCCGACAAGCTTGGCTTCGATCCCTTCGATGTCACCAAGGTATGGCCACGCAAGCAATTCCCAATGCAAGAGTTTGGTCGTTTGGTTCTCAACAAGAACCCCGAGAACTTTCATCGCGACGTCGAGCAGGCGGCTTTCTCTCCCGGTAGCATGGTTCCTGGTATTGAAGACTCGCCTGACCCGCTTCTTCAGTTCCGGATGTTTTTCTACCGTGATGCGCAGTACCACCGTATTGGCGTGAATCTGCATCAGATTCCCGTCAACTGCCCGTTCATGGCGAAGTCTTTTGCGTCGCTCAACTTCGATGGCCAGATGCGTGTCGATGCAAACCATGCTGGCAACAAGCAATATGCTCCGAACAGCTTTGCGCACAAGTTCCGACCAGACACAGCCGAGGCCCCATATCAGGTGAGCGACAACATCATGAGCCGGAAGAGCCATTACTGGCACGAAGGCAAAAGAAATGAATACGACCAAGCCAAGGAGCTCTGGTCTCGCGTCATGAGTGAGCAAGAGAGAAGGAACACGATCAAGAACACTGCCAACATGCTCAAATTCGTGAGGTATCCTGAGATCCAAGTATGTTCACGTCCTCCCAAATGTCTTTCGCACACTAACGACCGTCACAGAAGAAGTATCTCGCACAGGTCTACAACATTGGTACTGATCTCTCAAGGGGCATTTACGATCTCCTTCCGAAGCCTGATTTTGAATTCACAGAAGTTGAGGAGCTGTCCAAGACTGCGCATGAGTGGTACAAGGAGAAGAAATTCAGACCCAACGCTGGCGAGAGACTGACTGGGTTCTCTCCATCTATGTCGGTTTACAACTATTGAGCTTAGCATCACGTATCCAATCCTAGCATATGAAACAACAATGCATGTGCCCAGTTTTTTTTAGTGATGATTTAGATAAACGGATATGTTCCATTGCACTGGCTCTAGGTCAAGGCTTGATCCTAGTAATATAGTGTATGACCCTGCAACATACTATAGCCAAGTACTGATTTCTTACCCATGACAGAACTAGGGTTGAAATAAACATTGTCGAGATGGACCTCCGATCTTGTCAGACGCTTAAATTGACGACCCAGGAATTATCTCAGGAGTACCATCAAAATATTCCAGGACACCTTGATGACTCCGACCCGTTGCGCCATGTACTAGCAATTAGCTAAAACTGCCTTCCCAGCTGTTGCAGCATCCGCAATTGAAGACTGTGCAGAGACAACTGCAGAGTCAGATCTAAAATCGATTGTTAGCTGCTAAGCACTTCAACTTCACATAAACTAGGACCTACGCATCACCACCTCCCAACGCTTGGGTAGCAGCTGTGATTCCAGCTGCCGTCTGATCGCGAGCATCAGCTGGCGGAGCTGCTCCCGTAAGTATGGCCTTCGCGATTTGACCAATTCCAGCAGATGCATTATCGAGGCCTGCCTGAGCGGCTGTAGCCACAGTTTGGTCCTGAATTTTGTCTACACTATTGCCTGTCTGGGCTAGTGCAGCCACAATCTGAAAGCGAGCTACATTGCATGCGATGGCATTTTGTCGGGGATAGATGCCTGGAATAGTAGTTAGAATCGACAAGTAGATTGTGCGATGTGGTAGAAATAGTGAAATGGATTTCAACGTACTCGCAGCAGAAGAGCTAGCGACAAGGGTCGCGATCATGATAGCTTGGAGGGAATACATTTTGGGTGAGAAAAAAAGAGTAGTAAGACACTAGTTGAGAAGGTTGTAAGAAATGTTGTTGAAAGAGTTGTAAGACACCAGGTCGAAGAAGAGAAAGATTACAGTAAGGATTTGGTTGTCCTGATAGCTACCTTACTGGATTTTATATACATTCCCAGAGAAGAATTCTGGCAAGGCACCCCGCGATCGCAATATCCATGCCCAAACAGGAGTTCTGTTGTGGAGAGCTTATCCACCAATAAGAGCTGTATCGCATCAACCTCGCATATCAGGTTTGAGTAGGTGATACAAGCAACCTCGGAAAAACGGGCAACATTGGCGCCCGAAATATGCAGCTAATCTATGGGAATCTCGGGTGTCGACATGCCTAAGGATTTTATTGGATGTCTCAGGATCTGCGACGGGATTCGTGTTTGAAACCCGTGTAACAGAACAGGATGAAACAGGAACATGTTACATCTGAGCTACCTTAGCAATGCCTGACATTACATGTTTGTGCATAGGCTAGGGTCTTCTTACATAGAGCCTTTGAGAGATGCTCGTATATGTAGATATCGAGAGGATGCACCGCGTAGTACGTAGAAGAACAAAGACTGAGAGGACGATATTAATCTGATCGTGGTATAGGGTCAATGAAGTTCCTCGTGGGGTGTAATTCATGGCCTTCGAGCATAGGCAAACGATGGCTGAAGCGAGCCTTCTCCTTATTCTCTGCATCAACCATCTACCTGAGCCTTGCGAGGCTGATCCCATTATTCGTGCTGAAGGATGGCGATGAGAAGAGTCAAACTTGACAAGTCTCATGATCAAAGGACTCTAGCCAAGATTCCTGTATTAATCCTGAGGCTGCTTGGTAGTTAAAGGCAGGTGAGCAGCGTCAACCACCGCGACAAGCCATTGTAGTAAGTCGACAATGAAGCTTTGCCTTAGCTTTACAATGCTCCAGGTGGTACTCTTGTCAGTTGCTTGATCTTGCTCTGTGAGATGAGTGAGATAGTATGAGATTATCAACGTTACGTTCATACTGAGACTTGGGCATCTTGACAATCTTGTAGACTCGAATGTTTGATCACCAGCCAACCGATGCCTTTACGCTCACATTCTGGTTGTAAATGATTTAGTATCAGACCATATTTTGTGCCTAAAACAGTTGTTATCACTGAAGTTAGACCAGGGAAGCTTGCCATTTCAGCTTCCATATCTTCGTTATTCCCTGGCTTTACTCACTTGGTTGTCATCGAGTCAACTGTTCCACTCTTATCAAATACTCCTTTCCAATATCCCACCTCCCGGCAAACCACGTCATGAGCCTCCAAAGCCCTTTCAAATCTTTCTCTGCTACAATGTCTTCACCGCCATTCCTTGTCTCCAACACCACGATCGCGCCTCTAAGGACCGCACAAAGTGCCGCAAAAGGAACTTGCAGGATATCGCTCTCCACTTGAATAGCATCTATGGCTACACAAAGCATTTTCCAAGCCATGATACGTGACGCGTGAAGTGCTGCAGCGATGAAGGGAAGACTGGGACCCGATATGTTTTGAGTTATATAGAATTGGTGTTCGGTGACTTGAAGCAGGATATGAGAACTACAGTATGTAAACTTGTGTAACCACACGAAGAGATGGTCAATGATGGAGAGATGGGAAATATTCATCAAGAGTGAAAGCTTACCAGACCAGCGTGGGGTATGAAGCGCAATGCAACCATGTGTTTGGTGGCGGCCCTCCGTCCAGCATGCTAATAATGTCATGAATTGCCTTATTCACGGATTCATAAGGCTCGTCAGGCGAGAGGTCATGGCTACGTGCGTGAATGTACGCCGACACACGACCTGATGCAATAGAAACAAGAGTACGGAAGAAGATTGTTCGGGGGCTACTAGCATGACGGAATGGTACGGAGGTGACTGTCAAAAGTTCTTGCTGACAGGGACTTATGAAGTACTACCGAAAATGCTGCGGAAGGCAATTAATTATACTAAGTCTGTAAATAAAAGCCCTTAATATAGTAGTTTAGAGATATTCTTAGCTACTAAAGGATAGATTTATAGTAGTACGCTAACTCTATTAAGTGGTATTATCTACCCGCTAGAATGATAACAGAAAGTGTGTTAAGAGAATTCGGTCCGATAGATCCGTGCCTTAGCATGAACTCTTGACAGTCACCTCCGTACAGTGGGTGGCATGGGACCCAGTCCTTTGGCGAGGGAGGTTGGGATGGGATGTTCGGGCGATATTACCAACTGTAGATAGTGCGGACATGCCATAAGGTGATTCACTCTAGATCTAGTAAGCCTGATATGACTGAAACTTTTACAGGACTGGATTAGGCAAACTCACCGATCAAGTCTGAGGAGACTTGACTTGAGCTGTTTCAGCATACGTGATTGCTTGCCAATGTGGACTGGAGACGTTTCGCAATCTAAGATTTGCAGCATAATGGCACAACTTGACACTGTGAAGTGAGCCTGTGTTCGTAGACCGTGGCTCACCTCATAAGCTGCGATCAGCATGCCGACCTGGATAGCTTCCACCCTCATCTCAATGTCCATTTGAAGGATCACGTGTATGTGCTTCATCGTGCGGTAGAGTTCTGTTGTGCTCATACTTTTCTGATGTATACATGGCCTTTGCATTAGAAGCCACATACATAATGCGAAGAGTGGCTGTCTCTCCGCCTGCTCGGATAGATCGTTCTCGCCATTCTCCAACATGTTCTCGTCGAGAACTGGACACCATTGGTGTATACACATTCCAAACTCCTTCAAAGCGAGTGATAAGTCAAATCCAGCGAGATCCAAGATCCCTTGGACAGTGTTCCAGAGCCTTATCGTATCCAATTCTGAAGGTGCAAATGGATTGGTACATGCTGAAATCCTTTGCAGGAGCTTAATCATCCCGCGAGACGATGAATCGGTCTGCGAACACGATTCGTGACAAGACACCAGAGGATCTGACTCATCGCACACCCGTTGGGGAGCCTTATGAGGAGTGTAATCGCAATTTCGGTTCGAGCTACAAGAAGCGCATCAGCCAGCTGCTGCTAAAAAAAAGCCAGGCGACTATGTCGGAAGATAGTGCCTACGGAATGTTTTTGACTGACCCGGCACATCTGTTACATCTTGGTAAAGTCCTGTCACATTTCTGCTTCCTGATTCGGCAATACGAGCATACGTTCGCTGCCTTGCGCGTGAAAGTAATCAACTCCTGTACACCGCTATCCATGGGTATGTTCGTATTTATGCAGGATATCTTGCTATGGAAAGCGGCCGATGCATACAGGGTTTGGCGTTCAACGCGCTTGAAAATTAGACAGTGATTAGTAATAGAAAATATTGCAATTGTGGCCCTAGTCTCAAAAGGTTTAAGATTCTGCTTTGGAGAAGCCGGCAGTAGCCGATTCTGAATACTTGCATGTACATAATTCCACTAGCAAGACTGCAGATCTAAAAATCATATTTGAAGGCTAACTAGCGATGCGATTCAGAGAAAGTATTGAGACACAAAGTATCTAGGAACTAAAGCACCCCCTAAGCAAGACAACTACACTACTAATGTTTATCTCTAACTACAGTTTGGAAACAGAAGAAATATCAATAAGGCGATTCGTGAGCGGTGTACAGCCAAGCAGTGTCCAGCCAAGCGGTATCCAGCCGTGCGATCGTGGCTCTGTTGAGTAAATGATCGCGTAGCTTTGACAAGCTTCAGCTATGTACCTCCAGTGCGCTTGATCCACCAAAGACTGCATATCGCGTACAGGTCGAGAGGCTGTAATTTAGTGGCGTGATTGCAGTTGTGAAGTAGGCTTTACATCTCTTTACTGCCGTGCGTGTGAATAGGCAGATACTGCCTAGGACCTCTCGACTAGGTGGCTGGAGACAGGTCTTCATTAACCAATCCATACCGGGTAGTTATAGCAGACTTTCCGCATCTAGACTGCATTTAGGAAAAAGGTAACCGTATACCTCAGGGCGACTCTAGCTCTCATCTGCGCCGTCGAGATAGCCAAGGTCCGACATGCGCTTGACAACATCATACGTTGCAATTCCAAAGTTGCTGGTTCGACTAAGAATGATCTCAGGCGTGACATGCTGCTGGTATCTACCCAACTGAAAGGCATGCAGCATATAGGTCGCAGAAAAGTCCATCTCCCAATCGGCACGCCTTCTCCTGTTCAAAACGGCATTTTCGTACAGCTTCATTGGGTCCGTCGAGTCGATGACCTGGGGTATAGGTGATGGCTTGTTTTCGTTGGGTATGAATAGGGGATCAGTGCTCTCCTTCAGCCAATGCGTGGGTGAGAAAGAGTTGCGGTCCAGGATGAGGACTTCGTACGGAATCGGGAGGAGACGCTCGGCAATCAGTGTCATGCTTTGCAGGTTGGCCTCCCAACGACCGTCAAAGCCAGCATGTTGCTCGCGTACGATGATGCGCGCTATGGTGCTGTTTGGCGTCGTCAAGAAGACACCATTGTTGATGGTGCCATTTAATTCTTTTGTGGTAGAGCCACCATAATGGCGGCCGCCGATGAAGGCGAAGCCTGTGTTCATGATTGGTGCGAGAGGCCGCAGCGCTATCACATCCCAGTCCAAGTAGATACCGCCAATCTTTTCAATAGTTTCCCAGCGGAGGAAGTCCGACTTGTGCTGGATAGCATCGATGGGCTTGTTCTGGTTTTGACCAGCGAAGTTGGGCGCATGAACGGGATTCCATGTAAGAATGTCAGCGAAGGTATTGACGACTGCCTTGGTCCACCGGTCACCCTGCTCGCCTGCTTGCTTGATTTCCATTTCGTTGAAATCGGTGTGAATGTAGATCTTCGTCGGCCTGATGTACATGACAGCGGCGTATATGTTTAGGAAGCTGGAGAAGGGGAATTTCAGAACCGAATTCGCCTCTTTCTTGATCTGAACATAGTGCACAATGCTGGGTATGGGTCCATTTCCTGGTATCCCCGTAGGCTTGAACATTCCGTACTGCTTCGCCTTTTCCACTGGATGAAAAGAGATCGTGGATAGAAAGAAGACGAGAATGACGCAGGCTGTCGTTATGGTCACGATACGTGTACGAGAGCGGGCGGCAGGCGCGGAAACGAAGGGCATGTATTGGCACATGTTGTCTTTGGGCTTTAAAATGCTGAGGTGGGAGATGATCTGATTCAACATAGTGGTGTAACGAGCGAGTGTTTTGCCAGAGGGGAAGAGTGAAGGGAACAATGGAGAACCCAGAAAGACGTGAGAGATGTTCAGGGGTGCGATGACGTATCCGGCATGTTTGATTTCAAAAGCTTAAATATTGCTGTATGACAATTCTCGTCAACTCTGGTGTCAGCACATAGATAGGCCCGATTCAAGCTGACATGAAGTAAAGCTTATCTCACCAGGTTGAAATTCTGGCTATTCTACACTATGACCGCCTCTCACTTAGAAGCTAGCGGATAGCCTAAATTACTAAAAGTAGCTATACTACCCTAGTCACTAGTAGGCCTAAAAGAAACCTAAGACACAATACTTACTAATACATGTGATAGTAGTGGATATGGTTGGACTAGGCGTGTACAGCTTACACCAAGGCGCCAATTTAGCGTATTACATAGGTATTCTGATGAGGGATAGCGCTTACTTAGAGGGTTTCATTTTGGTGACAGACTATCAGATTGCAAGGAGAAGCGGTATGCTGAACGAAATTTCGCCGCAGATTGTACCATATCCATGTGGTATACTATCTATTTCTGTGTTGAGTCTGACTAATAGCTCTGGCACGCGAAAGCTTACTGCGTGTGATTAACGTGTTTTATCAGTAAGCGGCCCACATCAGTAAGTGGCCCACCCCACCAAACCTGACGCGATACTCTCCACAACCACCACTATGCCGCGACAACGGGGGGATGGCGCAGTGGTGGAGCGCCTGGAAAATTTTCTGCTGTCTCACGTCAGCAAAGATCGAAGGTTCGAATCCTTCTCCCCTCACAACCATATTTATGGTCCACCCACATGAGAGAGTTACTCATTAAACTACCTATTCGACTGAGAGAGTTACTCGTTAAAACTTGAGAGGAAGACTCATTTAAAGTGAAAGATCTGAGAGAGTTACTCAACTAAAAAACTCTAGGCTACGAGCCTCACCTTCATTTAGACTAACCCCCTACATTAGTACCTACTCAATTTGTACCTAGTATTAAATTCTAGCCTACGTAGTTACTTGCAGGCCTTAAGCCTGCACGTCTTATATA
>NW_007359914.1:3169854-3177125 GCF_000359705.1 Exserohilum turcica Et28A | reverse complement strand
GCCGCCTCACACGTCGCATCTTCTCCAGCCGCTTGATGTAAGCTGCTTCTCGCCGCTCAAGCGGGCGTACGGACGTGAGATCGAGAAGCCTCGCCCGCCAAGGCGTCTACCACATTGACAAGATAGACTTCCTTACAGTCTATCAACAGATCCGGCCAACAGTATTCACGCAGCAGAACATCCAGGCAGGCTTCCAGGCGACAGGCCTTGTCCCTCCTTGTCCAGATCGCGTCCTATCGTCGCTTACAGTGGCTAGGACACCGTCTCCACCACAGACAACTACAGACAATAACGCCGCTATGCAGACAGCAGCAGCGCAGACAGAGACGCCACAAACAGTAGCAGAGCTTCAGCAGAAGGTGCGCTATCTCCAAGAGCGGCTACGCCGGAGATCAGAGAGCCCAACAAGCGTTATGATACGCCAGCTTGCTAAAAGCGCTCAGCTTGCAATGTAAACAGTAACAATACTTATAGAGGAAATTAAGAAGCTACGTAAAGAAAACTAGCGCCAACGACAAAAGCAAGAGCGGCAGCGTCAATATATCGCTTCTAGTGGGGTGCTCCAGGTCTAACAGGCTCAGCAGATCATTGCAGAGGCAGAAAGGGTAGTAATGGGGGGTGACTAGAACCAGACTGGCGAGCGACGTCAGCGCGCGCTGCCAACGTGCACGAAGTGCCACGTTCAAGGACATACTCGGACTTCATGTAAAGCTAGATAAAGAATAATATCTTTTAATTTAATTTAATTTTATTAAGTTGCTGTAGAGCAATTGAGTAGAGCGTCGCGTCAGGTTTGGTGGGGTGGGCCACTTACTGATGTGGGCCGCTTACTGATAAAACACGTTAGCTAGAACCTCTACTCTCTTATTTGTGCCTCCGACTACATCTCTCTATAACCTACCTACATAGTCTTATTAGTGCTTAGAAAACAAATATTAGCTAACTACCTTGTCTCTTAGTAAAAGAGGATTCGATACTAGAAAGAGTAAGTACTAGTATAAAAATTCCTATAGCCTATGATAGAGCTAAAGGGTATAGGTTTTGCTCCTTATGCCGTGGCTTGAGCTGTACCAGCCGTTGCCACGCTGCTCTGCCTGTTCTAGCCATTCTAGCTTTATTATCTGCTAAAGCGGCTTAGTGTTATTGACGTGTAATGTATATTCTAAATGCCAGGTATTGATTCAAACTTTAGAGGTTTTTCGCCAAGCTGTACATTCAAGGCTTAGACAAACAGTTTATGTACAGTAATTCATTTAGTAAATAATGTTAACTTCTTTTTCACTACATAAAGATTGTTAGGGGTCTTCCCTATTTGCAACCTGTTTAGGTGATGTTGTGAACATAGTATAGCTACGCAGAATCTAGCAAAATGTCTTCTACCCTAATATATACATATAGAATAATGTAGTTTTCTTACAAACTGGTTCCTATTCCCGAAATTTCCGCAATGCTTGTTAACCTTGATAGTGAAAAGGGAATTATCTATTGGCCTTTCCATGCGCCAACAATGCAAGTAGAAACCAATGAAGTATCTTTCCATTGACCACCACTCTGGGTGGGGGTTCCAGTAAGCTCGTATGAAGCATCAAAGCCACCCGCAGCCCAGGCTGTGTATCCGAGGTAAACGTCCGAGTTTGAGCTACGAGAGTTAGCAAGAGTACTTTTGTCATATCTTAGGAGAGCTTACTTCAAAAACTTAAGCTCCTGGCACAGATACTGTGCGCAGCTGGCGGTATTTCCACCACCAGTCTCAGACAAAAAGGCTTTGCGACCATTCTGCCTCAGCCAAGTAGCAAGCGGCTGGAAGGCAGTGTCGATGCTGTTCTTGACGCACTCCGTGTGCGTGCCAGAGTTGTCGCTATCAAGATACTTATGCACGTCCATGATAAGGTTATCCTTAGAACCATTCGGGTTCTTTACGTTATTCAGAGCAGCTGCAGAGCCAGAAGAGACAAAGGTTTCTGCGCTGGTGTAACCCTGGCCGGGTAGCAGGATGAGGTTGTTCTGGGCACCTGCATTGCGAATCGCGGTCACAACAGCCTGAACAGTGGTGGCCCAGCGTTTAATGTCTGGAATATCCTGTGAAACATCATCAGCTGAAGGAATATTGAAGGCGCGTGTACAGCAACTTACATGGGGTTCGTTCATGACACCAAAGGCAATCTGGGAATGACTGCCGTACTTCTGGGCAAGCTGCTTCCACACGTCCGCCAACTGCGCATCGGCTGGCCCGCCCTGACCTATAATCTGACCATTCCATCGTGCGTAGTTGTGTAAGTCGAGAATACATAATTTGGCACCGGAATTCAAGCAACCCTGGACAAGGGTATCGTACTGGGCGGCGTTATTGGAGTCCAGCTTACCACCAAGTTGGTTGTTAAGCAGGAACTGCCATCCAACAGGCAGACGGAAGGCGTTGAGAGTGTCATCCTTCACAAAGTGGTTCATTTGGCCGATTCCTGTACCGCCACTGATGAAGTTGTACGGCTTGTTGGTTCCGGTCAAAGCACAGCTGCCATCGGTGGTGCAGCCAAAATCAAACCCAGCCATGTTGATACCTGCGTACATGACCTTGGAAGCTCGTGGTGAAACATTGGTGGGGGCAGCAGCCACCAAGGTGGATCCGGCGAGGGCGGTGATCAACGTAGCCTTCATGATTTCCTGGTTCAGAACCTCTGGTCGAAAATGAATGATTGAAGAAGTGCGGAACAAGTGGAAGCCTGGAGTTGCTGCTTGAGGGAAGTCAGGAGCCTTTTATACTGACATACAGCGATGCGGCCTTTTCCATGGTATGCCGCCACTAGGCCCGCGGCTGTGCTACGCGTACTTTGAGCGAGCGGGGCGTCGCATCACGTTGCGAAGTGCATTCATCTTCTGATCTGTCTAAGTAAACCACCGGTAGATTGGTTTCTAGCCAGGTTGAGCAATCGACGAGCCCAATGTGGGCACCATAAGATTGTCAGGTACAACAGGTCCAGAGTCCTGTCTTTTCTATTGGACTCCGACCCTGGTGGAGGCCACTAGGTCGTATATTATGCAAGGCATGCAAGGTAAACACGCGAAGGCTGCGCTTGAGAAGCTTGGCTAGGCTTTGTGAAGCTTCGAAGCCGTGAATTGATTAACCTCGGACATGCATTAGTCGCAATCTGGAAGGAATCTTCCCAAATATAGGCATGGGTTGTAACTGAGATCACGAGGTTGCCACATTGAAACTGCTAGCGCCTCCAGACTGGTAAGCTTCAAAAAACGTGGCTGAAATCTGGGGTATTGCAAATTATCCGTGCAAAGGCCTACTGGTACAAACGAGTCAAAAGAAACTTTGCATGCATCTCCAAATGTAGCACGTATTGGTCGTCTTGCAGATTGACCGTGCGATGGCTACATCCGACAACGACAACTCGTCGATTGACGCCCTTATTGGACTTTATTTACTTCATGATTGGCTCCGCAGGTTTCCAATTCAAGCTTCGACCAAGCATCAAGGTTTGACGCTTGGTTAAACTGCCGGGCCGTCGATCCACCCCGAACGGTTAATACGAACACCAATTGACACACATCGATAATGCCGAAGCGGTCTCCACTAGGTTTCAACAAAATTATAGCAGTCATGGGTTATCTTGTTTACGGAACTCCGGAACGCGGATTCCTAGTGACATTGTTTGCAATCTACTTCAAGAAACCGTTTGTTTCAGACCTTTAGGAGGTACTGCACTATGATTGTGATTTTATTTTGTAACGCGAAGAGGAATTGGGTACCACTTCTCATAATACATCAACAAAGTTAAACAGGCTCCTAACACGCGCGAGGTTTATAATTCCTCAAGAATTTATAACGATACTACAAGTATATAACTATAGAGCTAGATGTGATAGTAGAGTTGGAATAGGTATTTTATCTTACAAGAGCCAAAGCAAACGCCACTAGAACTGGATGTTTAGGTCAAAGTAGCCAGGTTGGCAAGCTCGCGCTGCAGGGTCGCAGAGGGTATTCAGGGCATCGCGACAGTGTACGTTATTGCTGGCGTCTAACAACGGTAAGATTGGGCCTGAATGAATTCCATGCAACGCGCCAGAGCCTTGCGACATGAGCGTTTGCGTCGCTGTTTGCAATGACGTCCATGTGGCCAAAGTCATTCCTTCAGCAAGGACGAGTAAGCACTTGTGGACCAAATCAAGAATCTCACTGCGGTAACGTCCTGAGGTGCGCTGCAGAGACTCCAACGCACAACGGTGTGACTCTGCGCATGTGGTGAGGGTAGCGGGCATTCGTTCGGCCATGGATGTGTTCATGTTCTTTTCCCCCCAGGGTGTGTGGAACAGCCACATTGCCACTGCTGATATAGCACTAGAAAGGATCATCATATGGGCTGTGGCGGGCGACAGTGTTGTGAGCTCCTTGTCTAGTGACATGATTGTGGGGAGGACCTGCCTCACAATTAGCGGATGATGGCAAGATGGTGATTGAGGTGCAGCATGAGTTTGCCTACCTCGCCAAGTAGCAGAGCATGCTCGAAAGCAGAGTAGAAAGTGGAATGATTGACCAAGTCGACGTTGGTCAAGATGTGCATGGGGTCGGATCCCACATCTGCACAGCGATTAGCCACATATTCTTTTTCGGGATCAATACATGCGCGCACATGAAATCATGAAAATACCATGTAGCCAGATCATGGCTTCTGCTTGGAAGGTGTATGTCAAGGAAGAGAACTGGAGCGCTTTTGTTGGGAACGCGAGGTAATAGTCTTCAAGATGCAGACGAATCTTGCTGGCTGCATCAGTTGCCTCCTGACTAGGAAGCTTACAGACCCGGTCGAGCAATCTTGATTATATGGCGTCAGCACATGAGGCAAGCATCTGCCAGGGCACAAGTGCATACGGAGATAGCGGCAGAAACAAATTTGCGAAACTTGAAGTGCTATGAGGGAAGAAGTCGTCGCTGGTCGGCACGTCGGTAGGAGTATGTGCTAGTTGGCTGGGCAAGGGGGTGACTGGAGCGGAAAATTCCATGGCTGCAAAGCCACGTCCATTCACAAGCCTCAAAACACTTGGGCGTGGAGTTTGGTCAGCTGTAAAATCAATGCAGAGGTTGGAAGGGGCAACCGCACATGTTCTGGTGCTGGATCATCTGTCCAAGGCTGCATTGTGTTGGTTAGCATGGGCTCACGATGCGAAAACGTCACCAAAGGCTGCTGTGGAACTGTGGGTGGGGGTTGGCGCACTGTGTATGAAGCCTAGCAGTTTCTGGGTGCGAAGGCGCTGCAAGCGCGTTTAGAAGAAGCTGTGCGACGCCATTCCACTGAGCAGCAATAGCAGAGAGCTGGCTATTTAGACACCAGGCGTAACTGGCCAGAGAAAGAGCCAGTGATTGAGAATGGTTGATGTCGGTAGTTTTCCAGGTCAACGTGGGAATGCGCTTGAGAAACTCGATGCGCAGAGTGTCGATGATGATATCTTTGTTTTCATAGATGTTGCGCGGCAACAAGTCCGGGTAGAGCTCCAGAGCAATGGCGAGCAAGCTCAAGGTCAGCTCCACAGGACATCGCGGATGCGCCTTGTCCAAGAAGCATTGAGTGGCGATGGTGGCATTGAGGTGTAGGTCGTTGAGAATGCTCAAGGGGCCATGCTTGGCCGCCTGTAGAAAGAGGTGGTCAAGGATGCTGTATGCTGTACTCATGTCTAGGCCCAAGGCACTCAAATGGTCCACGGGCTGAAGAGCAGACGTTGAGTTGCTACTGGAAGACGTTGACATGGACCGCCCGTCGACACGGCCAAGTGGCCCGGCGGCATACATGGAGACGGCTTCCTGGGGACCCCCGCTGTTCAAGCCCGAAGACTGCTCGTCGTGCGAATATACTCGGCAGAGAGCGGTCGCTGCTATCCAGGCACCGTCATTGCTGAGAGTGTCGGCATCGCTATGGGCATGCTGAGCTATGTCGAAGGCTTGCAAATCATGGCCATGGCCATTTCCATCGACATTGCCAGGGCCGTTGCCATCGCCACTGCCGCTGCCATGATCATGGTACAGAGTATCGATCACATTATCCGTCGTGTGTAGCGATGGCACAGTCTCGGCAGCAGCGAACGAGCCGTCTTCATCCAGCATAGACTCATGTGTAGGAAATGGCGGCGACGCTGAGGGCCGAGTATCCTCGGCTTGGACGGGCGCAGGGCTTTGCCTGGCCGTCGCCCGACGCTCGTTCTTCTTGGGGCGACCGCGACGCCTGGCTGGACGGTCAAGAAGACAGTTCAGGCTGAGGCGACTGCATCGGGCGCAGGGTAGGGAGCCGTCGCATTGCGTCTTCTGCGTTGGGGGAACGTGTTAGCGACGGGGCGGGGGTTGTACGTATGTATGTATGTACTTATGTACGGCCTGTGCTCACAAGAGAAAAGCATCTATCGCATGCGCGGGGCATCACTGGTGGTGTCTTGTTTGCCGACTGCGCAGCGTTCCATGATACCGCATGCAGCGGCTTGGGTAGGGCAGGGCAGGGCAGGGCAGGGCAGAGATGCGGTTTCGCTCATCTCGATCCCGTGCCGATGAGATAGATAAGTAAGCCTCCAACCTCGGGCCAACCTCGGGCCAAGACTCGCGCCATTCCCTTTGCAGAACCAAGCAACGCCTGCTGTATCTCTCTGTTCTATCATTGCAGGAAACCCTCCTAACACGTACAACTACATGTATGCTGAGAATGACAAAAAACAAAAGCTACACAATACCCACTCCAACAGAGGTTGAGTTTTGCTAGGTTTTTAGGCTAATGTGGGGACTTGAAAAGAGTGGAAAAAGTAGTTTATATCCACAACACAGTAGGACAGACTAGCTATCATCCAGCATGTAATACAGAGGAGAGCAGAGCTACGTGCTATCCACTTATATGTACCTGCTCTTCCGACTCTACCAGGCGTGACCTATGCTCCTGGTGTGCATTGATACATATGAGACCAACACCAGCCATTCCCCATGACACAACAGCGCCACATGGCCTTTTGTTGATACTGGGAAGTGAAATGCAGAGACAGGAGGTGCAAGCAGTAAACTCCATGCATGTATATTCCAGCGGTGCACCGGCGGGCAAGGCGGGCAGCTAGCGCCTGCGCACTAATAGAACCGGCTTAACGTGCAGGGTCAGTAAGCTGGGCAGATCAGTAAGCTGGGTGTAAGGGGCTGCGCTCCGGGGAGCAATCGCGAGGTATACAAGAGGTTGTATTCGATAGAGAGCTATAGAGTCTACTTGCGTGGTGTTTATTTACTTGTCGGAGAAAGGTTGCAC
>NW_007359914.1:3144527-3164601 GCF_000359705.1 Exserohilum turcica Et28A | reverse complement strand
GGCGACCGCTTCAATCGTTGGCCTGATTGCTGCCTCCTTCCATCCGTCCTCTCTAAGCATTTGTGTAATTTCGCGCAGGATCTCTTCATCTGATACTCCTGCCTGGTTCTTGGCAGCAGCGTACGCCGCCAGCTCTTCCACATTCAAGTTTGGAACGTTAATCTCCATTGCCTAATTCGTTTTAGACGTCTCGTTCTTTGCCTGCTAATATGCAGGGCTTCCAGTCGCTCTTCGATCCGCTCGCGCAGTCCTTGACTGCGGCCTACTCCTCGTCGGTGAGGACTAGTAGGGCTTACCTTCGGCTGTACTTCTCTTCTAGCTAGTTCTAAACAGCGTTTGGCTGCTATCGTGTCGCGTCCCTAGGAAGACTCGCGTCTTGCCGTCTCGCTCGTGGGATCTCGTCTCTAATTGAGAGTAATCGCACGGCCTGCACCCCGTCCGATAGAGGATCGACAGGACTTCTCACTACAACGTCCGCTTCTAGCTAACTGTACGCTAGGCCCGAGTGGCCTTTAGGTAGTTTATCACGCGACGTTGCGCCTACGGCTCGGCTTTCCAAGACACGGTAGGACTTCCTAGACAAGTCCTGGGCGACTAAATCGCCTACTGTCTCTCACGGCTGAACTTCCTGCGAAGCTCTGCCCTAGGTGTACTGTCTTGCGACAGTCTACCTTCTCGCTGCACTAAAGGCCTTTTGTACCTATTGCAGCACCAACTCTGTGTTACTAGCTCGCACTAACAACACGCTCTAAAACTTAGTTAGAAGATAGTCCGCCTAAGGCTTATGTCTAATTGGGATCAAATACAAAATGTAAGAGGCTACGCTCTAGGGAGCAATCGCGAGGTATACAAGAGGTTGTATTCAATAGAGAGCTATAGAGTCTACTTGCGTGGTGTTTATTTACTTGTCGGAGAAAGGTTGCACCGAGTGTCTGAGCGCGTCGTCTGGGCGCCGCTCAGGCCTCGCACAGATGCCGGGTTGCAGAGTAAGACCTGGCGTCTGCTGCTTGACCGAGATTCCATCGAGGAGCTATCCAAAGGGCGTTCAGCCCGTTACACTGGGCACCCCACCAAACTTCGCGCGACGTTCTGCGCAATTAAGCCACAACAACGTATTAAAATAATATAAAATTAAAATATATAGTTTACTATTTAGCTCTATATAAAGTCTAAGTATATCCTTTAACGTTATACTCTGTGCACGTTAGCGGCGCGCGCTAACGTCACTTACTAGCCTAGTTCTAGCTACCCTCTATAAGTAACCTTTCTACCTCTGCCATAAGCTGCTAAGCCTACTACACCTAGAGTACCCTACTAGAAGCAATATATTAACGCTGTTAATCTTGCTTTTGCTACTAACGCTAGTTCTCTTCACGTAGCTTCTTATTCTCCTCTATAAGTATTATTGCTAATTGCATTACTATCCGTGCGCAGCCAACGAGCTAGTATAGTCAACGAGCCACCCCACCAAGATTAGACAACTAAAAAGATAAGGTTATTAAGCCACCTACAAAAGCTATTATTGTGAGATCTTTTGGTATATTACTATATAGACGCTACTAAAGCGTTTACACTACTTATATCTTACTAGCGTCTTAATTTAGCGGGTGTGTAGGCTAAACTTAGGTAGGAAGGGCGCCTAAGGCGGACCCTTAACTACCTAGCTTAATAGAGCAACAACACAACAACGCTTTGCTAGTTTTTTTACTAGCTTAACTAAGGCTTCTCGCTTACGCTTGTTTACTGTATCGTGAGTTTTTTTTAGTATTGCAGCTTGTTGTTGTTGTTTAAGCGCCTAGGTAGCTGCCTTTTCTTTAGCGCGCTGTTTCTGCTTACGCTTACGCTCTATTTTAGCTTCCTATTAAGCAACTTTTGCAGCTTCTAAAATTTTAAGATTATAGAGCTTTACCACCGCCTTAAGTTCCTTATCCTTAGCTTTTTAGAGTTGTTCCTGCTTCTTTTGCTCTTCTCGTACGCTCTCGCGATACCTGGCTTCGCGGAGCTTTCTTAGGGACTAGAATACTGCTCCACTATGATACTCCTCGCGCTATTAAAGGTCTAGTGTCTTGCTCTTCTTCTTAGCGTTTGTTTTAGTGTTAAGCGAGCGATTGAGATACTTATTCTTATAGTAGAGAAGCTTGTTTTAAACCTATAAAGACTAAAATAAAGCGTTAAGCTGCTAGGCTTTAACTTTTAACTTATCTCTAACTGCAGCGTTAAAAACTTTTCACAGCTTACGCCAGCTATTACTATCGCTATGCTGCCTAATTTCTAGAGTCTTATCTTATTATTACAGGTGTTTGTTAAAGCGTTTTAGGATAACCTAAGTATCTATTAGCCACACCCTAGTAACTTAAAAACTCTTCTTAATAAGATCTAGAGTTTTTATAGAGCTCTAAGCGGGCTAAAAGAGGCTAAAGAACTCTCTTTTTGTTGCCTTTGCCGTGCCGTAGGACTCGTAGAGGTGGCGATTAAGTTATTTTAAGTATACTTTCAACATTAGAGCGAACATAACTACATTAAGTAGCTGCAAGCTATAGGTTGCGTGGGGTGGAAAGATAGCTAACAGGATGCGGTTGCCATTGTAGACATCTATAAAATTAGTTGATACATGGCTGCTGTAGCTATTAAGGATTAGAAGCTAGTAATCCTGTCTTGCTTCTAGCTTCGTGAAGCATTTAAATACCTATTTAAGCCACGCTATACTAATATTATTATTACTCTATCCTATCGCTAAGTTTAAGAAGAAAATCTTATGTTTTGCAACCTTAACAGCGTTAACCTAGCTTAATTAAATCCTAGCAGTGCCCTTATAGATAATAGCGGGCGGCAATACCTTACTAGAAGCGCATACGCAAGCTAGCAGCGTTACCTATTCTCTATTGCTATCCTATATCGCTACCTTAATCTCTTCTAACGCCTATAGTGCCTTAGAAAAGACGCGCTTTATGCGGTTTGTAATGCTAATAAAGAAGCCCTTCTTATCTATATTTTAGGTATTACGCGCGTTAACGTTATACTCTTGTATTTTAGAATGTAATAAGTTAAAGTATAGACTATATCTTTCTTCTAAATTAGCGTTGTAACGTTTGCAATTAATCCTAGTGCTCTATTTAATAGTAAGCTTGTTAGCATAGAAATATAGAAAGCAAGAAACCTAGGCTGTGTAACGGCGCAGGTAAGGCAGGTCGGATCTGTTTCGGTCGTAGGATCACTCAGAGGCATATGGGAGTGCGTGGGATCACAAAGAGCCTAGATTCAACAAGCCACCTATAGGCCTTGTACGAAAGGATATCAAAAGTCTACAGAGCTAGCTACAGGGAGTGTCTCAATATATACCTATCCTAGTCGGGTCCGAATTCGGATCCGACCTCGGGCGAATGGCTGATGAAGGGCGGCAGGTACTTCCTCCGATCCGGCTCTGGGATTGGCTCAATACTTGGCGAAGTTGTAACATCGTTACAGGCTGTGGAAACCTTATTTTTAACTATCGTTGCCGCGAAATTTTGTATCATTTCACGCGTAGGAGGAAGCCCTTAGCAAGTATAACGTTCTATGTACAGCATAAGTTTATACTCTTATTGTAGGTTAAGATTTTAGCGGTCTTAGGCAGCTTATTTAACTTTAGATAGTTGTGCGCCTTTGTGCTATTGCAATAGCGTTATTTAATTAACTTTAAATATTTTTGCAACTTAGCGGTACAAGAATTTATCTCTAGCCTTACGCAATTTAATATATTTAATTGCTTCTTAAATTAGATCTATAGTTGTGGAGTTACAACGCGTTAAAGGTGGGTGGGTTCACGATGCGGCAGTTTGGTGGGGTGGCTCGTTGACTGTACTGGCTCGTTGGCTGCGCACGGATAGTAAGTAGCGCATGGAGGGGTCGCAAGCTTGATTGTAAGATTCCGATTTTGATTCTGCGCAACGACAACTGCAGCGCAAGTACATCGTAGAAGGAGAGAGGACGCGTATCTAGGCTTAAGTATCAATGGGGTCTAGCCATGACCTCAGGGAGCAGCGTACTCGTGACCATTGTCTATAGACCCTCCTTGATTTTAGACCGCTTGTAAGCAACTTCATCCATAGCTGCTGCAAACTCTTTCCAAAGCCTCTTCCTAACAATTTCTTTCATTCGCTGATATCTTCTTGTGGAACTCGTTTCGTGCTCTTCCTTCTGCAGCGACTCGGTACAGTCTGGGCCCCACGTCTTCCAGCACCCTCTGCTCTCAAAACATTCCCAAGGTTCTTTCCCGTATGCAAAACGAATATAAGCGTTCTGCATGCGTCTGGAAAGCTCCAGTTGGCCTGCACCCGGCGTCTCTGGCCAGTTTCCAAAGATATACATCAAATCGTGCGCATGATGTGCAAGACCGAGGCCTTCGCCCGGAATTGTGGACTCCTGATCGAAATGGTACGCATAAGTGGTACTTTTGATCGGAGACCTTTGAGCAGATAACCATGTCGGCATGTGGAAAATCGCGTCGGCAGCCATGAGGCACATGGTATGCTGGATATCTGCTGTGGGAAGCTCGGGGCCGACTTGATAGAGCTTGAGTATCTCAGAGGCAGCATCCGAAGACATATGGCGTAGAAGAACACCGAGGAGATAAGAGCGATCATTGCCGTCCAGAGAAATGTCGTAGCCAAAGATCATACCTTCATCGCGCGCATCACCCACCATGTAAGACTCAAGATCTTGAGGAAATATCTCCGTGGTTCTATCAGGATCGTAGAGAGCCTTGGCGTCTAGAAAGAAGCCATCGTCACAAGGCAGGCAGGAACCTGCTGTGACACCATTGACTGATGATGATAATGCCGCAAGCTGACGCTCAGGCACGGCACGAAGCTTTTGTAGGGCATTTGGAGAGTCATAGGGAATCTTTGCTGCTTTTAGTAGAGCCCGGAACCAGAGTTCATGCTCTGCTTCAGACCAGCAAGGGAACGATATGGCTGTTCCAGACATCGATATGGCACGGCGAAAAGAAACGGGCTCCTTGGCAGCGCATTGAAGGCCTACCGAAGCCCCACCAGCAGAGCATCCAAAATAGTGACATTTTTGCAGTCTCCGCCGAACTCGTGCACGTATCTTTGGATCCAGTTCAAGGCAAGCTGCTGGTCCGTAAGACCAAAGTTTCCGTTTCCAGAGAAGCCATCTCGTTCCAATTCCGTGCGGATGACCTTGGAAGCAAGAAAACCTCCAAATCTCACACGATAACTGATAGTAATTCCTACTACTGGTTTTCCAATTGTAACAGAATGAGACACCAGTCTGCCCATATCATATGCAGGGAGATTGCTGGAGCCGGAGAGAAAAGCGCCGCCGTGTATGAAGACCATAACCGGCCATGGTCCGCCTCTACGCGACATCGAAAGGGGTGGAACTGTGATGTTGACGACGAGACAATTGAGTTCATCCACTGTGGCTTTACCTAGATGCGCAAAGGGAGGTACTGGGAGAAGAGTACTGGGCTCATCATCGAAGGTAAATTCAGGGGGACTTGGAGGAGATGGTCTAGGGAAAGAAATGATTTAGTAAGAGATCATGAATCACAATATGTGAATGCGCACCCAAGTACTGTACCATCATGGTATGAGTCTTCCCAGGAAGTAGCCATAGTAGCCCGTGTCCATCTCTTTGAGAGCCTCCCGTATGGAATTCCAAAGAATTGCCTTACGCCGCTCGATAGAACAAGTCCTCTCGCATCTCCAAGTCCTTGAATGTGAATGGTAGTGGTGCCCGTAGGCTTCGGGCTGTCCATTATCGCAGGATGCCGACAATAATTTGTGTATGTAGAATAATGATATGCAGCCCGAGGAGCTTTCGTGGTTCAAAAATCATCATATTTATCCTAAATAGAGCACGTAGAGCGCACGACGCATGTTACACACAAAATACCCCGACGGCTGTATAATCTCTGTATAATATTTGGTCTATCTAGAATATATGTACACACAAAAAGATATAGTAAAATAAAAACTTGCTAGCGCTTTAGTAAACAGCTTTATCTAGATAGTACATTATGTTAGCGTCTGCTAGTCTTGTTCTTGCCAGTCTTCCTATCCTCCTAAAAGAGCACAGAGAGCACACTATTGCCATGTGATTACTGATCCAAAGTGAATAGCTGTACGGCCATGTAGCGATTGCCGGCAAACTATAATAGAAACTAACCCAATACTACTTTGTGTTACGTACTACATTGCTGTATGTCTAGTTAGCTTCTTCACCGCCTTCCAAGTCAGCTTTAAGTGTATAAACCGCGCTTTTGCTCTAATAGAAAACGAAAATTCATGTTACAGGTGTGCTATTCTTTCCTACTACTAACTACCCACTTTCGCTTACTTCGTGCCTATTAACTAGTCCCAGATTGAAAATTTACCCCAACAGTTCTCAGGATGACCGTTGTTGCACGCTTGTTTCCACTCACAGTTATTCCATTCATAATTAACTGGATCCCTAACCTCACAGTAGTAGCGTGCATTACTATCGAATTTTCTCACAAACCCATCTTGCGATCCGACGCAGAGATTCCAAGTTGCTACGTCGTCGAAACCATCGTTGGTGTCATTATCAGAGCAGGCGCAGTACTGGTAACCAGCACAGGCATGGATCTTAGCTGATCCAACTGCGATGATGTAGATAATAGCGACACGAAGACCCTGAGTAATTATCAGCTCTATACAGCAGAGAAGACTTGTAAGGCATAGTAGCGATACCTTCATTATTCAAATGTTGAGTTCGATTGATAGTACAAATAGTAGTAGGGCGTTGGCTTTGATTTGTTGAATGGGCAAGGGGGCCTTAACAATATTTACTAGTGTTTTCCTCTACGTAACTAGAGAGGTAGAAGTAGTTAATAAATAGAAAGTGCGGGAATTATTTCTAGAGAGAGAGTAAGCAGTAAGACAAAAAATTTTCATACGATCTGTTGAGAGATGGCTACATTCGGACCGGATCTGGTATATACGGTATCTAAATAAGTTCACTAATATTGTATGTATTTTTCAGATTTGTGTGAGTATCTTCTATTTCTTAGTATAGCCTTATTTCTTCTCTAATAGCTGTACCTTCGCCACCAAACGTTGTTTACAATGCCTCTACCTCTATCCTGGGCGTAGTTATTAGATAGGCCCTTTGAACTTCTCTCCATATCCTCTACCTGTGACGATATCCAGCTCAGCTCCACCTAGACCACCACGTGCCCAAAAAGGTACAGTATGCTGCATTAGCAGTATCTAGAGCCGAACCATGTATGTCGTGACACTACCACTGACTGTATCGGTTCAGAGCCAATTCAGTTCACTATCTTATACTTAAGCTAATTGGTTTATTCTTTGATGTTAGTACTAATAGAACTCAGTAGTGTACTACAGCTATATATAATGATGCTGTACATTTTACTTGAAGAGAGAGGGGAGTTGATTGATATTTCTACTCCTTATGCTCATAGCATATCTAGATTACTACTATTATACTGCTAATCTGATCAGTTCAAATACACTAAAATCCTTTACTAAGTGCATAAGATATAGGGTATTGAACTTCACTACTACTACTAAATATCGTGTACTATACTACGTTGTGAAAGCCGCAGTGTCCGCACGTGAAGATCAGTCTTAAAACAAACGACGGAATTGTATCCCCTTCTCGGAATAGCTAATTGTTTGCCACAGAGAAGGACCGAGCAGACGCGTATGTCTTCTTGCTCGTCGGCTTGGAATTAAATTGGCCGGGAAGCTTTGAGCACGGGATACACGGGCACTATGTTATGCGACCCGTTCTGGCGATTTATATTCCCTTACAGACTATTCCCTAGAGTTAACAGCAGGCTCTATCAATAATTATAGTTGTAGCCCTGTCATAGCTGGCCTGTTCCTGTATTTCTTCTGGCTCGTTTCTCACGGCAAAAGCTATTCGCCCTGCTGCCAAGACAGCATCATCCTGCTAGTAAGCAGGGATGCGCATTAATGCGGGGATAGTTGGCATTCTACCCCTGCTTTCCACCATTATTTCAAGTTCTGTTTTAATGGTGCAAGACTAACGGCTTTATAGATAAAGACTAGCTGTGTTAAGCAACTCGCAATAACTACCGCGCGGCTACATTACTGTAAGTAACAAAACGTACCGCTCATATTCGGGCCAAGCCTACTCATGCGCACCTCTGCTTACTCGTGGGGCGATACTATCTCAGTGGCAAGGCGAATGACTTTTGCTGTTTCTAACTGCATATTCTTCGCTAACAACTCTGTTGACCTTGTGAGCCAAGGCTTTTCTTTCCTATGCTCAAGAACCTAGTGATATGAAATTTGCCCTCTGTTGATACATCAATAATGGTAATCAAGCTATATCCTATAAGAATACTACTCGACGATCTCCTTGGACAGGTACACGGTGGTTTGCGAGGACATCCCTGCAAGCTTTAATATCTAGACAAGAAGTACCGTGTCATATTTTATGCAGATTAAGATCGACTCAGTTGAATTGTTTTCATAGGGCTAGAACCAATATTTACGTCCTTCTCTTTCAGGAAATCAGTTATTACTTGGCCGGATACTGCTATTCCTAGTAAAGACACCCGAACTTTACTAATATATTATCCTCAGTCCTCCCATCATCTTCACTTCACATTCCACTTCCTTAACTACATCTTGATTAATTACTCAGCTACGATCTCGTCAAGTAACTATAATGTACGCTTCTACTATCGTCTTCGCCCTCGCGGCCGCCACTAGCATCCTTGCTGCCCCTGCGCCTCAAGCTGTTCCACCTCTTGGCACCTGCCCAACTTGGGATGGTATCTATGGCAACCCTGGTGGTTTAAACTGCTGCGTCTACGCTGGTGGTCCCGTAAGTCCTATTTTCCACACTATGCCAACACAAAGTAGGCTAATACCCATCCTCTACTTATAGACATCGTGCTGCATGAACAATTCTCCCAATTCTACATACATCCCTGAATTCAACTATACGTATCTCTCTTGCCAGTCGCCCTGGTTCGCGGATATAAACAAATTCTATGAATTCAACACTTGCAACATCCCTGGCAACTCTGGACTTGCTAGATGCGTCGGGGTCCCTATTGTCATACATTACTGAACCAGTAAACAGTAGTATGGGCTAGTTAGTTATATGAGTAATTATTTCTTTTAATATGAATATAATACCTACTAAGAACTCTGTGGGTTTGAAAATAGAGAAATCAAAGAATGATTGATGAATAGCTTTTCGTATCTTGTGTATCGAATATAGAAGCTTTGTATGGTAAATCTCTCACGCATCTCTCTACAAGATCACGTTTCTCTAGGCCTCTATTAATAACATCAGGTGACCTAGACTTTGATTTCTTATTGTTCTTATCAGGAGGCGTTATAGATTGGCGGCGGTACATTCAGCCCCTGATTTAAACCTCGAGCAGCAATAGATACTGGTATGGTTGCCAAGTGTCTAAGAAGCTACCAGGAGCACAAATAGACCTTTACACAATGATAATATAGAGCCGCCCAATTCTATTGCTAACAATATAGAGAGCCTGGTCCTCAAAACATCGAGCCAGAAACTTGGATGAACCACGTTCTTCGCAACGCAAATACAAAGCGATTTATTTCTATACAGTGATGGGTCTTCACTTACCGAATTCATGCATAAGGTCATCGCGGGGCAGCTTGGATCTTCCTCGAGCTGAAACCTCTAAGCGCTCGCCTAGGTAATCATGCTTTTCGCTGTCTTGTCCTGCAATTTTCCTGGTTCCAAGTGTTCTTCCAGAATGTTCCACTACTGCATCATCAATGTAGCCTAGCAATCGTTATCTAATTTAGATCTCAATGACAATTGACAGTTATCTGAAACTAAGGCGGTTTATTTAATTAATTGGGTGAGCCATTATCTCCCCGTAAATAGTGTGAGTACAAGGCCGCCGGCTTAACCACTTTTGTATCCAGCCCGAGATACCCAAATTTTAAGCTTCTTGTCTTTTCGAGGCAAGTAGATAAGACGTCTACAATATATCTTAGACATAAAAAGAGGGTTCGCTTGATAATACAAACAGTGATATGCAGGTTGCATGGAACCGAGATTTGCTTTATCGCGACCGACAACCGCCTTCTTCGTGGGAACCAATCCTCCTAACCGAAGATTTCCATTTAGTTAGTGTGGTGGAAGGGAACAAGTTGCAAGCAAAATTTATTATTAGAGACGATATATTTGACACATGTGGCAATACAGAGGTGTCGGATAAGGCGGTCACGGTTAAGACTATTCTTGGCCCTTTAGGGCAAGAGGATGTTGATATCCTACGCTGTGTAGGCCTCAATTATGCGAAACACAGTAGGCAATGAATATCGGCTGCAGTCAGACTTCGCTAATCCATGCAGTTCGCGAAGCCGGTCGAACTCCGACCCATTCCCATTCATCGTTTTCAAACCATACAGCTTATTCAAGATCATGGCCAAGATGTATGTAGTAATCCCCACGATTGCACAAGACAGCTAGGTCAATGATGAAGGAGAGCTCGTCCTAGTCGTTAGTAAAATACTAAAAATGTTCCTTTGGAGCAACCAGTTGATGACGTGGCTGCCTACACTGCAGGAAACCATATTTCGTCACGAAAGCTCCAGCGTAATCCCAAGCTCTCACGAAATGTGCCGCAATGGGGGTTTTCCAAAGTTTTCGACACCTACGCTCCTCTTGGGCTAGCTCTTATCTCATCCTCGCTTATTGGCGACCCCAGAGAGTTGCGCTTGCAGACTATTGTCGATGGCAAACTTAGGCGAGAAGAATTTCTAAGTGATTCGCTATTCGAATGCGCCTGTCTAGTCTACTATCTATCTCAGGGCACAATCTTACGAAAAGGCTCCGTTATTGTGACCGCACTCCAGGATGTACGCACATGCAATTCCCGAATTTCGACCTACTAATCTCTTTACAGACACTGGGCTGGTCTCAGACCACCAAAGTCCCTGATACTAGGTACAATCATGCATGTACATATCAATAAGATAGGAACCTTGAAGAATACCGCACATTTTGCTCGATAGATTGAATCCCAAATGCGTATTTGTACCATTGTGTTACTTTGAATCTGTTACCTTGAATCAGCGTAACAATAATGTTGCGATGCATATGCTGAAAACGCGATTGAGGGTGTTTTAGTATGATTCGTTTCTAATCAGTTCAACAAACTTCGCTTTTCCAAGAGATTTAGTCAGATACAAGGGACTCCAGATCCTGTCCCTTGTATCGATAGAACCCCAGCGCTTTGATCATAGGTCCATCATGGATCCTATACAAGTACGTCGTTTCATTGCTGTCAGCGTGATGCTGATAATCATGCCATGATGGAACACAGAATGTGTCTCCTTTCTTCCAAGCATAATCTCTCCCATCAATCGTGGTGCGCCCTGAACCTTCAATGACGTGGAAAATTGAGGAAGTGGTCTCCTGTACAGATTTTCCTGACTTCCCTGCAGGAATCCGGGTTGCAGAAGCGCCCAGAGTACGACTAACTAGAGCAAAGAATCAGCTTTCCATTCAGCTCTTCCACAGGGAAAAAAGGCTCACTTTCGGACCCATCTGGTTTCAAATACGGGAGTTCGGTCACTGCTTCAGCAGCCTCATCCAGCTGCTGCTTCATTTCCGACCAGGGGAATACGATTGGTGAGGTTGAGCTGTCGACATCCTGGGCAGGGTATCGAGGATCGGTGTAATGCTCGACAAAGTGCACAGGATAGTGTACAAAATTTGGCAGGTCCAATCCATCAAGCCATATCATCGGACCAGAGCCGTCTTTGCCGTGGTCATGCCAGTTCCACGTGGGCGTTAGAATAACATCACCTCGTTGCATCTTAATTCGCTTTCCATGCACAGCAGTAAATCCGCCTTGCCCTTCAATGATGAAACGACAGGCAAAAGCAGTGTGGCGATGTGCTGGCGCTGTTTCATTAGGCATGACCAGCTGAAGACCGCCATAAATGGTATCCGTGGTGAACGGAGCATCTGCATCAGTGTCAATTCGGAATGATACAAGTGTATCTCCAATGAAGGCATACCACGAGCTGGATTGATGAGCATTAGCACTCGGCGCTCAGCTTGCTTCTCGGTGACAAGATTTCCAGCTTCTAAGAGCTTGGGCCTTATCTTCGCATAGTCCCATACATGCGGCTTGCATTTTGGATTTGGTAGTGGGGGGTTCAAGCGAGCCATTTGTACCCAAAGGGGCTTTGTCTGAAGCTCCTCCGCTGCTTTTAGCAGGTTCTCCACGGCAGGTGATGTTTCATCGTGATGTTGTGGGGCCATGTCTTGGAAATTCATGAATAACTGATGGCTAAAGAAGATCGAAGTCAAATACTGTTCACTCACAGCTGGAACGAGGCATCAGATCTGTGAGTATCTACTCCTTATCATCGGGCCATCCACCTGCAGTCCTACATAGCATTGTCAGCATGGGTAAGATGCCGCACATCCGGACTTACCGGATGTGTCTCATGGTGGTTCGGAGTTAGCAAGTCAACGAGAGCACAGCAAACTGCGGCAGTACTGTACCTCGGCAGTCAGCTGCAGCCTGCAGATATTGACGGGGAGTTAAGTAACTTTGTTCCGACCGAAGAGCAGCCGCGCCCAGATGGCGGCATTATTGCGTGAACAAACTGCGGGGTATGCGTGTCTCATGCGGCCTTTCGTTAAATCCGCGGTGTGCTGCTGCAACGCGACCGCCGGGCGGTGGTCATCCTTCACTATCTTCCAACCTCCAACACCTTGGGTCGGGACGATATTCCGGTCCCACAGGGCGATGGCGTCTGCATCCACAAGCGGGAATCGCCGCGCAGCCAATACCGACCCACGAGCCAATGACGGGGCCCCAACAAGGCCAGCGAAAAGGAATAGGATCATAATTGCATGCACAAGCTGCAGACAGCGCAAATCACGTGTAAGTGACAACACTCTGCGTCTGTGCTCCTGGACTGCAGCCCTGTCGCGTCATCTCTGCTAATTGTTAGGTGGCCCTGCTAGTGTGATGGACTACGGCCAAGGTGCTCCACTTGCAGAGACTACGGCCTTGACTGTGTATATTCCAATACCAGCACTCTGACCAAAAATTCCGCCTCCAAAGAGTTAGCATATACTAGCCGATTAAACGGCCATGGCAGCGGTTGTTTGGAGCTGACCTTAACGCAGACTCATTGACGCCCTCCAGGCTCGTCTCGCATGCCTCGAGAGTGGTTTTACAGGATTATCTACCAGAGTGAGCAAGATTGAAGATTTGCAAAGCGAAAAGGCTACACATGTAGCCCATTCGTCTATACTCCTCAGCAATGCTCCGCCTCAGCAGCCAGAAGGCAGTGCGGGCAATATACCCGAGCTAGAAGATCCGGCTGATGGAATGGGCTCAATGGTTTTCACAGAGGAACAGAACTCTGGATATTTTGGTGACGACATTCTTGCTGAAAGCTCTGTGTCCTGGGGAACTAACTGAAATCTTAGGTCCCTCTTCCAATATCGCATTCACACGCCGCATTGTTCGATCAACAACCACCATTCTGAAGAATGCAGCCTCTGCTGGTACTCCGATATCTCCAGAGGACTATATTATTACAAGCCACGCTCTGCGTATATCTCGGCCCACGTCACCGATAGCTGTGCATGCTTACAATTCTGGCGCTGTCTCAATTGGCACTGAACCATTTATACTGCCACCTCAGGGAGAGACTCTTCATCTCATAGAGCTTTACTTCAGTGCGACTGGCATTCTTTTCCCGTACATTGATAAAGAAAGCTTTCTGCAGACTTACCAGCAGCTCTCTTTGATGGACATCGTCTCTGTGCGGAGATCATGGCTTGGTCTGCTCAACGTAGTGCTTGCAATGGCAACAACCGCCAATACGGGTCACGACACAACGCTTTCTGCACAGGAGCGTGCATCCAAGTCGGATGTCTTCTTTCGTCGCGCTTGGATGCTTTGTGATCGACAGATACGGCACGGCGCCAGTCTCGAAATTGGTATGCAAAGGATATCCATGCACTCGCCATTCACATACTAACGGCAGATCATTAGTGCAACTTCTGCTGCTGATGAGCCAGTACCTTCAAGGTTCTGAGCGTTCGATCGAGACGTGGAATATCCATGGCCTTGCTGTGAAAGCGGCTTATCAATTAGGCTTACACTCTTCTGACGCTCTCCGACAATACCCGCCTCTGGAGCGCGAGTTTCGCAAACGAACTTGGTATGGATGTGTCATGCTTGATAGGTAAGTGTCATCAACAATTTCAAGGTCGATTTTAACTTGAGTAGAACACTGAGTATGACCATGGGACGACCCGTGTCTATCCCAGAGCAGTATGTCAAAATAGAACTGCCCCAACCGCTTGCCGAATCGCCATCGGAGGACGAAGTCAGCGTACAGCTGTTCACGGCGACAATGTCAGTCGAGCAACATAACTTGCGTAAATCGCTTTACTGACATTCCACAGAACTCTTTATCGGATCATGACTGATATCTTCGATGTCCTATATGGCAGCAATCTAGGGTGTGTGGATCATGTGGACATTTTCGAAAATGCATCCTATCTCCTGAAATGCGAGCAAAGATTCTTTGTGTGGCAGCGCGACTTGCCAAGGTCAATATCTTTGATTGGATCAAATGAACTGGAATACGAGCCGAACGAGTTTACAATTACGCGATTACGCGTCATCTTGACTTTAAGATTCCTCAACCTCCGCATACTTGCTCACAGGCCACTCTTGTGCATGTACCTTGAGAGTTTGGGTGCGTCACAAGTAGATCCGTTGCAGCTAGCTACCTTGCGGCAGGTTAGTGCCAATAGTGTCCAGCTTTGTGTCCAATCTGCAACCATGATCGTCAACATCACCAGTTGGGCCTTGAAACATAGCAGTCCCCCTCGCTATCTGCTTGGTGCGTGGTGGTTTTCTCTTTATTACAGTAAGTCATTCAGCGCCACAGACTCCCGCCAACATTCTAAACTCACTTTTACAGCCTTCAATGCGTCGCTTGTATTATATTCTGCTCTACTCATCCAGCACCAGACAAAAACGTGCAATCTGCCGTTGGGAATGGAAGAGCTGAATGTTTCCATGGAATCCCTTCGACAGGCAACTGAATGCCTTTCCATGATATTTCGCGGGAACAGGATGGCAGAAAAGTGTGTGCGGTATGTCTCTGCACTGTCGAACTGGCTGTCGGTGATATGTAAGAACGCCTCTTCTCGCTGTACATACGCTTTTTGACCTGTTGTATAGATATGACAGACAGAAACTCTGGGTTTGACACCTCTGGACTGCCTGATGACCTATTCGAAAGGTTCAGCACACATGGGTATTCCGACAGTGCACGGTCCCACGATAACCTACATTTCTTCGACTCTACTGACGCACACCTGGGGCTTGGCTCAAATGAACTCTTAAACCCGGCTGATTCCACTTTCATGAGCAGATACACAGGCTCACATTTGACATGAATTGCGCTTCCAAAGTGAGAGCATTATCAACCGATGGAGCGGAATGATTCTAGTTTATGTAATCAGACAACTACATGTCTACGGCTCCCTTCATACTATAACTTGCCAATCCCAATCAGTATGTCTTCTCTACATTGAGCTCGGCCACAGCTGTATCCCAAGCCTGTTCCATTACTTGCTCCGCATCATAGCCGTACGCCCACCAATAGGTCGTCGGATCGCTCCACTGGTTTGCGCTGCTCGTATACGCTAGGCCAGCAACCTCGGCCGCCATAGAAGCATCTCGTGCCGTTTGCTCTGGCCCATCAGCAAAGTGCCAGAGAATTCCATTTATAGCGCTTGCATCCATCATATCTCCAGTGCGCTTGATGCGCTCCTTTTGAAATACGCGCAGTGCTAGCGGGATCTCTTCTACGCTGGCAATGTGATTCAAAACGGTAGCAAGAGCAGCGCCATCTTCCACTGCCATGGCTGCCCCTTGCGACATGTATGGCAACATCGCGTGAGCCGCGTCGCCAATAACAATCAGTTTTGAAGATGACCACGAAGGGAGCTTACGGCCACTTCGTAGAGGCCATTTTGTGCACGTGTCAATCAGTGAGAGGACCTTGGTAATGCTATGTAGATATTTAGTGGCATATCGTTGCTTAAGAGTTGTGAATATCACCTTGGATCCCATCCACTGAATTCTTCCTGGACATGCTGCTTAGTGAACTTTTCGGTGGTCCAAGTCGCTGGATCCGAATGATCGACGTGAGAAAGAACCATGTTGAAAGATTCGCCTGCTGTGATTTGATAGGTCATGATGTGCCTTTTCTCGCCGATCCTGAAAGTCTTTAGCGCTGCGCCAGGCTTTTATTCACCACACTTACCAGATGTTGACGTCGGGCTGTTCAAGAAGCCATGCTAGATCGGGCTCCTTCTTCATTTTCTCCACTGGTACAGTTGCTCGATACACTGCAAATCCGCCGAACTCAGGCTCATAGTTCATTTCGGGGTAGAGTGTTGTTCTAGCCTTGGACTTGATCCCTTGAAAGCGTTAGTCAATGCGTACTTAACGATGGCAGGGTTGTGAAAGTCTGTTCCATACCATCTGCAGCAACCACAATATCGCCAGTTACGATGGATCCATCTGCCATCAAAACGGACCCATTCTGGGCATCATAACTGACAACTGCCTTGTTGAGCTCTATCGTAACACCTAACTCTTTTGCTCGCAGGCACATGGCTTCGTGAAAGTGGGCCCGATGCACAACATAATACGGTACGTCAAAATCAGCCTGGAAAGAATGGCCCAGTCTGGTGCGCCCTATAACCTTCCCATTCTGCCACCGTCGGATATTCATATCCTCAGGCTGCACTAGGAATTTTCGTAAGTGCTCGTGCACGCCCCAGCGGTGAAGCAACCGTCCAGAATTTGGTGGTATTTGTATTCCGGCACCAACCTAGATCCATGTTTTAATATTGCAATGACTCAAAAAGATTTCACTCATACTTCACCCAGTTGAGGCGCTTGCTCTAGAATCACGACTGAGTGTCCTCTTCTTGATAGTGCGATAGCGGTCGCTAAGCCTCCCAGACCAGCGCCGACAATTACAACCTTTAGCTTCAATCGTGCTTGACATGCCGGTTGTTCTTTGATGTATGGCTCATTGCTATCCCGTGATTGGATACCAGAGCTGATATGCTGAAGAAATCTGAGGGATTGAGTGGGGTAGCCTGGCAAGCTCGGCGTAGGCGTGAGCGGTGAATTTTTGTTGCTTGGGTCGAGTTTAGGAGATGTTGCAGTTCCATTCGGAACAGAATTGCGAGTACCGTTGATTGTATTGCAAGTAGCTGTCATGGCAGTGGGAATAGGCTGGTTAAATTATGGCAATCAAGGGGCTAACAGCAGTTGATCCTGAACTTTTGATTACCTGCAGACAGCGTATCGATTCTCAAGTTTTCTCTTAGCAGCCCTAAGGCAAGTCGTTGTTACTTGACTGCATGTGTTTTAGCAGCCCCAATGTCGCTTTTCTGAAAGTGCGGGGAGAAAGGAAGCGTGTGCGGAGTTAGGATGTCGATAAAACCTATTTTGCCACATACTCCTGCTCCCTCTGATATGCACCTGAGGGCTGTGCTTCTTCCGGAGCCAATCGGTTTCAAACACGGCATTATTGCATACGACCCCGCACATTTTGGAATGAAGATTCCGTCGGAGCCGAGCCACCCTCAGTTTCGTTTCTCGCCATATTACGAACAGAATAAAATTGCATCGTAATGGCTTCACCCTTATCCTAGCCAGATCAACTTGAACTAGCGTCAAAATATTAGGTCGTGTTCAACCATGCGTGGAACTCGAGCGACTTCAGCACCAGCGATGGTGGGGGGTGATGCAGAATCAGCTGGTGTCAGCAGCTAACCTTTCCTGGCTGTTCAACCTCATCTGAATGCCCGGATATATTTCTTCTATAATATGATCACCATGTACCATTGCGCGGTGTAGTTATCCGCTTCTAGCTTCAAACCTAACTCCCCGATTGTGCGGTTGCGACGTTTCCGCCCCGCATGTGCAATCAACGTGGAAACCTTCCGATTCAGGAATCGCCATGGCATTACTACAATGCCGGAAATCAGCAAGAGTACCACCTGTGTTATATGACTTGCATCCAAAGATCATTCGCGCCCATTCAGCTCGAACAAAACATCACCACGGATGCGCGGGAATTCTTCCAGTCCACAGCACAGGAGGAACACGCGCAGCGCCAGTGTTGCCTTTCTCATTCTCTTGATTCGCACGGACTATAACGACGATGCATTCGATCTATGATGGTTGCTTCGTCTGGGCGAACCCATTTTATTGGAATCCGACACAAGTCCTTGCTGTCATTCTCATTCTCATCGTTAGACGCCCGAATGTGCATCTTACATGGATTAATGGCTAATTTCTTTCTTCCAGGTTGCCAAAATAGTAACGGAGCACTTTCTTTCACCGCTCCACAATATTCATGGGCCATTCTCGGCCAAGTATTCAGCAATATGGTTGGCAAAGCAGTGTCGAAAAACACGGCGATCAGCTGCTGTCATGGAACAACACAAAATACATGGCGACTTTGTCCGCATTGCGCCCAGCCACGTTTCAATCAACAACCCTGAAGCCGTCAACGTCATCTACGGCCACAAATCCGGTTTTGTGAAGAGTGTTTTCTACGATGCATTCCTTCAGGTCACACCAGTCGTTTTCAACGTCAGAGATGTAGATGAACACCAACGGAAGAGAAAATACCTGAATCCCGCATTTTCCGCACGGGCGCTTTCTGATTTCGAGCCGTACATGGACGCTGAGTTGCTGGCATGGAAGACGAGGCTCTTGGGAATGGTGAAGGGAGACCGTGCCGTGATAGACTTTGTCACTTGGAGTATGAAAGGCAGGATTTCACATCTTGGTCACGAATACTAACAATTATCCAGCCAACTATCTTGCTTTTGACATCATAGGTCGTTTTGCCTTTGGTTCTTCATTTGGATTTATCGAAAAAGGAGAAGACCCATACAATCTCATTGCCACGATTGATAGACGAGGAGAGGTTTTCAATGCTCTGGGCTCACTTCCATCCTACATTCGTCCGTTGATGAAGTACAACTTTCTTGATTCCTTCTGGAGCGCTGGTCTGCGCGCAAGAGCCAATCTGGAAAGCATTGGCCGAGCAGCATACCAGCGACGAAAAGACAATAAGAATCCTGAAAAGGATCTTTTGTCCTATCTTTTCCAAGCCAAGGATGTTAATGGAGCAATTCAGGAGCAAGAGATGATTGCTGAGTCGATCAGCTTCATTGTCGGAGGAAGCGACACGACTAGCAGCACAATAACGAACTTTATAGATATCGTATCGCGAGACCCTGCTATCCAGAAGAGGCTACAGGCTGAACTGGATGAGGCTTTTCCCGGAATGCAACACGACGACTGGGTAGCTCCCGATAAAGTTGTCCAAAATCTTCCATTGCTAGTTGCCACACTCCGTGAGGTCATGCGAATCCGGCCAACCAGCGCAACAGGACTCGAGAGAGTTGTCCCTGAGGGCGGAAAGACTATTGCTGGTGTTTATTTCCCTGCAGGTGTAAGTGTGCCCGCCAAACCCAAGGTTTTCATGCTAACTAGATCTGTCGGACCAACCGACCGACCAACCACCAACTTCGAGTTTTCTGGAAACCGCTAGAAAAGCACGCTATCTAAGAGAACCGACATAAAAGTCTATGCAGATAATCAAGCTGCTCTACTTAGGTTAAAGACTGCTTCTAATAATCCAGGCCAAGAATGGCAAATTAGATGTATAAAGGCAACAAAGAAACTAGAGGAGATAGGTATACGCCCTAGCCTCTACTGGGTACCAGGCCACCAAGACATCCCTGGGAACGAAAAAGCAGACGCCCTAGCTAAAGAAGCTACTGAGCTAGACCCTCCTTCTACTAGCAAAACTAGCCTAGCTATTACTAGCTCGCGAATTAAGCAGCTAGGAGAGAGAGAATGGCTAAGCCAACTTGAACAGTATAGGAAAAAAGCCACTAGCAAGAATCCACAAACGTACGCAGCAAAATACAAGTAGGAAGATAAGAAAGCAAATCGCTA
>NW_007359914.1:3136779-3139518 GCF_000359705.1 Exserohilum turcica Et28A | reverse complement strand
ACATCACGTGACCCTGAGCCCCGCAATGTCCATACCTTTTGACGTGGACGTCCCTAGGCCTTCAGCCATCTCGTCATTTGTCAAGGAGAGGATCCTTCTTGTTACTTGTAACACTGAGCTAAACCCNCCTTCTACTAGCAAAACTAGCCTAGCTATTACTAGCTCGCGAATTAAGCAGCTAGGAGAGAGAGAATGGCTAAGCCAACTTGAACAGTATAGGAAAAAAAGCCACTAGCAAGAATCCACAAACGTACGCAGCAAAATACAAGTGGAAGATAAGAAAGCAAATCGCTATTCCTAGCAATACTAGAAGAGAGATTTCTAGCGCTTTCTACCAACTTAAACTAGGGCACTGTTACTTAAGGGACTACCTATATAAGAGAGGGAAAGTGGATTCTAATAGTTGCCCCTGCAACTATAGGTCTATATAAGACCTACTTTATATTCTATTTAGATATAATCTATATAGAGAGGAAAGGAAAGGACTAAGAGAAGCCTACAAAGGCGATCTATTACTACCTATCCTCTTTTAAATAAAAGAGGGTATAGAAGCAACTATTACCTTTATTTAAGAAATAAAGGCTAGAACATAAGCCTGGTATAAGGGAAACACAGAAAACGAGGAGTAATACCTGTAACAGGTAGCCATACACCTCCCCTACCCTATCCTACCTCCTACCTACCAACTAATAGGCTATGAGCCTTACCTTTATCTAGTTAAAACCTCTCCTAAATATTGTAGCTAGAAACAACCTACTTAGATACTTGTAGGCCTAAAAACCCTACACGTCTTATATAGCCCTTCGGGCTGAAAAAGGACGTTAAACTAGAATAATAATGAATAATAATAATACCTATAGTTAAGCTTCTTATTTCTTAACATATTAATTTCCTTTAGAGAGTTCTATAGGAGCACTAAGCTCCCTAGTTAGATTTTCTCCCTTCTTACTTCTTTCGTGTTATCCTAATACTTCTTCTTTCTTGCTTATATCTAGTTTGTTCTTGCTACTATATCTCTTGTAAACTAGTTCCGCAGGTCTAGCTATATTACCCTAACTACTAATAGTTGTTCTTAGTTTTTCACTTCCCTAAATAGTAATGTTTGCTATGTAGGTAGTGCTAGGTTGATTAGAAGCATAGGGTTCTAGCTTATTACTAATTAGAATAGTAAGTAACCTATCTGTTCTTGTGTTAAAATTTAGTTTGCCTATAGTACTATTGCTAAGTTTAGCACCTATAGGCCTAGTAGTTTTGTTAGTATATTTATAATTAGTTTATAGCCTCCTTCTATCTTCTTTATTACTTATAGGTTATACCTAGAAGCTTACACTCTTTTAATGCAGTAAATAGAAGATAAGGCCTTAATTACCTTCGCAAAATCTAGGCTACTATCTACTATTAGTTTTCTTGTTATACTCTACCTATAGATAACGTGACAGACAAGCGAGTCGGTCACCCTACCAACTTTGATCACCCACCACACCTTTGCGTACAATGACTCCAAGCTGTAAGGGGCTCGACCCTGGAGGGTAGTCTTAAGCTCGGGAGCACGATCGGACAGGCCAAGGTAACAAGATTGTATTCGATAGAGAGCTAAGCTCTCGGCTACGTAGCTATCTATATACAATGCTGGTTGCTAGGGTAACAATCGGGCTGGGCAGGTGGAGTAAACGAGGTCGTAGACGAGTATGGGAGGCGAAAGGCGTTTAGCCCGTTACACAAGCCACGCTTCTTAGTTAATCTCTTACAAGGTAGATATTTAGCTTGCTCTCTCTTCTTTAGATAGAAACTAAATCTAAAGTACCTAACGCGCTGCTGTAGCCTTTAATATTCTAAAATTAACACTAATTAACTAACGCGCTAGGAAGCGTGCGCAACGCAATTGCTAGCCTAACTTAAAGAAGCTTACTAAGCTAGAAGAGGAGGTAATAGTTAGTTATATACTTAATCTTAACTTATGTAGATTTGCGCCTACGTACGCTGCTATACGCGATATAGCTAATAAGCTACTAGCTGCGCGCGGCGCTAGCTAGGTTAGGCAGAAGTGGCTAGCTAACTTTATTAAGCGTATAGATAGTCTTATAACGCGTTTTAATTAAGTGTATAATAGGCAGAGAGCTCTATGTAAAGATTTAGTCCTAATTAAGAGCTATTTTAAGCTTGTAGAGTAGATAAAGGCTAAGTGTAGTATCTATAACAAGAACGTCTACAACTTTAACAAAGCTAGCTTGATAATAGGCAAGATCGCGACTTAGCTAGTTATAATAGCGTTAGAGAGAAGAGGCTAGCTAAAGGTAGTTAAGCTAGGCAATTGTGGGTAGGTGACGCTAATTGCAGCAATTAACGCAGCTAGCTAGGTAGTTCTACTATTTCTTATCTTCGCTAGCAAATATTATCTATCCGCCTAGTACAAGGAAGCAGAGATCCCACGCGACTAGGCGATTGTTGTTAGTAATAACAGCTAGATAAATAATAAGTTAGGTGTTGCCTAGCTAAAGCACTTTAATGCTTATATAAAGACTTATATTATTAGCACACGTTGTCTACTTGTTTTTAATAGCTATAAGAGCT
The DNA here is from genome assembly GCF_000359705.1 of Exserohilum turcica Et28A. Lineage (NCBI taxonomy): Eukaryota > Fungi > Ascomycota > Dothideomycetes > Pleosporales > Pleosporaceae > Exserohilum > Exserohilum turcicum. Next base: position 3,136,947 of record NW_007359914.1, on the reverse strand, counting down.
ACTAGTCTCTTAAGTTTTAAGAGCTTTGCAAGGAGAACAATATCTATACGCTCTATATACCACCACATTCCTTTTACCTACTTTAACCTCTTAACGTTAGCTGCTTCTCGTGTAACGGCGCAGGTAAGGCAGGTCGGATCTGTTTCGGTCGTAGGATCACTCAGAGGC
>NW_007359914.1:3128527-3132390 GCF_000359705.1 Exserohilum turcica Et28A | reverse complement strand
GTCGTAGGATCAACTCAGAGGCATATGGGAGTGCGTGGGATCACAAAGAGCCTAGATTCAACAAGCCACCTATAGGCCTTGTACGAAAGGATATCAAAAGTCTACAGAGCTAGCTACAGGGAGTGTCTCAATATATACCTATCCTAGTCGGGTCCGAATTCGGATCCGACCTCGGGCGAATGGCTGATGAAGGGCGGCAGGTACTTCCTCCGATCCGGCTCTGGGATTGGCTCAATACTTGGCGAAGTTGTAACATCGTTACATCTCGCTGTTAAAGCGCGCGTATAGCTGTAAGGTAGAGAGCCTAATACGTAACTACATTAACTATATTACTAAGCTTAAGTTTCTGCTAGCGTTTAAGATAGCGTTTAATTAATCCTTTACGCTAGCTAATATCCGCTTAGCCTTTTAAGGCGTAGGCCTTGTTTCTCTTTAGCCAGACGCTATTCTATTAAAGCTAGACATAAAGCTGCGCACGCCTACTACTCTAGTAGCTGCTGTTGCAGAGGCTCTTTAGCAGGCTTATACCCAAGTAACGCACGCGAGTTAGAAGCTTAATTAACGCTAATACGTGATTAGGTTTAGCGGCATAAGAGCTCTTTGCTAGCATTAATTATTGCAGCAATTAACTAGCTTAAGAAGAAGGCTAAGGTTATAATGCTCTTAGCTAAGCTAATATGCAATTAGATTACTAGCCTTAAGAGGGCTAATAAAGTAGCAATAAAGCGTAAGTAGCGTAAAAGGAAGTAGATATAGAAGCAAGGAGTGCTAACAAAGGGAGCTAGAGAGGATCTACTCGCTTAGCGCGAGGCTAATTAGCAGATTGCTTATGAAGAGCGTCAGGGAGGAGAGCGATCAGGTGTTAGCCGCCAGGCTCTAGCGCGCTGTAGTAAGTGCAGAGAGACTGGCTATAACTTACGTACATGCAAGAAAGATAGTCTAGATAGTAATTAATTTATTGCGTTAATATTTACTAAAACTAATATAATATAGTGGAGCTATACGCTTATAGAAGTGCGCAAAGTTAGTGAGGTGTGTAAAGGGCTACGCCAGAGAGGTATGACCTACAGGTCACATGGTAGTGAATCACATAACTTTAGTTACGTGACTAAATAACGTAGTTAGCTACGTATAAATAAGCTTAAGTAAGGAGAAAGACTAAAGGTCTAAGTGTTTGTACAAGTAACAACTATAAAAGAAGGGCCCTCTAGATAGTTCTTTTCTATATCTTTCTTCTTCTGTATAATAGGTGAATGTATACTTGTTAGTTAGGCCTCTCTCGCTTATAACATAAGAAGAAAGATTAACACTCTTTAATCTCTCTTGTACAACATAAGAGAGACTGAAACAACGCAAGAAGAAAGAGATAGAGTTACAAAAAACGCCACTAGCCTCTAGCCTAGCTATGCTAGACAAAGAATCCATCGCCTTTATCTGTACAATAAGAGGAAATATTAACTAGCTAATAGCTAACAACGTACGGCAAGCTAAATAGCTTAAGAGACAGGCAGTTGCACACTAGGAAATGATGTCCTAGATTAAGCTCCTAACAAGGCAACTCTAAGAAGCCTATATAACACCGCCTCTTACAGGAGCTCACGTTAGCGCTATAAATACAACTAACTAAACAAGCGAGGCGACTACTCTAGCCCCACTTGTACGAAGTTACCCTAAGCCTAGACTCCTTAATATAGACATGTTTAACTATAGTACCTATAAATAATACACTTAGTAGAAGATGCGTATATAGGCTAAGCTCTTCATAGATAAAGCAGCTTACCTAAGTAAGGAACTTAAAACCTACTATATTATCACACGTATAAAAGGACGAGCTTTTAATGCGCTCTATGCGTACGTCTAAGCTCTTATAAATAGCACCCTAGTAGCTATAATAGCTAGACTATAGTCTTAGTTAGATAAGTTCTTCTAAGACCCTACAATTAAATAGAAGGCTCTCCACTACCTTTGCACAACTCAATAAGGAGGGGGAGAGTTCCTTTGTTACGTTTAAGTCTTTAATTTAAAATTCTAAGAAGTAGGCCTAAGCGCCATAGATAACGCTTAAAAGATTAACTACTTAAAGAACTTCCTTAATAAAGAGTTGCTTAAGTATTAAGTAGGCTACTAGCCTAGTAAGAATAAGAAGTACAATAGCTTTGTACAAAGAATAAGAGTTATATAAGAAAACCTAAGAGCGATAGAACAACTATTATCTAAACAGCTAACTTTCACGTCACCCTTCCTTAGCAACACTTAAGCTACATCTAAAGAGATAGACTAAACCTCTACTTGAGGCGTAACTAGGCTACGTATAATAAAAGAATACTAAGGCTCCTATACTAAAATTAAAAGACGCTATTAAGAAAGACGTTATTTCTGCTATAGCGAACGAGGACACTATTACAAAGACTACAACACTCCTCTTACTACTTGTACGCATGAATAAGGAAACTATACTAAGGTGGCTACTATAGCACCTATAGAGGATGACTTAGACAAGGGAAAAGAAGAGCTCTAACTAGAAAGCGCTAGTTAGAGCGAACAAAGCAGGAAAGAGATGTTGTACGAGCACTGCATAGAATACTTAAACTATCAAAGCCTATAAAAGCAATGTCTATAAATATAGTTGTAAATAGTGTAAGGAATGCTATTATAATGCTTATCTATAGGTGTTGCACATATTTAGTTGTGTGTTATAAGCTTATACAACAACTAAACCTGCTACGTTACACAATTTTATCTACCCTCTTAGTAATAGTAGATAAAAAGACAAGTTATATACAAAGAGTAACAGAGTTTATACTTAACATAGGAGGAGTAAAACAAAAAGTAGCGGCGTATATTATCTCGTCTACGTACGAGTTTAACATAATCCTTAGAAAGACCTAGTTAGAAGAGATGGATAGAGTACTATACACTGCTGAACACCGCCTGCTCCTACGACGCTACGGATTCTCCATATAAAGTAGGGAGAGCACCACGCCCACGCAGATAGACTGTGCTGCTATCACTACTACTGCTTTCTAACTACACGTACGAAGAAATAGAAGATAGAAAGTAGTGCAGGTATTCGCGGCTAGTCTAAAAGATATTAAGAAAGCTCTCTGTCTAAAAGCAAAACTCACGATAGACAAAGTAAAGAAAGCCCTCTCTACCTACCTTAAGGACCACGCGTGGCTTTTCTTACTAAAAAAGGGAGTAGAGTTACTACTCTACTAAGGCCTAGATATAGACTATAAAATTGAATTAATTCCCTAAGATGGCAAGCTACCAGAGATCCCGTACGGACCGCTCTATAGCATGTCTAGAGACGAACTACTAGTCCTAAGGAAGACACTTCTAGACCTGCTTAATAAGGGTTTTATTCGTGTAAGCACCTCTTCTATAGCGTTACTAGTCCTCTTTATATAGAAGCTTAGAGAAGGACTAAGGTTCTATGTTAACTACTATACGCTTAACGCTATTATATAAAAAGACTAATACTCTCTTCCTCTAATTTATAAGACCCTAAACTAAGTTAGACAAGCTAAGTAGTATACTAAGCTAGACGTGTCTACTACCTTTTATAAAATATAAATTACTAAAAGATAAAAATAGATAATAGCCTTTTAGACAAGATTTAGCTTGTATAAATAGCTAGTTACACTCTTTAGTCTAGCTAATGCTCTTGTCAGACTGTGAGGTGTTTTCTAATCAAGGATAGACTTAAGTCACTGTGATGAATAGCTGCGATAATTGATGGGAGAAATTGATTGTATTGATTGTTCTGTCCTCGCCAGCGGCGCGCAGGAGCGCCGCCTTATGAGCGCTGTCGCTGCGACACCAGTGGTATCAGTTGTGTCTCATGTATCGGCCCTACCTAG
>NW_007359914.1:3112045-3126747 GCF_000359705.1 Exserohilum turcica Et28A | reverse complement strand
AGGTGGAGTAAACGAGGTCGTAGACGAGTATGGGAGGCGAAGGGCGTTCAGCCCGTTACAATTAAGAATCTTAAAACTATAATGACTTTATATATACGTTAAAAAACTCTTTATAATAAAAATATATGATTCACTTTATATACTTATTTAATATAAAGAAAAAGAGGAAAAAAAGATACTTCTTAAAAAAAGTTATATAGTAATATATTTTATAGATTATTTGATTTTATATTTTTGCGTATATATCTCTCTATAGCTATTTACTAAGTAAAAAGTAGGTCTACTACGCTAAACTACTAACTCTCTACATTCTAAATCTATGCTTTACTTATTTTTAGCTATCTAATTAGTAGAGTTATTTAAGTTTAAAAATCTCTATTTTTTGAAGGACTTTTTTTTACTGTCACCCCTCTGTATCTATTGAAAAAGAGCTAGGCTCTAGGCTAAGGAACAGTTTACAAAGTTGCTGCGGTGACCTCGTTACAATATCTGTAAGTGTTAAATAACCTGCGGCACCTCTTCTGATCCTAAATAGCTGCAGTGACATCAGGTAGCTACGATAGTAGAATCCTTCTTGACTATTAAATTCGTTTGTGTCCTATATTGATTCTATATAGATTCAATCGCGAATCTCACTACAAGAACTTAACAGGCTATATTTTTCTTGCAGCGTTAAAACATCTCCATAGTTTGTACGACGTGTCAGCATTCTGTTGTAAACTACTCAATTACTTCCCAGAGAATACTTTCCCTATACTTGTTGTTACTCTACTAAATATTATACAGTGAGATTGGACTTAGCATGCAAACGTATTCTAATTCTGATCAAGGTTTAGCACTAACAATAGAGGTGCCTATAGCAAAGAGTCTAGGGAGTATGTAAAGATGCATTGTAGCAGTACTGATATAATCATAAGCTGATATATATAAGCCCGCCAGGGAATTTACAAAGGGCTTCGTAAATATATCATAGCGGAATATGCTTCGCAGATTGCATATGTAGAAACAGGTCACATCAGCTGCATTTCACCATGTCGATCAACACGGGCTGAATACTATCATAGTGTTTTCCAAAGCACAGACTGTATATTAGGTAAGCCGGCTCTACATTGCTCTGCCTTGGACCGACATCTCGTTAGTATACTGGGCATTTACAATGCATAGATCTTGACAAAGGAAACAAGGCAATTGTAAGTCCTCGTTTTCGATAGTCAATAGCGGGTAATCGGGCGAATACAATGAAGGGAGTCGTGGGCTGGCGCACCAGGGTTCCCATTGTAGCAATACTAAAATAGATTATGCTGTAAAATATTCCAATGGGTTTCCCAACAATGGGGACGAGAAACCATTATGTGTCCTAAAGATTTCACTACCTCTACTGTAGTAAAATGACGTGTATAAGCCATGGAGAGTACGCCTCGGCTATCCTCGTAATCGGATCCCACCGGAACTCTTGAGCACGAAATTTTGTATTAACTCCGCTCAGCTTGCTGAAAACCCACATTAGCAAGAATATAAAAGCTGCGCTGTGTGATTTGATTTGTCTAGGAACCACATTATTTACCGCATACAGTCAAGTTCTTATGTGTGCTGTTCTGAGCCTCACGTCTATTTAAAGTATAAGTAGCGCCTCAGCATAAATGTACTGCGCCTCGCAGCGTGCTTGCAACCATACTTAACCCTGTATACTACACTTCAGCGTTGTCTTTGTTATAAGCGCGCTTTGCTTATGCTTTAAGCGTACCCCTGCTCCATCTCACCTGGTATTAATCAATCCATATTGCTAATAAACCAGACCAAGCGAACATCTCCAAGACGCCGAGTTCAAGGCCGGTGCTAGCAAGTGCCACCGCGATGAAGCCGCTAACTACCAATGACATCTTCTCTTGTGTCACTAAACTAGAAAATCCTAGAGCCTTGGGAGAGCGGTGAGTCCTCAACATAGGTGCACGGACTTGAAGTCGTGCTTATGTGGTTTAATTGTGGGGGAAACGGGTCGGTTTTGATACTGGTTTAGTGGGTCGCCCGCTTCCGCAGTCTTGGATGAACAATGCAAGATACCGTTGTATCGTTCATTCCAGCCGGTACTACAGGGACCTTTTATGTGGGAAAGTGCGGTCTACATAAATATCGAAGGCACCGCTGGTACTGGAAATTTACTGCCTAATTGAGGCTAGCTCAATAGCGTATATAGCTGCTCCGTTGCGGAGCTTCAATCCAACGCATCTCCTCTTACTTTTCATTTTATACGCCTGGGGTGTAGTATGATTAATAATAGCAGCGCTAAGCTCCAGGTCAGGCGACTCTAGTATTTAGACTTTTCCGGCCCAGTCTTTCCTCGGCAAGCGTTCTCGCAAGTCGACACGATGAAATACACCGTTGCACTTGGTGTGCTCGCTGCTAGCGCTTTTGCAGACAAGCTCGATGTAAACCCTGTAGGGTCTATATGCCCCCAAGCCTTGGTGTTGTATTCAGAACATTGATTCGCTGACAACCGTCCAGACGCTTCTCCAGGCCGACATTGTGCGCGAGCATCTGTGGGCAGGCGCTGGAAAGCTGCAAAGCTTCGCCGACGCGACAAAGGAGAAGAATCGAATGGTGGCTGGTCCTGCAGAAGAAGCTACGATTCAGTGGTTAAAGGACAGTCTTGAAGCCCTGGACTATTACGATGTTTCGCTCCAAACCTTTCCCTTGACCGTTCAATTCAGCGGATCTATCAACGCCTTTGCCATCAACGCTACCGCAGTTCCCAAGACATCGTATTCGCTTTTCCAGTTCTCCCCTAGTGGAAATGCGACGGCACCCTTGATGTTTGTAGATGGTGGATGTAACAAGGTATGCTCTTTAGCCTGCCTGGATGAAGTTTTCCGCTTGGGCTAATCCCCAACGACAGACGGACTATCCAGCCAATCTAGCTGGAAAGATTGCCATAATCCCTCGTGGAACATGCGAATTTGGCCTTAAGTCTACTTTTGCTGGTTCTGCGGGTGCGGTTGGGCTCATACTATACAACATTGATGACAGCGGCCCACTTACTGGGGGGAACTCTTTTGGCTCCGCCTAGACCAGAGGGGCCATATGTTCCTACTCTCAATGTCATTCAGGGTGTGGCAGCGCCTGTTGTATCAGCTCTCAAACGCGGTGAAAGTGTAACTGCCAGTCTGGATATTGTCACAGGTAAGCAATCCCCCGGACATGCAAATGCCGTGATGCGCTTACGCTCAACTGTTTCCTCGATGTAGATATTCGGAAGACCACTCCTTCAAATTTGCTAGCGACAACCAAGTCCGGCGACCAGAGCAACAAGCTCATGCTGGGGGCTCATACAGATTCCGTAGCTGCCGGCCCAGGCATCAACGACAATGGGAGTGGCATCACCGCGTTGCTTGAGGTAGCAAAGGCCCTTCCAAAGTACGAGATCAAAAATGCCGTTACTTTTGCATTCTGGACTGCGGAAGAGGAAGGACTCCTGGGTTCGAAGCATTTCGTTAATAACCTGCCTGCAGCCGAGGCTGCTAACATACGCGGTTACTTGAATTTCGATATGGTATGTATGGGTGCACGGAAAGGTCATTGGCTTGGTGCTTACATTTTCTTAAGATTGCGTCACCCAACTATGTGAATTCCATCTACGACGGAAGCGGCAAAGCATTTGGTGTGAAGGGCCCTGCGGGATCCGCGCAGTTCCAACAGTTCTCCCAAGACTATTTCAAAGGCGCGGGCAAGAACTCCACAGCAACAGAATTAAGCGGTCGGTCCGACCATATGGCTTTCCTTGTCGCCAACATTCCAGTCGGTGGTACTTTTACAGGAGCAGAACAGAACAAGACGGTAGAAGAAGTTGCCTTGTTCGGTGGCCAGGCTGGCCAGCCCTACGACCACTGTTACCATCAGGCGTGTGACACACTTAGCAATCTGAACATGGATGCTTTTGAGCTTCATGCAAAGGGCATTGCAGCTGCTGTTGCTACGTATGCGACATCGTGGGAAGGGTTTCCAGCGAGGAACACCACGCAGTCCGTGAAAAGGAGCGAATTTGAGGCTTGGAACAGTAAAAGAGATGCGCATGTGCATGAGGGTGTGGGCTGCTCGCATGATCGAGTGACGATGTAGTTCAAGGCTGTATGCTAATACTTGCGTAACAGATTCATGAATGCCTTGCAGAATTGATGCCCAGTACATGACTATCACATCATATTGTTATGGCCATGATGGCAACGAAGACTCAACAGCAAGAGCCAGGTACATGAACTGCAGAGCTCCAAGCGCCCCTCCAGTCTCCAGGGCGCAGAGGGTGAGACAGATTTAATTTCCTTGAAAATGGCAATGGCAGATGCACCGAAGGGGGGACCAGGCTAAGCTGGTTCAAAAGACAGTTCCACAAATAAAGGTCAATATACAGATGATCTTTGGGACAACACCATAGCCATGGACATGACAGTCACACTCCTCACACTTTACTTACCAACCCCATCTGCCTTTACATTATCATAAACACTGTCACTGTCTCTACTCGTTGTTCTCTTTGAAAGGTCTCAGAGTCAGAAATCTCGCCAGACCGCTGTATAGCATTGATGAATCTTGGTATTTTAGCCACATGCTGCCCTATATGTTGTACAGTTATTCGATTCATTGTTGAGTAGTAGCCTGGCTACCTCTTCTCATCCAACTCTTGCCTGGTCTCTCTCATGCGGCCTACAGCCTTGTCTATTCCACTCCATCTCCTCACGAGGCGTTGCATTCCAATAGGCAGTACTCCGAGGACCTGGATGTATCTTGAGTAAAGCGGTAGCGCAATCTCGCCGCTGTCGCCCTTCTCAATCATGGTAATGATTTCCTTGCCAATCTCAGCAGGTGTGGCTACGGGCGCGAGGAAGTTGCTTGGGGTTTTGAGGCCTGCAAACATCTGTGTGCCCATCTGACCAGGCGTCACGAGAATGGTCTTGATGTCCTTGGCCTCGGGAATCTGCTGAAGTTCGGCACGCAGCGACTGGTGGAGCGCCAGAAGCGCGGCTTTGGATGCCGTGTATGCGGATAGGTTGGCGGCGCCGAGGTGTCCGAGGACGGAGGAAACAGTGACAATGGTACCCCGGCCTTCTTTCAGCATGTGCGGCAAAAATGTACGAATGGTGTTGAAGTGCGCAAGTGTGTTCACTTGGAAGATCCTATCCTGCTTGTCAGAAGAGACCTAAGAGCCTAGGCGTATGTCTTACCTCTGTACGTCCTCGGCAGTCGACTCGAGAATCGACTTGGGCTGCATAATGCCCGCGTTATTGATGAGGATGGTGGGAGCCCCAAGCTGTAGCTGTCAGCACCCATGCAAATCCCATGCTAGAGCAGCACTTACGTCTTCAACAATCCGGGCAGCCGCCGCTTCCACCTGCTTCGCGTCGCTAACATCACACTCGTAGTACAAGACGCCCGTGTCCTCTGACACTTGGTCGTCCACCTTTTTTGTGTCCAGAACTGCAATGTTTGCGTTGCGCATGCCGTACGTCTCTGCTATGAGTGCGCCCAGGCCTTGGACGCCGCCGGTCACGACAATGACCTCTTCAGCCAAATCCACCTCTCGCGGTGATCCGAATGCGACACGCTCGTTGATGAGGCCGAAGATGCCGTTGATCGTCATGAGCATAGCCCACGCGAAAGCGATGCGCATCTCGAGGGCCCCGTAGGCTGTGTACTGCGCGCGGAGGCACAGGACGAGAACCCATGCTACGAATGGGTGGAATACCGTGTATCCGAGGACATTCCATATCAGATCAAGGGTAAGGTAGCGATACCAGGGCTCGTCGGCTCGATCGTAGCTCCTGGGTAGCTGTACGGGAACTTGTTTGATCGCGGACATTGCGGGCATGTCGATACAGGAAGCTTGCTCGTGCATGGTGGATGGTGGGGCGCGTAATGGCGCGTATTCGGGGCTGGACTAGTATTGGCGCTCTCTACCGGACTGGCGGTAGCAAAATCAACGCGGAAGAAGTGAGGCCTGTCTGGGGAAAGGAATTGCGAGACATGTATGCGAGGCCATGGTGTTCTTATTCTGCTGTCGCCGATGCTGAGGGTTGCAGTGTTTCATGCCCGCCTCAGGTCGCCGCTTGCCCACCTTCGCTTTGAGGGCGCTAGCCGTCCAGCGCCTAGCAGCGTCTTAGTCAGCACCTGCCTCGACGAACCTGACTTCTTCCTCCTTCACTCCTTCACATGGCCTTGGACCTGCTGCATATACAACGACAATCCGCCAGGTCTGCTTTCCGCAGTGAGTCTGCAATTGCTGTCGATGCCTTCGACCACTGCGCGCCTTTACCATGATAATCCATCCATGGCAACAGCTTTCCATTATGGATGCTAATTTATCCAAACCAGCAATATGAGCGCTGCTCCGGCTTATTCATATACAGCTGAAAGATGAGTCGAGTCGAAATAAACCCTTCAGAAGCGTACATGCTTGCTGCGACACTCAAGCAATCACTCTGGCCCTTCTTGCCCTACCGGTGCAGCTGCATGGGCTACGATGACTGCGTCCGACAGCCGCAATTTCCTTGACACGCCAGGAAAGAATATGCCTATGGAAACTACCTCCTCGTCTATCATGAGGACACTTGGTCCATAAAAGCAGAGCTGTCTCCCTGCACTCCGTCTCTTCTTCATCCACTCAACTGCTTTCTAACAGCATAGCTTCTGAACACTTCTGCATTGTCTACAACTCCTCTACCATCATGGTTGGCTCCTTGTTCACTCTGGTGCTCCTCGTAGCTCTGACCTGGGCGCGGGCGATTGTCACCAACGAATGCCAACACAACGTCTGGATCTGGTCCCATCCGGTCACCGGGTCTAGCCACACTGAAAACGTCCCCATCAAGCCCAGCGGCCAATACCAGGAACCCTGGCGTCTCGGAACCCCGGACGCCCCTGGCATCGCCATCAAGATCTCATCTCAAGCAGACGGTCTGCTTAGGCTAGCAGACGAGATTGATTTTGCCTATTCAATCGACAAGTATGACAAATCCAAGATTTGGGTTGATTTGTCCTTGGTCCGAGGAGCGACTCCGTACAACAAGATGTCCTTCCACACGTGTGCTTCTCGATACAGCACTGCCGATGTGGATCCACAAGAGTGCGATGCGACAGACGATGTCGAGTTGGTTCTTTGCGGCACAACTCGGACGATGCCTGCCAAGGACTATGCATCAATCGAGCAGATACGGGCCTGCTATGAACCTGACAAGCCCACCTACCGGAGATCCTCTGAGGTATTGACTGGCGACGTGGATGGATCGAATGAGCAGCTCCCTCCATCCATTTATGAGTCCATGATGTATGTGGGATGTAACGTCAACATGTACGACTGCTCGCGACGCGACAAGCCTCCAGTCAGCGACAAGCCTCCAGTCAACGACAATCCACTTAGCAAGCTCCACGACATACCCCACGATACTTCATATGCCACCTCACACGCCACACCATATGAGCCTAGCATTGATGAGGCAAACAAGCCGGGCGCTGACAAACCATACGTCGGAGAGCCATCCAGCCACGAGCCACTCAGCTATGGGTCGTCGAGTTATGAGTCGTCCAGCTATAAGCCATCAAGCTATAATCCATCAAGCTACACACCACCGAGCTACACACCATCAATCAACACAACATCCAACTACACAACATCCAGTAATGATTCATCCAGTCATGAGACAAGCATGGATGCGCAAAACGATGACGAATATGACTTCAAAGGACCGCCGAGTGACGAGCCATCCATCGGCATACCATACGAGAAGCCAGACGACGACTCATACGTCAACCCATACATCGAGCCATACATCAATCCATATGTTGAAGAGCCATACGACGAGGAGCCGGTAGAAGGACCTGTCAATGATGATTGGCCGGTATATGACAAGTTGCCAGCCTTTGACCGATGCCAAGCTAGGGTAGTGTACCCAACAAGACGCACGTCACCCAAGCCACGAAGCGCTCCGGCTCCTTCGATCAAGCACCGCGAGCAGCATCCCTCGCTGTGCCAGGTTGTTCAAAAATACCATTCGGGGGTCAAGGAATGTGACGAGGAATCAATGAAGGAATATGCTCGCATGGTGTACCCTCATGTATGCGAGCCGCAGTACCAGACGCTTTTGATGGGCTTTCCATGTGAAGAGGTGGCGAGGGAGCTTCGGACCATCTATCCAGGTGTAGCCAATTCTACGCATGGCTTTGCACAAGGCTACGGTGCTGAGTGTGAGTGCGGGGACGAGTGGCCAGAGTGCTTCTGCGCTGACGCCATGGGGACTCGTAACATTCAAGATACGTCTCAAGTCTCTTCAGGGCAGCGAGTGTGTCTCTCGTGCCTTTGCGAGCGCATTCTGGGCAGTCTTTCTTGCGCCGAATTTGGGCCCATCCTTGAGAGCGTCTTGGAATTCTTGGGTGCGAAATACGAAGAGCTTATCAGCGACGATGGCCAGGATTGTTCGTCGAGTGGGGACCAGAGCGAGATTTGCGTCAGGGATCTCTGCGCTCATCTGAAAGGCGTGACTGATTGCGAGGGTCTGTATGCTATGATCAAGGTCGGTGCCAAAGCCAAGCTAAACCGGGACATTGAGTTTGTGGGTGACGCAGACTATAAGCACTGAGGGTGGATGAGAATGTTTTGCGAGGGCATGGGAGGGACGAGGGGGTATGATTCATCGTGTACATGCAGTCAGTATATATAATTAGAGGCAGAATGAATAAAGAGTTTCGACTAGTTGGGTTGCTGCGGCTCTAGCAATGTGTATCGTCTAGGCGCATGTACTAGATAGTGGCAATGTATGTAGTCGTCGGAGATGCGGGCGGTTGATGCGCTCGTCACGTGACCACGCGATGGTTGTCGCGTGAAGGGCCTGCACACCCGCCAAGATGACATTAGCCATATTGACGGCGGCATGGCAAAAGACGGTCGTCGAGGCAAAATACTCGGCAGAAGTCTCAGGCCATGGATACACTCAACGTTTCTCACGCAAGCTTTTGTTGCAAAGTGTATTCGAGTGCAGCACCGAGTCTAGAGCGCCCCTTGGCCACCTACTTACCGTGGACGCGGGCTGCGGGAATAAGGTTCATCAGGGCTTCTTTTTGAGGAGTCCATGGTTGATGAGATGGACGTACATGTCGCAGACTGGCATAACATTGGCATTGGCGTGCCGCGCCACTGTCAAGGCGATAACGTTTATTTGTCTCGACACGGAACAAGGCACAAGACGACAAGGCAAGACAAGACGGGCGCCTCGCTGCCACGGGTCTGTGCGTGCGTGACAGGCTCAACGGCACAATGCCCACGCCATCTTTTCCTCAAGCGTCACACAGCCCATGGGTCGCCGCGGCCAAACGGGCCAAACGCCCCACGGTGAAACAATGAAACACGTCGGGTTTGTCGACGTCGTGCCCTAATCACCTTCTGTGTCCGGGGACGCACTCGGCCAATAAACACGGGCTTGATACCTGGGCTCGAATCCCCCCCAAACTACTATAATTGCCGGGCCCACGTCGTTAGCAACTCCGACACTAGTCAGCCTGCGATATGTGAAACACGCATCGTTGCTGCTAGCACCCGCACACCACACTGAGCCGTACTGCGCCGTTTCCCCCCCCCATACATAATACTGGGCTCTGTTGCGCTGCCGTCGTGCGGTACGGCGTCCCGTGGCTGCAGGGTGCGTGGGTGAGCGTGTCAAGGGAATAGAGGGAGAGAAAGGAAAAAAAGAAAAAAAAACTTTGTTCTCGGGGCAACAAGCGTTTGATCTGCAGACGCGTCAGACTGAGGTGGGTGAGAAGATGGTGATGGTGATGGTTTGAATGCAGGACTTGAGTCCGAGATTTGAACGGGATTGTGTGTGTGTGTGGTTAGCGCGCAAAACCCAATAAGTAACTCGTGCTAGTAAGTAGTGGGTGTGGGTGTGGGCTATGTTTGTGAATCGTGAGCCGTAACCGTCCAAGCATGTAGTATGGCCGTTTACCCGTGTTTTGCACAACCCACGACAGGCGGCTGCCCAGGGAGAAAAGATAAAAAAAAACACGGGCTGCGGGAATGAATGAATCGTTGTCGGAATCCTTGGTTCTCCACTCAAATTCCCGCTTCACCATAAGTACACACGCCACAAAAACTCGCGAGTCGACCTGACACACTCGCCTGACATGACATGGACAAGACAGACAGACAGACAGACAGACAGACAGGCTACAGGTAACAGATAACAGGTTGCCATGACAAGTTTGCAAGTGCTAGCGGCACGACAATCCGATAGCCAGACCAACAAGAGAAAAAAAAACAAGAAAGAATAATTGGAAAAATTCAATAGTTATACGAAAGGAAAGAAAAATAGAAAAGAAAATAGGGCCGTGATTCCACCACCTGAAAGACCCTGAAAGCCTAAAACCCGTAGCTCTCAGCTCTCGTAACCTCGTGCTCGGACTCTAATCATGACGAATGATGATCATGTGCGTCATTTGTCATTTCCATGTATTCAATCCCCCTCCCTCCCCCCTTCCGTATTGCCAACGATAAGCATCATCATCATCATCATCATCTGTGATCTACAATACACGGTCACGGTCACGGTCACGGTCACGGTCACGAGGGGTGTGCAAGAGCCCATTAGTAATCGTCATTGTCTAATATGAAATGTTCATCTTCATCTTGTTTTTGTTTTTTGTTTTTCGCAAGCTGCTCTGCTCTGTTCTGCTGTGCTCTAGTTTATGTAAAGGGGAAGGAATAAAGTGTAATGAGCAATGGAGCGTGGATGTGAAAAGTTTTTATTTCAGAACTTGTTGTCTGGTACGGACTTGCCATGGCATGGCATGGCACGACTTTGAATCGTTAATGCTTTGCTGCATTGGGACATGACATGTCAATCACCCCGTTTCGCACTAAATAGTTCCTTGCTTTGCTTTCATCCTTTGCTCCTTCCTTCCTTCCTTCCTTCCACAATCATACCTATACTTTACAACCCCGTCGCGTGGATTTCGCTAGCGTTTAGCGCGCACTTTCCCCATCGCTCTTGTTGCCTAGTTTGAATGTCTGCTGCTGCCTTGTTTTGTCTTGTCTTGTCCTGACCTAGTTGTGGAATTTTTGCCCATGTCGTGTTTATGCCGCACACAAGCCCAGGCTAAGTGTGCATCAATCAACCCTGTATATTGCAAGCCGTCCCTCCTCCTCCTCCTCCTCCTCCTCCTGCTCCTCCTCCGAGAATCAAACCCACTCCTTCCCGTCCACCCCAAATGCCCGAAATTCAAATCAAGCAAGGAAAAAAAAACGGCTTCGCGTCCCGATAAACACACACATACACACACACATACACACACAAGAAATGGTGGGAAATGAGCATATTAGATAAGATGTTCCGTTTTGGGAGCGGGTTTGGGAGCGGGTCCAGGGTTTGCACTGCCTGCCTTTGGATTGTGCGGATATTAAGTTGGCAGTGGCTATATGTGTATGTGTGTGTGTGTGGTTAATCTCGGTAGATTGGAAAACAGGGTTTGCATAAATATCAGCTTCGTATACTGTATGTACTTTGTGTACATGTATGCATTATGTAAAGTGCACGGGGGGGGGGGTGAGAAATGCACATGACATGGTCAACGTGTACTGTATATGTAAGCGTGGCTGAGTGCGTTGGGTAAAGTCAGAGAGAGAGAGAGTGTGTGTGCATGTCTCATGACATGACATGCACACAGCCACAGTCCATATTGCACAACCACAACCACAACCACAACCACAACCATGACCATGACCACAAGGCGCTACATAGTACATACAAGGTCGTCAGGACCCACGAGCATGACCGGAAAGAGGCAAAAGCAAACCCATTCACCGAAAAGTGCGAGAAAAAAAAAGACAAAGTTTCAAAAAAAGAAAACACGCCACGCATCATCAGAATTGGGGCACTTGTTTTAATGACATGTTTTTTGTTCCATTTCAATTCGCCAATTACTCGCACACGACTTTTTTTGCTTTTCTTTTCCCACCCGACCGCCCATATGCCAAGTATGCATGGTGGAACAGCCGAGCATGTGCGTGTGTGTGTGTGTGCGTGCAAAGAGTCAAGCTTTCGATAAGAAAAAAAACTAACTAAACTGGCTAAGGCGTCGGTACGCCGACGCAAACAGTCGAGGATATGATGATGATGATGGTCCCAAACGCCGATTCAATGCTTCTGTGTGCGTGCTGCTGCGTGCTTCTTGCTGCTGCTGCTGCTATGCAAATGCTTAACAAGAAAAAACGCCCTTCAAACGCCATTTCCATGCAAAAAGAAACATAGAAAAGAAAGAAGAAAAGAACAAAAAGCTGGTGACCGAGATGGTTTGGGGAGGTTGAAGAATTCGGTGTCCCATCCAGTGAGCATTCTTCATCAAATCGTGTCATGGTTGAACAAAGTAAAAAGAAAAGAAAAGAAAAAAAAGGGGGTTTTGATAAGCGAAAGTGTTGGATCCAAGTAGCGAATGAAAATCAATAGCCAGTCTGGCGACCGGTAAATGTGGCCGTCTGGCCAAACATGCGGCTGAAGATGCCACCGGCCGACGTCTTTGCCTTTTTCGAGGGCTGGTGCTCGTACAGCGGGAGAGCATGTTGCTGCTTGGGCTGGGTGTAGGGGATGGGGCCATTGATATATACAACATTGGCGCCCTGGTCGGCATCGTAGCGGTGGACAACAGCCTCCGAGGGCTCGTCGTGGAAACTGGCAGGTGATGTGGATGAGACCGAGGCCGAAGAGCTGCGTGTCGGGGGGGATAGTGAGGGGGTGCGCGATGGGGCGCGGGCAGACGGCATGTACTGCATACGATGCCTCTGGGGACGGGAAGCGTATGAAGACATGGACGTGTTTGATGGGTAGGCGTGGACCGAGCGCGACAGGCTTTCCGTGGAGCGCTGGTACTGCTTACGGGCAAGCTCCCTCTCCTTCTCGGCCAGCCGGGCCTTCTCGGCCTGGCGTGATTGCCACACGCGGATGGGGGCCAGGAAGGGCTCCAGGTGGTAGTAGAGGTCGTCCGTGTTGATGCGGAGGTCCCAGTCGAGCAGGAAGAGCAGCTGCTTCTCCATGAGGTTGACCTCGGTGATGGAGAAGCCAAAGTTGTCGTAGCCGCGGACCGAGCTGTAGCGGGCCCAGTGCTTGTTCTTGGGCGACGAGTCGTTGAGGTTCTTAGCCGCAAGGATGAGCGAGGCCAGGAAGATGCGATGGACAGTGCAGCGCATGCCCTTGGCAACAGGGGGGAGGCGTGACCGCAACCGGCTGAGGTAGATGAGCGAAGACATGAGCGTGGCCGTCTGGACATGTGACCTCTCGACAATCGACGTGATGAATTCCTCGACCGATGGGAGGGCAGGCTCGCGCGAGTTGGTGGCCATGTGCTGGGGCGAGGCGGGTGGTGTAGGAGGCAGGTTCTTGTTGATGGATGGCTCGCAGCGGATGACTTGTGTGGCCTTTTGTGCAAGATATGAAATCATGTCACTTGACACGGGGAGCTGAATGAAGTGGTCCAGGGCAGCCTGGTTCTCGGCGGCGAGATTTGGTGAGTAAGGCATGGTGGTGTGTGTGTGTGTTTATGTGGTTGTGGGGTTCACAGTCTTTTTGAAGCGAATGAAGACCTAGGTGATGCTGAGGTCTGGGACAGTGTCAAAGTCCAAGTCGCAAGCAATGGCGATGCAGGAAATTATTAGAGCGAAAAGACGGGTCCGAGTCCAGTCGGAAGGCGAGCTTGGTTGGTGTTGGAGCGAGGTGGGTGGGTGGATGGATGGATGGATGGATGGATGGATGGATGGATGGATGGATGGATGGATGGATGGATGGATGGCTCTGCCAATATGGAAAGTCGGATATGGATGGTGGTGATGGAGGGGCGAAGGACACTGCCGGAGTGGGGGAAAAAAAAAGGGCACCTGCACCGCTAGGATGGCAGGGAGTGAGGGCGATGTATCAAAAGAAAAGAAAAAGGGCGGAAGAAGTGAACAAGTCTTGGAATTGACGGTGCAAAGGGGCGGAGGTGAAAGTATCGAGGGCCGAGATGGGTGATACTTATGAATGGCAGGCCCCCTTGAGGAGCGGGTACGTGTGGGAAGCTTGGTTGAGCGAGGGAATGCTGCGGGAGGATGGTTCGGCGGCTGTGCGTGGCAGCCAATGGATAGCGGGTACGGCGGCGCAACAGGACGATAGCGCGCCACGGGCTCGTCTTGTCAGCGGCTGTATGGCCGATTTGGGCGGGGGGCGGTAGATTGCGAGTGGTGAGTCGCAGGAGCCCAGGAATAGCAGTGTTTCAAGTGCAAGCCAATGGTTTGCGGGCAGGGCAGGGCGCTGGAGGCGAGGGGGCGCGAGAGCCAATCAAGGGGTGCAGCGCGAGGCGTTTCGAAGGCGGACGACGATGTTTGAGAGGTGTTGGGGTATGGGGAGTTGTGCAGCGGCGTGTTGGCGATGGATGGATGGATGGATGGATGGATGGATGGATGGATGGATGGATGGGTGGGTGGATTGGATGGGCGTGGATGGCGCTGCAGGCAAAGCCACCGAGGAGGTCGAGCGTTGGGCGGGCAGACGGGCAGGATGATATGTATGCGTGGTGCTATGGGCAGCCGGGCGGGCGGACTAGAGGCGTCTGCTGGCAGCTGGCCTGGGTCACGTTGGCCGCCCGTGGGTTGCTGGAGGCGGTGAGGCTTGGGAGTGGACCCGGAATGGCGGTGGTGGATGAAT
>NW_007359914.1:3097874-3110801 GCF_000359705.1 Exserohilum turcica Et28A | reverse complement strand
TGGAAAGTCGGATATGGATGGTGGTGATGGAGGGGCGAAGGACACTGCCGGAGTGGGGGAAAAAAAAAGGGCACCTGCACCGCTAGGATGGCAGGGAGTGAGGGCGATGTATCAAAAGAAAAGAAAAAGGGCGGAAGAAGTGAACAAGTCTTGGAATTGACGGTGCAAAGGGGCGGAGGTGAAAGTATCGAGGGCCGAGATGGGTGATACTTATGAATGGCAGGCCCCCTTGAGGAGCGGGTACGTGTGGGAAGCTTGGTTGAGCGAGGGAATGCTGCGGGAGGATGGTTCGGCGGCTGTGCGTGGCAGCCAATGGATAGCGGGTACGGCGGCGCAACAGGACGATAGCGCGCCACGGGCTCGTCTTGTCAGCGGCTGTATGGCCGATTTGGGCGGGGGGCGGTAGATTGCGAGTGGTGAGTCGCAGGAGCCCAGGAATAGCAGTGTTTCAAGTGCAAGCCAATGGTTTGCGGGCAGGGCAGGGCGCTGGAGGCGAGGGGGCGCGAGAGCCAATCAAGGGGTGCAGCGCGAGGCGTTTCGAAGGCGGACGACGATGTTTGAGAGGTGTTGGGGTATGGGGAGTTGTGCAGCGGCGTGTTGGCGATGGATGGATGGATGGATGGATGGATGGATGGATGGATGGATGGATGGGTGGGTGGATTGGATGGGCGTGGATGGCGCTGCAGGCAAAGCCACCGAGGAGGTCGAGCGTTGGGCGGGCAGACGGGCAGGATGATATGTATGCGTGGTGCTATGGGCAGCCGGGCGGGCGGACTAGAGGCGTCTGCTGGCAGCTGGCCTGGGTCACGTTGGCCGCCCGTGGGTTGCTGGAGGCGGTGAGGCTTGGGAGTGGACCCGGAATGGCGGTGGTGGATGAATGGCAGGCGACCACGCAGTTGCACGCAGTAGCAGCGGCCGTACGCCTCCATACATACTGGTCGTGACGCACTCGGCAGCCCAGGGAAAGCAAAGCGATGGGCTCCACGACTCTGCCTGCATGGGGGGGGGGGCGTGAAAAAAGCATCCGCCGCCACGCACGGCCAGAGGGGAGTAGTAGCACGTATCATGCTGGCCTGGCACGCAGGGGGGAGGGGAGCGCCATTTCGAATGCAAATGGGCTGCATACTACTGCTACTGCTACTGCTACTGCTACTGCTACTGGCACCGCGACTATACTACTCCTGCTAGTACTACGAGAGAGAGAGAGGGCCAGGCCGGACAATACTGGATGGTGGCCGCGCAAAAAGAAAAAAGGCATAACCACGGGCGGCCATGGACGGGGGGGGGGTGCAGAGGGCCCAGGACGGCGCCAAGGCCGGGCGCCGATCAGAGTGTTTCTGCCATCTGGCTGCCCCGTCGTCGGCGTCGTCGTCGTCGTCGTCGTCGCATGACAGCGTGTCCACGGCGGCCCATCCCCAAAGCTTGTCATGCGACGACGTCTGCCACGCCCTGTCCCATGGCCGCTCCATTGGCTCGTGCGTGCTGCAAACACTCGACCGCGTTGCAAGATGATGACGCCGACACTGGCGATGCTCTGCTATACACATTCACACACACACACACACACACACACAAGATAGTTTATCGCCCTTGCAGTCGGCGTCGTGCCCAGTCGTGGCTGGAGCCAATCACGCGCCGCCCAGGGGGGGCTCTTGCCCTCGACAGCCGCTGCACCGCCTCAGGGCCTGCAGCCAATGAGGGCCCGCCGCTGCTTCTGCCTCTCTTCTGGCAAGCACCCGAGACTCTGCATCTTGTTGCGTTGCTTGGATGCTCATGCCCCCAATGAGCCTTCTACCAGCCCTGCATTGCCAACCCCCCCTCCCCCATGATTAGATGCCCGCCTCGTTAATGTAAGACTGCATTGCTGCTAGTAGATTAGGCTCCGTCATGCCTACACCTAGCCAGGGCGCCTGATGAGGCTCTGTACTAGTCGCCAAACCCCCCGCGCGCCTGCTGCCGCTGCCACTGCCACTGCCACTGCTATATCGAGGCCTCGCCGGGTAGGTGCGAGCCGCCCACCACCACGGCCAAGCGCTGCCGTCACCCAAATATGGCAACCCACGACTTCGGCCTGCCCTCTGTCCGACGCGAGTCTGGCCGTCGGGTTGGCTGCTGCCCACCACGTTGCCTCGTCTCTCCCTCGAGCGCTTGCACTACGCACCCACGCGTTTCAGCCCTGGGCCACGGCCACATGCTCGCCCAGCGTGGCATTCATTCTCTGGCCTGGGGCCCTTTGTTTTCCTCGCGCTGCCGGACCTGCCTGACCGACTTGATTGTCCCCGCATGGCTGTTGGTGGTTGGTGGTTGGGGGTTGGCTGCTGGTTGGCTGCTGGTTGGCTGCGCTGGCACTGGCACCACGACGTTTCATCCAGTCCCCGCCACTCGCTCCCCATAGGCTGCCGTTCCTGCCCAATCCAATCCAGGCACCGCCTCGCCCGCTTGGCAACGCCCACCGAGACTTTGTTCCACCAAAGCCTGCCTTCTCGAACTCTGCTAGCTCTCGACTAATCTATGCAGGAGCCATGCACGCCCAAAGACTCGCATTCCCCATGCCACAAGCACACCCCATTCCAAAGAGCCACCTGTAGGTGTACCATGCATGCACGCCTGCAGGAACCTGTGTACCTCTCTCCTCCCACGCTGTGCTTCACTCGGTGCGTGCTTCACGCGTTGCTGGCTGGCCTGCTTTCCCCCGCCTCGTCTTCGACGTGTTCATGTTCGCATGACTCAGACCTCGCCTCCCCCGTCCGCAGTCTAACGCCTTTCTGCAGCCCTCTCTCATGCACGCCACCGTGTACATTGCAATTGCAACAATCCAGCCTTCCATCTGCACCCATCCGCTGATTCTCATGGCACTTTCCACTCCCGCACTGGCACCTCCCGTGTGCCTAGGCCTAGCTTATCGCCCCACGATAACAACCTGATAGCACATGCACACATGCACACATCTGCCCGCCTCTTCATTTTCCTCGCCCCTCGACTCATTACCGCAAATGGACATACGGGACTCCTGGTCTAGAAGCATATTACATGTACAGTGACTTCATGCATTCTATCTTCTTTTTTTTTTGCAATTGCGGAAAAAAGAGCAAGCAACAAAAGTGCTTAGCTGTTCCCATTCCTGCACAACACGCTGAGTCACATGGGAGAAGAAAGAAAGAAAGAAAGAAAGAAAAAAACGTGACATGGGAAGCTTGACTGCCGTTTTCAGTTAGTCTGGCGATGTACTTAAGGAAACTCGTCATCTGAGATGAATCCCTGTGATGACGTAATGATGCGTTTCCTCGGCACGGCTTTTGCAAACAACCACCACCATGACGACTGGAGACCTGGGACATGGCATTTCTGTAGGTGTAGTTGATGAACAATGCTCATCAAGGAGACATTTGAATGGTGTTTTATTTCCACAGGCTCTTTTTTTTACGAGTAGTACGTAGAATATTCAAAATTCAAAATAGTATTCTTTGTTCAATCACATGCATTCACTACTTCCAACGTTTAGCCCATCTACATACCAATATGCAATTTCATATCCACGTGCTATAATCTCTGTTTGAAAGAGCAACCAAACAACAATCGTGAATTAATATGAATCAATACATTTCAAAAACACAATGTCAACCACATTACACTTGAACGCTCCATTCCCAACTACCATGTCTACTCCATCTTCATATCCATGTTAGTTATACAAGACAATACAAAACTACAACATGCGCCTCTCCACTCGTCCAACCCGAGGCGGCGTCTCATTCATCAACATGGCCCGCTGCGCTTCCTCGCCATGCCGAGCCCGCACACTGCCCTCCTCCCGCCGCATCACCCCCGCCTCGTCGTCATTCTCCTGCTCCCGCTGCGCCCGCGGCACCCGCCTACGTGTCCGCACACTCACACTCGCTCTCGTACTACTAGCCCGCACAAACCCAGACTCGCCGCCCCGTCTACTCGTCATGCCGCTGCCCTGCGCAAACGCCACGCCCGTCACGGGACTGTCGCGCGCCGGGTGCAGCCCCAGCCCTCCCCGTGCAGTGCCGTAGACACGTGGTGGTGCGTGCGCTGCCTGACGTGGCTGGGGCCGCCCAAGTGCCGTGCTAGAGCCATGGTCATGATGCTCCAGCCCCGTGCTCGCCCTCCCATCAGACATGGCATACTCACCACCTCGGTTCGACACGTCGTATGGCCTGCTCGACTGTGGTGCACTGTGACGGGACGGCCCCGTCGCCACCCCGCGTCTCGTGTTGCTGTAGTACGTGGTGCGCCCAGCATTCTGCATGCCTTCATACGCTGCTCTCTGCATCTGCACTTGCCCAGGTCGAGCTCCATCGCCCTCGAATCGCCCCACGACGGGAGCGTTTTCACTCGACCGTTGCTCCATCCTGGCATATGCGTGCGAGCTATACGTGGCAGAGTATGCCGGATGCTCCGAAGGGCGCTGCGGAGCCTGACGAAACACGGCAGCGTTATCAGGCCGAATGCCCTGGCCATGGCTAGGCCGCCGCGCCTGTGCCCCTCCAACGCTCGATACAGAAGGATGCGCATACGCGCCAAAGTAAGGCTGGGCATGCTGGGCCTCAAGCTGCCGTTGATAGTGCTCGGCATACGGGTCAAGAGGCGACTGCAGCTCATTCGCAGCAGCAATAGCCGCCTCAACATAGCCTTCTGAAACACCCCCCACGTAGCTAGCTGCCGGCGGTGAAGATGCGGGCTCATTATGGATACGTGTATACGGCATCGATGGAAGAGGAGAAAGTCCATGTGGGCTGCATCCAACTACGTAAGAGTACGTGGAGCCATCCGAGCGAGGCGCATGCGAACACGCTTCGTTTTGCGCAGAATGCTCACTACTTGGAAACCGAGTCTCGGACGGAAGTGACCCATACCACGAGTACACCGCGCTGGCATTGGTAGCCTCGCTGCTCGACTGTCTCGGCCTCGTGCCGGCTTGGCCTGCCTGCTGCGAGCCTCCCAACGTGCTAGACAAGTTGGACACGGCAGAGACACAATGATCCGGGTTGAACACGTTGTACGAGTCTCGACGGCTTGCGCGTGGGGCCTCTGACGTCCCAAAGACATCGTCAGATGCTGCATCAGGTGACTGGCTTGGACGTGTGGCGCCGGCCGGTGCAGCTCCAGATGACAGACTCCGCGCAACAGCTGTCTGACGACTGCTACTGCGCCGTGGCTCGCTGTGTGGCAGGCGCTCGCGGAAACGATACTGCGCTCCACCTGGTGTGCGAGCAACATAGCCCCTCAAGTACAGCGTGGGTTGGCCAGTGGAGCTGCTTGATGATTTGGTGGGGTCGCTCAAAGGCGCTTGCTGAGCGGGTGAACCGAGTCTTCTTGTCTGGTGCGAGAGTGAGGGCGAATGGGCAGTGTTCTGCGTAATATCACGTGTATGCGCACCGGGTGCATCCCCCCCGCCTCGCAGTCCAGGTGTACTTTGCATAGACGACTGGGTAGATTGCTCCAAATCGACGGCTCTGAATGAATCCAATATGGCGAGTTCAGTCGTCTGGTTCCGAGGCGTATGAGACGCATCCTCGGCCTGTTCGTCCGAAGTGACGCGCATGTCCAGCTCCTGACGGTCTGGTCTGGGGCGCCATGGAAGCTGTATGGTTCCGGGTTTCGGGGAGGCTGGAGAGGCTGGCGGGGCTACTAATCCGCCATTTCTCGCGCGCGGTGAGGGCGTCAGGGCTGTGGAAGTGGTGTCGTCGACGGTAGACTGGGCCAGCTCCGCGTCGGACACGTGACCGGCGTCGTCCACCGAGGTCAAGGCGGCTTGCTGGGGCTGCAGTATAGGTATGTTTCCGAGAACCGTGACGGCGTCCTGGACGGCCCTCTGCGGGCCGCGTCGCAGAATCGGGCGGCCGGCGTGTCCGCGAGGCTGCATGGTCCAGTGTTGGCGTGCTCCTGACGTCTGCCGAAGCGCTATGCGACGAAACGTCTCGTCGACATCGTCGGGCGTCAGAGTAAGTTCGGAGGGTCGTAGACGCAGCATGCCGTACCGCGTCGGGGCCAGCAGTGTGCCGCCGCCGGAGGGGTCTGGTAAAGGGATATGCTAGGGTCCAAAGGTCGTGTACCAAGATGCACCTGTCGGGGACGCTACCATGCAGCGACATGGTGCACAGCTACCGCCAGCCATTGTCGTTTCCCGTCGATTTGGGCAGCTCCAGAGACGCTCCCCCGGCGTGGAATTGTGTTCATGGCGATGGGTTGAGCAGTGCCTTCCGCCGGGCCTGGGGGCTCATGGATGGCCCTGATAGTGGCCTCGCCCGTGGGGGCGCAGCAGCAGATGCACGCACACATGGCGCAGCAGCAGAAAGAAGCAAACAAGAAGCTGGCCGCGCAGGCAGCGTCGTGGCCGTAAATAGGCACAGCGGCGGAGGGCGAGGGCGCAGTGGAGGTGGTGGTGGTGGTGGCATGTCGTCTTGGTGGTGGTGGAGAGGGAGGGAGGGCCCGTCAGCCATTTGCCGAGACATGGCATCACCGAGCGTCTCGAGCATCACGGGCAGCGCCATTATCTTCACCTCCCGGCATTAGTCTCCTTTGCCCCCATCCACTGGCCTCTGGGGCCCCTGCCATGCCTCCGTTGCACGCTCGTATCCCGCACGCTAATCGAGGCTACTTTGACGCGCCGCGGGTGGTGCCTTCGCTACCTGCAACCCTTCGCTCGTTTACCGCCAGTGCTGCCCAGTGGCTGCCACGATGAATGGCGACTTGAGCCTGTCGCAGACGCTCGGCGGCCTGCGCATCGCCAACCCGGACGAGGACGACGACGCTCCTCCGCCGCCGCCGCCTCACCAGCAGCAACCGCAGCTGCACCACCAGCTCCACGACGACGACGACGCCGATGCCCCCAACGCAGATGCTCCGCCGCCGCAATCCGCGTCATCATCAGCATCGCCGTCGCGCGCCTCGTCGTCGAGTGCCCTCACCGAGAGGCCACCACCACCACCACAACCACAACCACCGCCCCAGGACCCCGCCCACGCCTACGCCTCGCCCGACGACCACCCCCCCGCCGCCCCTGCCGCCGACTCGCTCGCCGTCGCCCCAAATGCATATGGCTCCTCGCCCTCAGGCTCCCCAGCCGGCTTCCCCTCCCCCCTAGCTGACACCTCGTCGGCCTCGTCGTACTCGCCGCGCCTCTCGCACCGCCAGTCAATGCCCTTTGCCCAGCACCAGGCCGCCTACCCCTCGTACGCCGCCGCCCCGCTGCTCCAGCAGCAGCGCAGCGCCGTGCCCCCGACCCAGCCCATGCGGGAGCGCCCCTTGTCGACAAGCATGTACCAGCACCCCAACCTCTCGACGTCGTCGACCACGGCCCCGGGCACCTACCGGTACAACGACGAGGCAATGGCAACAGACATCCGCCGCACCGCCAGCTCGCGAGTCGCCCCGGGCGCCATGCCCACGCGAGAGGCCAGCAGGCGAGACCCGTACCGCCAGTCGGCACAGATGGCGGGCATGAACGGCCCTCTGCCGCCGCGGAGAAGCTCGCGGCGCATCCCCATGGACGGCACCCAGCTATCGAGCTCGCCCTACAGCACCGAGGGCGGGCCGCTGTCGAGCAGCGAGGAGTGGAAGGAACGCGGCGCCGCCGTCAGCACCAGACAGGACGTGGACCAGAACGGCAGGCCAATTACCCGAGTCGTGAAAAAGGGCGTCAAGGACTTCAACTTTGGCCGCACCCTGGGCGAGGGCTCGTACAGCACCGTCCTCGCCGCAACAGACCGCCAGACGCTGCGCGAGTACGCCATCAAGGTGCTGGACAAGCGCCACATTATCAAGGAGAAAAAGGTCAAATACGTAAACATTGAAAAAGACACGCTCAATCGCCTGACAGAGCATCCCGGCATTGTCCGCCTCTACTACACGTTCCAGGACGAGCGCTCGCTGTACTTTGTCCTCGATCTCGCCTCCGGCGGCGAGCTGCTGGGCTTCCTCAAGAAGATGGGCACGTTTGACGTCGAGTGCACACGGTTCTACGGAGCGCAAATACTCGACGCAATCGACTACATGCACAACAAGGGCGTGATACACCGAGACTTGAAGCCCGAGAACGTGCTGCTCGACGACGCCATGCACGTCAAGATTACCGACTTTGGCACAGCAAAGATACTGGACCAGAAGAGGTCAAACGGCGTGGGTTCTACGAGCGGCGATCCGCTCGAGGGCGTAGAGTCGGACCGCGCGCAGTCGTTTGTTGGCACGGCAGAGTACGTGTCGCCGGAACTGCTGACTGATAAGAACGCATGCAAGGCGAGCGACCTGTGGGCCTTTGGCTGCATCATCTACCAGCTGCTAGCAGGGCGACCCCCGTTCAAGGCTGCCAACGAGTACATGACCTTCCAGAAGATTGTAGGCCTCGAATATTCATTCCCCGATGGCTTTCCCCCATTGGCAAAAGACCTGGTTGAGCGGCTGCTGGTATTGGACCCGCTGACGCGTCTGCCTATGGAGCACATCAAGAACCATCCCTTCTTTGATGGAATCCAGTGGGGCAAAGGGCTGTGGAAGCAAAAGGCCCCGCGCCTAAAAGCTTACAGTCCCCCTCCACAAGAGCCCATCAAACTAAATGGTACATCCGCTCCCTCGTGGCAAGACAGGGAAGTAAGTAACACCCTTACAGGTCCCTCTACGGTCGCAGCAACGGCGCCCAGCCAGCCCCAGGCACGACCGAAGCCACGGCTCATTACCGAGTTGCCGCCCCCCTCCCAGCTCGACATTGACTGGTCGCCGGTCCTCACCAAGCGGGACGAGCGAATATTGAAGCTCGGCAACATGTTTGTCACGCAGCATCCTGCCGGCCACGTCGTGGGCGGAAAGGACGACAACCCAGAGCCACCCAAGAAGTTTTCGCGCTTCTTTGGCGGCAACACTGTCAAGAAGCGGCAGCGACTCGTCATGATAACATCCAACGCACGCGTGCTGATGTGCGCAGCAGGCACAAACGACAAGAAGCTGAAAGAAGAAGTGTCCCTGCTCTCGGCAGGCTGTGCGTGGAGATCGTTCCAGGACTCCAAGGGCCTCACTGCATGGCTCGTAGAAACAGTACGTCGAAGCAATTGCACCCATGACTCGCGCTAACATGCCACAGCGAGACAAGCAGTACGTGTTTGAAGACTCGAAAAGCACCACAAGCGACCCCGAAGGCAGCAAATACTCCAGCCAGGAGTGGCTCGACAGCATCGAACAAGCGCGGGACTATGCCTTTGCCCAAACAATGACAAACTCGTACCCTGGCGACGCAGGCCTCAACGAGCTCGTCTCAAACCACACCACTCCCACCAGTACGTTGGGAGCTGATTCGGCCCTCGACGGCGTGAACATTCCCGCCTCGCGGCATGGCCACCTCCGCAAAGATCAAGGCGATACTGACTCGATCAAGGGTAGGAAGCGCTTTAGCAAACGCCATTCAAAGAACGGATTGGCCAATTTTTGAGAGCGGAAAGCAGCACAGCGCGGACTTGGGGATGCAGATATTCCGCTTCCGGGTGCTCTGTTTCGCAATGTCATACACCAATGACGATACCACTGAAAAACATTACTGTGTAAAGACCAACTGGTACAGACTTTTGACTCGAGTGCAACAAAGGCTCATCCACCCTCGATACAGCGCATGGCGTTTCTGGCGTCCTTTTTCCTAGTGTCCGGCACTCAAACTGATGCAATCCATCATCACCATTATCAGTCTCTTTTGTTTCCCATTCTACAGGTACGGCATTACAACCTTGATCTGCAAGCAAGGCGATATTTGTTGGCTCAGACTCCCTTTTTTGGCATTTAGCGGCTTCGGCTTTTTCTTATCCAGATAAACTCGGCTCGGCGGCGCAACCTACACAAGATTCAGCTTTCTCTCTGCAGTTTGTCCAGATGATGTGGGCATCACGGGGGTTCTTTTTTTTTCTTTCTTCTTCGAGTCGTCTTCTGTGTGGTTGATGGAGAGCAGATTGCAGAAGACGAATTTACACTTGTAGCGGTTAGGTTTGTGGAAGTGGAAAAAAGATGATTAGGGGGGGGGGGGTGGATCAAGCAAGCAGAAAGGCCTAGTTTGGCACTGAGGGCATGTGCAAATAAAATCCATTGTAATGCAACTTTGCTGGTTAACTAGCAGTGGTGAATTATAGGTTGTATTTTGCGAGTGATGTGTGTGATATGTATATCTATTTATAGGAACAATCAATATCACACTATGAGTAAAAGAGTTAAGACATTGTCTTCATTGTATGAGTTGTCGGAAGAGATTGATACATTCCAGGTTTCATAAGTGATTTTAATATAGGAATAGTGTATTTCAGATTAACGTAGTTCACAAGCGAGTCGCTCACCCAAGCGAGTCGCTCACGCCCCACCAGCGCGTCGACGTCGAGACTGCAACACGTCATGTCTCAACAACGTTAACATTTATTAGCCTATCCTAAATTAGATCTTTAGCTTACTCTTTTTAATATCTAATTGCAACGTGTTTAAAGCTAAAGACGTGCTGCCTCTATCTATAACGTGCCTTAAAGAACCCTATCTAACTAACGCGCTAGAAAGCGCTCTCGACGCGACTGCGAAGCGAATTTGAAGCGCCTAAATAAGCTAGAAGAGGAGGCTATAGTTAAGCGTATTCTTAAGGAGTCTGCGCGAGGATTTGCGCCTATAAAGCCTAACGTTTAAGCAATAGCTAATAAACTGCTATATAAGCGTGGGAGCAACCCTGTTAGCAAGAACTAGATTAATAACTTTGTTAAGAGGACTCCTAAGCTCCGCACGCGCTAGAGCCGTCCCTATAATTACTAGCGAGCTACCTGCAAGGACCTAGCGGCTATCTAGCGCTGGTTTGACTTAGTTTAGGCGACAAAGCAGAAGTAGGGTATTATAAACAATAATATCTACAACTTTAACGAAACTGGCTTTATAATAGGCAAGATTTTATTATAGTTAGTTATCACAGGCTTAGAGGGATATAGCAAAAAGAAGTAGATCTAGCTAGGTAACCGTGAGTGGGTTACTGTGATCCAAGGCGTGGGCGCGTCAGGTTGCTAGCTACCCCCCTTCGTTATCTTTGCGGGCAAGGTGCTTATCAACGTCTAGTTTAAAGACCTGCCTACTAACTAGGTTCTTAAAGTTAGTCCTAATAGCTAGACGAATAATCAGCTTGCTCTTGCGTGGTTAGAGCACTTTGATACCTATACAAAGAGGCAGACTGTGGGTGGGTATCAACTGCTCATTATCAACGGCCATGAGAGCCACTGCTCCGTCGATTTTCAAGATCTTTGCAAGGAGAAGAATATCATTCTTCTCTACATGCCTGCGCACTCGTCTCACCTATTGCAGCCCCTTGATGTCGCCTGCTTCTCGCCGTTGAAGCGCAAGTATGGCGACTCGATCTCAGGCTTGGCACGCAACCGCACCAGCTATATCAGTAAGGAGACCTTCCTGCCAGCCTTTAAGGCTGCTTTTAAGCAGTCTATTACGAAGGAGAATATCTAAGCTAGCTTTAGAGGCGCTGGTTTAGTCCCACACGACCCACAGGCTGTGCTATTAAAGCTTGATGTAGTGGTGCAGACACCACATCAATCACCGCGATGGGTAGCCGCCTGGGAGGCGCAGACACCACGTAACGCGCGCGAAGTTGAGGCTCAAACTAGTCTTATTTAACAAAGCGTGAGAAAGCGCCGTAGGTCTTCTGCTAATTCACTTACTAAGCAGATCGCGCAGTTGAGTAAGGGGGCTTAGCAGATGGCACATAAGATGGTACTTTTGACAGAGAAAATAACCACCCTTTAAGAGGCTCTAGACGAATCAAACAAGCGTAAAAGCCGCAAGCGGCGATACGTACGGACAGAAGAGACTCTTACTGTAGGCGAGGTACAAGAAGTATTAGCTGAACAGGCGGGTAGTAGTCGTGGCGACGGTGAGAGTGCGTCGAAGAGGGTGCGAGGAGAGAGGCGGTGCGGGCGTTGTAAGCAGACTGGACATAACGCTCGTACCTGCGCAGTTGATATAGATAGTGCAAGTGATAGCAGCGATTCTAATAATTAATTTAGTATATTGTAATAGTTTATTAACTGTGATAAAAGTGCGTGATAACGTCTCAACGTCGACGCGCTGGTGGGGCGTGAGCGACTCGCTTGGGTGAGCGACTCGCTTGTGAACTACGTTAGTGCTAATATCTTAGAAAGAATAGAAAAATACTCTTTTATAGAGGACTTAGTTAGAGACCTATAAATACTCTAGAAATGAATAATTACTATAGACTTAAAGTATAAATACTCTATTAAATCAGTAAATATAAGTTCTATTATATTAAACTATAAGAATCTTATACTTATAAGTAGCTCTACTAGTTTAAATATAGCTTAGCACCTAGGTACTAATAATATAAATCTTGAAAACTATAAGTATAATATAGATAAAGTTGAAGATAACGTGGTTCACAAGTAAGTCGCTAACCCAAGTAAGTCGCTAACGCCTTACTAGCCTATTAACTTCATCACTATAACGCGTAATGTCTTAATAATACAACTATATATTAATATATTCTAAATCTAACCTTCAACTTACTCTTTTTAACGTCTAGTTACAATATATTTAAAGTATAAACTATACTACTACTATCTATAACATCTTATAAAGAACTCTATCTAATTAACGCGCTAGAAAGCGCCCTTAACGCGACTATAAGCTAGAATTAAAGCGTCTATATAAGCTAAAAGAGAAGGCTATAGTTAAGCGTATTCTCAAAGAGTCTATATAAGGATTTGCGCCTATAAAGCTTAACGTTTAAGTAATAGCTAATAAACTATTAAAACAGCGTAGTAGCAACCTTTGTAAGGGGCTGCGCTCCGGGGAGCAATCGCGAGGTATACAAGAGGTTGTATTCGATAAGGAGCTATCTACTCTGCTTACGTGGTGTTTATTTACTTATCGGAGAAA
>NW_007359914.1:3084432-3092253 GCF_000359705.1 Exserohilum turcica Et28A | reverse complement strand
TCATTTAAGAGAGCGTGAGAAAACGCCGTGGGTCTTCTGCTAATTCACTTACTAAGTAGATCGCGTAGCTGAGTAAGGGGGCCTAGCAAATGGCACATAAAATGACCCTTATGATGGAGGAAATAGGTACACTTTAAGTAGCTCTTAATAAGTTAAATAAGTATAAAAGCCACAAGCGGCGATATATATAAATAGAAGAGACTCTTACTATAGGTAAAGTATAAAAAGTATTAGCTAAATAAGTAGGTAGTAGTTATAGTAATAGTAAGAGTGCCTTCAAAAGGGTGTGAGGAAAGTGTAACGATGTTACAACTTCGCCAAGTATTGAGCCAATCCCAGAGCCGGATCGGAGGAAGTACCTGCCGCCCTTCATCAGCCATTCGCCCGAGGTCGGATCCGAATTTAGACCTAACTAGGATAGGTATATATTAAGACACTCCCTGTAGCTAGCTTTGTAGACTTTTAATATCCTTTCGTACAAGGCCTATAGGTGGCTTATTAAATCTAGGCTCTTTGTGATCCCACGCACTCCCATATGCCTCTAAGTGATCCTACGACCAAAACAGATCCAACCTGCCTTACCTGCGCCGTTACATTATATCAAAAGTCTCGTCCTAGCTAGTAACGGCTTCTAAACAATATCGCAGCTATTTGTTCAAGATCACGTCTAAGCCCTAAAGTTATCTAGAACTAATCTAAGTACTTACACGATCACATCTAACATTCATTTTAGGCAGGATCCTATAGATCTCCTGTTGACTAAGGCCTTTAGGTTTAGAACTTCTACGCTCCTCGTGAGGCAGATTACTTTAGAAAAGTCGCGTAGAGTGCGCTAAGGTAGAGACACAGAGACTACTAATAACCTATCAACCTTAGAGGCAATCGCTAATAGTTAACCCTATAAGAACTACAGGTTCTAAGGAATCCCCCTAGAAATCAGTTTAAATACAGGACTAAACTATTCTAGAGAAGAAAGCTAGCAAGATGCTAGCCTAGGAATCTCTAAAGACTTCACCACCACAGGAAGTAGAAGATAAAGACAATTTGGAGCTAGAGCTCTCTATAAAGGACGTCCAGCGATAGATAGCTAGCCTATTAGACTAAGTCCGCTAGTTGACTTAAGAGAATATAGAGCTCTAAAATAATATCGTACCTACTACCAAATCCCCACTAACAACAGTAGGACAACCTCTAAGCTAATTACTGAGGTTCCTGTCCACCACCCCTGAGGCTCTACGTGGCTAACTAAGCTGTCTTATCTTATCTACTATTAGCTAATTAAGCGATAGGAAAGACCCCACCTTCCTACAATAGCAAGCTAAAGTAGAAGACCGTCTCGTATTAAACGAAGATCACTTCCCTATAGAACGCCACTAGATAGCAACAGTGTATAGTCACACGTTAGGTGATGCTAGAGGATATCTTAAACCTAAGTACCTATCTAAGGTAGATAGGTACTAGTTCTAAAACGCAGATGAAATAATTAAGCTGCTTAAATTATACTTTGTAACTAGCAACAAGTAGGCGGAAAGCTAAGCTGCTTTCCACTATCTATTTATAAAGGATAGAGAACTGTTCCTAGAATTTAAAGCTCGTTTTATTAGTCTCGCTATTAAAGGACATGTATTAGAACTAGAGTAGCCCTTCTACCTTTAGTAGAAGATTAGCCCAGCTTTACGTGTTCCTAACATGCCCGTTAAGCGTTTCTTTAATAGCTCCTTTAACGAGATGTGCAAGCATCTTACTGCTTTTAAGTTAGAAAGACGATTAGCTCCTATCGTATTACTATTGGAGCGACGGACTACCTACACTCTAACAGCGAAACCTAAGCCAACTATCAACCACACAAGGGAGTATCGCCCCACCACCTATAGAGTAAAGTCCGACCCCGCCCCGACCTCACCACAGGCCCTCTCGAGTGCACCCAGGGCTGCCTTAAAGACACTAGTGCTAGAAAGCTAAGCTACTCCTGGCAACTATTACAACTGTGGCAAGCCTGGACACTTCGCGAACGACTGCCTAGTCCCGCAGGTAAGAGAGATAGAAGCAGTGCAAGAAGAAGAAGTGTTTGAGGAAGCTATAGAATATCATCTAGATGACGATTGGATGGGAAACGACGAAGCCTAGGAAAACGCTCCGCCCTAGGCATTTACAAGTATGACCTTGCTAAGATTAATCTGTTGCACTTGTTTAGAGGAAAGCACTTCTAAGTTTCCACCGTTCTTTGCTTAAAGGGCTACGGCGTTAGCCTACAGTCGCTAGTTAATACTAGAGCCTAAGAGTTCTTATTTCTAAATTCTGTAATTGCTTGTACTATTTCTAGTTTACTTTAGGTTCCTATCTAAAGACTGCCCTTTAAGATTACAGTTAAAGGATTTTAAGATTAGGTTCAAACAAGGGTTAACTAGTATATCTAGTTGCACCTCTTAATTAACAGCCGCAAGATCTACAACTGCCTATTCGTTATTATAGACTTAGGATCACAGAATAATATTATTATGATTAAGTGGCTACGCCGCTTCTAGCTCTAACTAGATATAGTTCGCAACTAAATCGTATAGCTAGCTAAGTACCTAGCAACGTATAATCCCGCTCTACCTATCCTAGTACAATTAAAATAACTAACTATTAATACTAAGGTTAAGAAGGATATTAAGAGGCGCAACGCTCTTTAGGAGAAGGACAAATATTAGAGAAGAAAAAGCCTAGCTTCCGCTTAGGTAGGTAGAATTCAAGGAATACTCCAACTTCCTACCACTCACCCTTCCCCACCCGCTTCTGACACAACCCCGAAATCGACCTAACCTAACATCACCTCTTCTCTTACCCCCCCTGTATTGCACTTATTTCTGCTAACGCCTTCTATTACACTATAAAACGTTAAGAAAATAAGTTCTTTATAACAAGCCTTTATAAGATTAATTAGATACTTAAAAATAGACAACTAGTAGACAATCTTAAAAATGCTAAGTTAGTTTAAGATTAACTTTTATCGGTTTACTATCTATACTAAGATGTGTTTAGCAAAACAGCAGCTAACTAGCTTCCTAAACACCATCTGTACGACTATAAGATTGTTCTTACTAAGCCTCTGCTAAACTAGTTTAGCCTATTGTATAAGCAGAGTACCAAAGAACTCTAAGCGACAAAGGCGTTCGTCATAGAGAATCTCTAGAAGGGATACTTTATCCTAAGCTATAGTCCTTTCGCCTCTTTTATCCTTTGTGTTTAGAAGCTAAATAGAGACCTCTATATCTACGTAGATTACTATCAGCTTAATGCTCTTACACGCAAGGATGCGTATCTAATCCTGCGTATTAATAAGCTACTTACCTATTCTTATAAGGCTAAGATCTTTACTAAGCTTAACATACGCGCGGCTTTTAATAAAATCTATATAAACCCTAACTCTAAAGAGTACACTACGTTTTGCACCTGCTATAGAACGTATAAGACTAAGGTATTGCTATTTAGCCTATGTAATAGTCTAGCAAATATTAGTGGTACATAAATAATGTGTTAATTAAGTACCTTAACGACTTCTGTATAGCCTATTTAGACGACATCTTAATATACTCTAAGTCTATGTTAGAACACATTTAGCACGTCTGTAAGGTACTAGAAAGGCTCTAATAAGTAGGACTCTAAGTAGACATTAAGAAAAGCGAATTCTATGTTACTTAGACTAAGTACTTGGGGTACATTCTTATAGACTAAGGCCTAGAGGTAGATCCTGACAAGGTCGAAGCCCTCTAAAACTGGGTCTAGCCTACTACTATTACTAGTGTGAAGTCGTTTCTTAGCTTTATAGGATTCTACTAATAATTTATAGAAGAATAATTATAAATTATAAAGCCTATTATTACGCTATAATCTATTTAGTTGTTTCTATAACAAAACGCCAGCTACGACCCTATTAGAGGCGTTAGTCTCCAGCCTAGTATCATACTCTAGGTGGTAGTGATATAAGGTATTATTATTATTATTATTATTCCATTAGAGTCTATCTGCAGTCAGTGACTATGTAAGACTTTGGCCAGAGGCCGTTCTAGGTACAATTTGTTTAAAGTGAGAGTGTTCTCTGTATAGTACTGCTATTGTGCTGCGGTTTAGTCGCTTCTAGCTGCGCTTAAAGCGGACTCCAGTTGCTAAAGAGCAGTTTAGTAAACAGGAAGAGATGTTAGACAGCAGGGCTGTCTTCCAGCGAGCTCTTTTAGGGCTAAGGAAAGTAACTTAAGAAAGTTTGTTAGTTATTATTAGTTTTAGGTAGTGTCTCTCTGTTCTCGCTTATTTTTAGTTATCTTGTTCTTGGCCTAGATGCCAGCCTCTAGTCCCTACAGTGATATAAGGTAGAGATAGCAAGCAGTAAGGCTTTTAACCTCTTAAAGGCCTAATCGCAGTCTAGGTCCTATATAAATAGCTTTAATAGGCTTTGTAGTGCTTAGTAGCTTTTTTTAGTAAGGTGCTATCTAGATTAGAGCTAAACTAGGAGATACACGATAAAGAGTTGTATGCTATTGTTGTAGCATTTAACAAGTGGAGGTCTAAGTTAGCCTTGGCTCACTCCTAAGTCTAAGTGTACTCTAACTACCGCTTGCTAGAGTATTTCATAACCACTAAGGTTCTAAACACTAGACAAGTGAGATAGGCTAAATAACTTGCGTTGTTTAACTTCTACATCTAATACACGCCTAGTAAGAATAACGCTTGCGCTAATATTCTTAGCTATTGTAAGCAGGATATATAGCACTTAAGAACTGCCTAAATTAATAACTATTTGCAGGTCCTTCTAGGGCTGCACTAACTTAATAACTAAATTAACTCTAAACTTGCTAAGGCATATGTGGCATAACTATTAGAATAAGCTACTTCTCTATTAGTAGTTAAGCCCTCTTAGGAGACTATGTCCCTAGACTCTCTTAAGCTAATTAAGCTCTTGTTGTAACAGAATTAGACGTCGTTTAAAAAGGAGCGCCGCTCTCTCCTAGACAGGTACTAGATAGAGAACGGACTGCTGCTCTATTCGAACCGTCTCTGCGTGCTGCTAGACTCCCCCGCCTGCACACAGCTGATCCAAGAGGCCTACAATTAGGCCTCTTTAGCCCACCTAAGTGCAAAGAAGACTTATTAGCTGCTGTCTTAGAAATACTATTAGAAAGGCATAGAAGCTACCTGCAA
Source organism: Exserohilum turcica Et28A (assembly GCF_000359705.1). Classification (NCBI taxonomy): domain Eukaryota; kingdom Fungi; phylum Ascomycota; class Dothideomycetes; order Pleosporales; family Pleosporaceae; genus Exserohilum; species Exserohilum turcicum. Next base: position 3,087,075 of record NW_007359914.1, on the reverse strand, counting down.
GAGGTACGTGCAGAATTGCCTAGCCTGCCGTAAGGCCTATCTAAGACAGACCTAAGTCCTAGGGCTAATTCACCCTCTCCTTATTCCTAATTAGCTAATACAACACCTCTGCATTAACTTTAAGGAATTTCCTAAGGACAAGGCTAAATATAATTAGATTATAGTTATGATTAACTAGTTATCTAAGTAGGCCATCTCTATCCCTTGCTATAAGAAAATTAATGCAAGAGGTATAGCTAGACTCTTCGTCTAGTAGGTGTATTAATTCAGACACACCCTAGAGACTATTATCTCTAATTAAGGACCACAGTTTATGTCTAGTTTCTAGTCTAAGTTCTATTAAATCTTAGGCGTTAAAGTCAAGCTATTCACCACCTACTATAAGGAAACTAATAGTTAGACAGAGATTATAAACAAATACATTAATTAGAGACTACGTCTATTCGTGTCCTATTATTAGGACAATTAGAGTAGGCTGCTGCCTTTAATTAATCGTGCCTAAATTTCCCTACTGCACTCTTCTATTAGCATGTCCCTATATTAGATCCTTTAGAGATCTAAACCTAGATAAAGATAGAATTAGAAGCACCCTACTAGCATTCTTACACCTACTAACAAACTTAACTACAAAGATGCTCTAGCGCTTGCTACCCACATATATGCTGCATAAGACACCGCTAAGTAGCAGATAGAGAAGGCCTAGGACTAGATGCGATCTGCTGTTAATCGCTATCGCCGCCCTATTAATTAGGACATTAGCGATATAGTGTTCTTAGATACTAAGAACCTAGCGATTAACTATCTAAGCTAGAAGCTTGCTATAAGATAGGAAGGCCCCTTTAAGGTTTTTAAAAAGGTTAGTTACTCTTACTAACTATAACTACTAATAGGATCTTAAATCTACAATGTCTTTGCTCTAGACCTATTGTGTAAGGACCCTTAAGATCCCCTCCTAGGACAAGAAGCTCCTAAGCCCCCTAGCGTACCTATCTAAGGTGTAGAAGAATAGGAAGTAGACTAGATCCTTGCTAGTAAGTTATATCGTTCTAAGCTAAAATACTAGGTAAGCTAAATTAGACACAATCTAGATCCTACTTAGTACCCTACTTTAAATTTTATAGGAGCCCTATATAAGCTTAGAGAATTTTATAAGCAAAACCTATCTAAGCTAGGACCTCCTTAGGCCCTTAGCTAGTAGATTTAAGCGTAAGAGAAGAGCATAAATAATATAACGTTACTACAAAATAATTAAGTGTAGGAAAAGAAAAGAAAAAGATTTTTTAGGTATATAACCAAGCTAAAGAACACCTAAAATAGTTTACCTATAACAGCGTAGGGGAACTATAACAAAAAGGTATAAGAGAGTCTTGTAGCTATAGGACTAGCTATCTACTAAGAGGGGGGTAGTGTAACAATGTTACAACTTCGCTAAGTATTAAGCTAATCCTAGAGCTGGATTAGAGGAAGTACCTGCCGCCCTTTATTAGCTATTCGCCTAAGGTTGGATCTAAATTCAGACCCGACTAGGATAGGTATATATTAAGACACTCCCTATAGCTAGCTCTATAGACTTTTAATATCCTTTCGTACAAGGCCTATAGGTGGCTTGTTAAATCTAGGATCTTTGTGATCCCACGCACTCCCGTATGCCTCTGAGTGATCCTACGACCGAAACAGATCCGACCTGCCTTACCTGCGCCGTTACAGAAAGCGGTAGTGCAGGCGTTATAAGTAGACTAAACATAACGCTTATACCTACGTAGTTAAGATAGATAGTGTAAGTAATAGTAGTAATTCTAATAATTAATTTTGTAAAGGGCTACGCCAGAGAGGTATGACCTACAGGTCACATAGTAGTGAATCACATGACTTTAGTCACGTAACTAAATAACGTAGTTAGCTATATACAAATGAGCTTAAGTAAGGAGGAAGACTAAAGGTCTAAGCGTTTATACAAGTAACAAGTATAAAAGGAGGGCCCTCTAGATAGTTCTTTTCTATATCTTTCTTCTTTTGTATAATAGGTAAATGTATACTTATTAGTTAGGCCTCTCTTGCCTATAACATAAGAAGAAAGATTAACACTCTTTAATCTCTCTTGTACAACACAAGAGAGACTAAAACAACGCAAGAAGAAAGAGATAGAGTCACAAGGAACGCCACCAGCCTTTAGCCTAGCTATGCTAGACGAGGAATCTATCGCCTTTATCCGTATAATAAGAGGAAATATTAACTAGCTAACAGCTAATAACGTACAACAGGCTAAATAGCTTAAGAGACAGGCAGTTGCACACTAGGAAATGATGTCCTAGATTAAGCTCCTAATAAAGCAACTCTAAGAAGCCTATACAACACTTGTAACGGCGCAGGTAAGGCAGGTCGGATCTGTTTCGGTCGTAGGATCACTCAGAGGCATATGGGAGTGCGTGGGATCACAAAGAGCCTAGATTCAACAAGCCACCTATAGGCCTTGTACGAAAGGATATCAAAAGTCTACAGAGCTAGCTACAGGGAGTGTCTCAATATATACCTATCCTAGTCGGGTCCGAATTCGGATCCGACCTCGGGCGAATGGCTGATGAAGGGCGGCAGGTACTTCCTCCGATCCGGCTCTGGGATTGGCTCAATACTTGGCGAAGTTGT
>NW_007359914.1:3072556-3078783 GCF_000359705.1 Exserohilum turcica Et28A | reverse complement strand
CCTCCGATCCGGCTCTGGGATTGGCTCAATACTTGGCGAAGTTGTAACATCGTTACAACACTACCTCCTACAGGAGCTCACGTTAGCGCTATAAATACAACTAACCAAACAAGCGAGGTGACTACTCTAGCCCCACCCATACAAAGTTACCCTAAGCCTAGACTCCCTAATATAGAAATATTTAACTATAGTACCTATAAATAATATACTTAGTAGAAGATGTGTGTATAGGCTAAGCTCTTTATGGATAGAGTGGCTTACCTAAGTAAGGAACTTAAAACCTACTATGTCGTCACACGTATAAAAGGATAAGCTTTTAATGCGCTTTATGCATACATCTAAGCTCTTATAAATAGCACCCTAACAGCTATAATAGCTAGACTATAGTCCTAGTTAGACAAGTTCTTCTAAGACCCTATGATTAAATAGAAGGCTCTCCACTACCTTCATACGACTAGATAAGGAAAGGGAGAGTTCCTTTATCACGTTTAAGTCTTTAATTTAAAATTCTAAGAAGTAAGCCTAAGCGCTATAGATAACGCTTAAAAGATTAACTACTTAAAGAACTCTCTTAACAAAGAGTTGCTCAAGTATTAAGTGGGCTACTAGCTTAGTAAGAATAAGAAGTATAATAGCTTTATATAAAGAATAAGAGTTACGTAGGAAAACCTAAGAGCGATAGAATAACTATCATCTAAACAACTAACTTTTACGTTACCCTTCCTTAGCAACACTTAAGCTGCATCTAAAGAGATAGACTAAACCTCTACTTTAGGCGCAACTAGGCTATGTATAATAAAAGAATACTAAGGGTCCTATGCTAAAATTGAAAGACGCTATTAAGAGAGACGTTATCTCTACTATAGCGGACAAGGACACTATTATAAAGACTACAACGCTCCTCTTACTACTTGTACACATAGATAAGGAAACTATACTAAGGTAGCCACTATAGCACCTATAGAGGATGACTTAGATAAGGGAAAAGAAGAGCTCTAACTAAAAAGCGCTAGTTAGAGCGAACAAAGTAGGAAAGAGATGTTGTATAAGCACCGCATAGGGTACTTAAACTATTAAAGCTTACAAAAGCAATGTCTATAAATGTAGTTATAAATAGTGTAAGGAATGCTATTATAATGCTTAACTATAGGTATTACACATATTTAGTTGTGTGTAACAAGCTTATACAACAACTAAACCTACCGCGTTACATAATCTTATCTACCCTCTTAGCAATAGTAGATAAAAAGACAAGTCCTATATAAGAAGTAATAGAGTTTGTACTTAACATAGGAGAAGTAAAACAAAAAATAGTAGCGTATATTATCTTATCTACGTACGAATTTAACATAATCCTTAGAAAAACCTAGTTAGAAGAGATGGACAGAGTACTATACACTGCCAAACACCACCTACTCCTACAACGCTACGGATTCTTCGTACAAAGTAGGGAGAGCACCACGCCCACGCAGATAGACTATGCTGCTATCACTACTACTGCTTTCTAACTACACGTACGAAGAAATAGAAGACAAAAGGTAGTGTAGGTATTTGCGGCTAGTCTAAAAAATATTAAGAAAGCTCTTTGTCTAAAAGTAAAACTTACAATAGACAAAGTAAAAAAAGCCCTCCCTACCTACCTTAAGGACCACGCGTAGCTTTTCTTGCTAAAAGAAGGAGTAGAGTTAATACCCTACTAAGGCCTAGACGTAGACTACAAAATTAAATTAATTCCCTAAGATGGCAAGCTACTAGAGATCCCATGCGGACTACTTTATAGCATGTCTAGAGACAAACTACTAGTCCTAAGGAAGACACTCCTAGACCAACTTAATAAGGGTTTTATCTCTGTAAGCACTCTCCTATAGCGTTGCTAGTCCTCTTTATATAGAAGCCTAGAGGAGGACTGAGGTTCTATATTAACTACTATGCGCTTAACGCTATTATGCAAAAAGACCAATACCCTCTTCCTCTAATCTATAAGACCCTAAACTAAGTTAGATAAGCTAAGTAGTATACTAAGCTAGACGTGTCTACTGCTTTTTATAAAATATAGATTATTAAAACAAAAGAATAGATAATAGCCTTTAAATAAGATTCAGCTTAGATAAATAGCTAGTTACACTCTTTAGTCTAGCTAATGCTTTAAGTACGTTCTAGCGCTACGTTAATTAGATCTTATAAGACCTACTAGACGACTTTGTATCTACTTACCTTAACGACATCTTAATTTTATAGATAGCTCTCTATCTTAACACTACACCTACGTATAATAAGTGATTAAACGACTATAAGTAGTAGAACTATAACTTAAATTAGATAAGTGCGAATTTGACGCCTAACGTACGAAGTATTTAGGGTTTATCCTTAAAGCAAGAAAGGGTGTCTTAATAGACCTAGAGAAGATAAAAGCTATCTAAGAATAGAAACCCCCTACGTCTATCTAAGGCGTATAAGGTTTCTTAGGATTTGCTAACTTTTACTAAAGGTTTATTTCTTACTTCTTACGTTTAGTAGACCCTCTTATATAACTTACTAAAAAAGATACTAAGTTTTAATAAGGCGCTATTTAAGAAGAGAGTTTCGCAGCTCTTAAAGAAGCATTCCTTTTAGATAAAGTACTTGTCGCATTTAACCCCAAACGCTGTATAGTGTAACGGGTCGAGTCCTATTAGACTGCGCACGCAACTACAACGCGCCCACCGCGCCAAAAAGGCTGGCACAAGATATCAGAGCTGCTGATATCGTTGCGTAGTTGATACATAAGATAGCCACCGCTATCTGTACTGTAGCGGGCTACCTAGCCCGTTACACTATAGCCTTCTATAGTCTATCACGTCCAACTACGGCCCTTAGTTCGCAAGCTAAATATAGGAAAACATCTACAAGCTGCTAAATATTTAGCAGAATCTCTCTACAGCTTACTACCTACAAATAGATAAGACAATAGAACAAGCTAATAGCGACATAGAAGTAGTTGTATAGATCTTTTGTAACTACAACTAAGATAATTAAGCTTAGCTTTGCCCTTTTTTAGAACTTATGCTTAACTCCTGTACGAACGCCTCTATAGGTGTATCCCCCTTCTTTCTCTACTATAGTTACTATAATACCCTATTTCCCTAAAAAGAAGCTATCTTAGATAACTAAGAAGTAAGCGTAGCAGCTAAAGAGATAGTACGTACAATTAGTGATGCAGCAAACTAGGCAGTTTTAGCAATATTATACGCCTAATAAGAGCAAGAGAAGTAGGTAAATAAATCTTATAAACTATCGCCTACTTATAAAGTAGGAGACTAGGTCTAGCTAGACTTACGCAATATATAAATAGCCTAGATAAGCAAAAAGCTAAACTAAAAAAGTAGAAAGTACTAAGTCGCCCGCGTATAGGACCCCTACTAGGTAGAACTTGCAGTGCCTTAGGAGACAAAATCCTTCTACGTAGACAAGCTAAGGCTAGCATCTAATAACCCCTTACTATTATAACAAATAGACGATAGCAGCCTTATAGCTATCGTTGTACGAGAAGATAGAGAAGAAGAAGAAGAAGACTATTTAGAATAGCTTGTATAAGGCATTACAGACGAACGAATGCAAAATAGAGAACTGTAATATCTCGTTATTTAGATAGGCTACCTAGAGGGAAGTTAGGAACTAGCTATAGCACTTAAAGACACAAAGGCCCTAGACAAATAGCTCGCCTAAACTTCCTCTATACGAAAACCTAATAGCTAGCTATAAAATAGCTAGAGGCGAAAGCTACTTAATAAGCAATAGAGACCTAGCGCTACCCCTAGAGGCTAAACAATCTCTCTTAGTGCCTAGAAGACGACGCTTAGCTGGCGTACGGACGAACGAACTGTCCCCTCCTTCTACTAAATAACAGGCGCCATAGTCCTGCTAGATGCAATTGCTACACGCACTCTCCCACTCTCTATAGATAGAGACACAACTAGCAAAGGCTGTAAACTCCTTCGCCCTATCTAAGACTAGCGCATAGTTATTGTAAAATGTAGCATTAAGGGCGCCTCGCGAATAGATAAGGAAGGCCTTAAGGTACAAAGATTGGCTACCTAAGATTTGACAGGCATAGAGCGTTATACGGGCAACAATAGGCGAATAACTACTAAGGCTAGGACTAAAGGTAGCATTATAGAGCGATAGCCCCCTTAGATAGTAGAACATGTTAAAGACCTAGCGAAGCTTAGGCTACACTAGTTAGCTAATTTAGACGTATAATAAGAAAGCGACACTTATAAGAGTAGTAGCAAACACTTAGTAAATCTCTTTAGCAACCCGCGCGTTAAAAATATACTAGACCTAGTAGTTGTTAAGGTTAACCTATCTAATAATAATAGGCGCTATAGCCTAGATAGCACCTAGCGTTGTATAAGTAAGCAACTAATAAGCAATATTGAAGATCTAAGTAGTTGCTTGCTTAATAGTGTTGTTAACTCCACTATTCGTGTAGAAACGTAAGGCGTTAACTTAGCTGTTAGCCTATACCCCACAATTAGCTATTATATAAGAAGACTTAAGAAAGTAACTATAATAAGAGAAAAGTTAAAGCTAAAGGGATAGAGGAAACAAGTAGTAAGTAGGGGAAGAAGAGTATTTATGCTCGCTAGACAGCGTTTGCTATATAGCACTGTTGCCTAACTCTCTCTTACTTTTACTATTTGCCTTTACCTTAACTATACAAGACGCTAAACATGTAATAGCAAATAGATAGAGAGAAAAGAAAAGAAGACTAAAGAATACGCACGTGATATTAGATAAGGTAAAGGAGGGGAGTATTATAAAGGGCTACGCTAAAGAGGTATAACCTATAGGTCACATAGTAGTAAATCACATAACTTTAGTCACGTAACTAAATAACGTAGTTAGCTACGTACAAATAAGCTTAAGTAAGGAGGAAGACTAAAGGTCTAAGCGTTTGTATAAGTAATAACTATAAAAGGAGGGCCCTCTAGATAGTTCTTTTTTGTATCTTTCTTCTTCTATACAATAGGTGAATGCATACTCGTTAGTTAGGCCTCTCTCGCCTATAACAAATTTAGTGTATTATAATAGTTTATTAACTATAATAAAAAACTATAATAACGTGTTAATGTATATATAGTAGTAGGGCGTTAGCGACTTATTTATATTAGTGACTTACTTATGAACCACGTTATATAATTATACTATATCTATCTAAGCTTCTATAAGGTGTAGAAGGTTAACCTTTTACACTATAGTTATAAGCCTAGTAGCTACTTTTAAGGTAATAAATAGAGGTTCTATAGTAGATTACTAGAGTAGGTAACTATAAGCGAGCCACAGCTATAGACGTAAGAGCTAGGGCTAGTAGCTATAGCAGAAGCTAGTAGCTAGAGCAGAGCTAGAGCTAAAGAGCTAGTAGAGCTAGTAGCTAGTGCTAGAGCTAGAGCTAGCGCTAGCCTTCTTTACCTACTCTTATTACGCACGCTTAAATAGAGATCTTCCTCTATACTTAGATTAATCTACTTAAGGAGGTAGTTAATCTAGGGGGTGTGTTGTACTATATCTATTTAAGCTTCCGCAAGGTGCAGAAGGTTGACCTTTTACACCACACATACACTAACTTAGAATTAATTCTAGTAATTAACGTGGTTCACAAGTGAGTCGCTAACCCAAGCGAGTCGCTAACGCCCCACCACTACATCTACATCAACACGTTATTATAGTTTTGTATCACAGTCAATAAACTATTGCGATACACTAAATTAATTGTTAGAATTGCTATTATCACTTGCACTATCTATCTCAACTACGCAGGTACGAGCGTTGTGTCCAGTCTGCTTGCAACGCCCGCACCGCCGCTCTCCTCGCACCCTCTTCGACGCACTCTCACCATCACCACGACTGCTACCCGCCTGTTCAGCTAATACTTCTTGTACTTCGCCTACAGTAAGAGTCTCTTCTGTCCGTACGTATCGCCGCTTGCAGCTTTTACGCTTATTTAACTCGTCAAGAGCCGCTCAAAGCGTACCCATTTCCTCCATCATAAGCGTCATTTTATGTGCCATTTGCTAGGCCCCCTTACTCAGCTACGCGATCTACTTAGTAAGTGAATTAGCAGAAGACCCACGGCGTTTTCTCACGCTCTCTTAAATGAGACCAATTTAAGACTTAACTTCGCGCGCGTTGCGTGGTGTCTGCGCCTGCCAGGCAGCTACCTGTTGCGGTGATTGTACAGGTGTCTG
>NW_007359914.1:3066859-3072536 GCF_000359705.1 Exserohilum turcica Et28A | reverse complement strand
TATGGGAGTGCGTGGGATCACAAAGAGCCTAGATTTAATAAGCCACCTATAGGCCTTGTACGAAAGGATATTAAAAGTCTACAAAGCTAGCTACAGGGAGTGTCTTAATATATACCTATCCTAGTTAGGTCTAAATTCGGATCCGACCTCGGGCGAATGGCTGATGAAGGGCGGCAGGTACTTCCTCCGATCCGGCTCTGGGATTGGCTCAATACTTGGCGAAGTTGTAACATCGTTACACTTTCCTCACACCCTTTTGAAGGCACTCTTACTATTACTATAACTACTACCTACTTATTTAGCTAATACTTTTTATACTTTACCTATAGTAAGAGTCTCTTCTATTTATATATATCGCCGCTTGTGGCTTTTATACTTATTTAACTTATTAAGAGCTACTTAAAGTGTACCTATTTCCTCCATCATAAGGGTCATTTTATGTGCCATTTGCTAGGCCCCCTTACTCAGCTACGCGATCTACTTAGTAAGTGAATTAGCAGAAGACCCACGGCGTTTTCTCACGCTCTCTTAAATGAGACTAATTTAAGACTTAACTTCGCGCGCGTTGCGTGGTGTCTGCGCCTGCCAGGCAGCTACCTGTTGCGGTGATTGTACAGGTGTCTGCACCACCACATCAAGCTTAGATAGTACAGCCTGTGGGTCGTGTGGGACTAGACTAGCGCCTCTAAAGCCAGCTTGGATATTCTCCTTTGTGATAGACTGCTCAAAGGCAGTCTTAAAGGCTGGTAGGAAGGTCTCTTTGCTGATATAGTGGGTGCGGTTGCGTGCCAAGCCTGAAATAGCGTCGCCATACTTGCGCTTTAACGGCGAGAAGCAGGCGATGTTAAGGGGCTGCAACAGGTGAGACGAGTGCGCAGGCATGCAGAGAAGCACAATATTCTTCTCCTTGCAAAGATCTTGGAAATCGACAGAGCAGTGGCTCTTATGGCCATCAATAATAAGCAGTCAATACCCACCCACAGTAGAGCTCTTTGTATGGGTATCAAAGTGCTCTAACCAGGCAAGACCAAGCTAATTATTCGTCCAGCTATTGGGACTAACTTTAAGAACCTAGTTGGTAGGCAAATCCTTAAACTAGACGTTGATAAGCACCTTGCCCGCAAAGACAACGAAGGGTGGTATTCGGCGACCTAACGCGCCCACGCCTTAGATCACAGTAACCCACTCACGGTTGCCTGGCTGTATCCGCTTCTTTTTCCTATATCCTTCTAATGCTATAATAACTAACTATGATAAAATCTTGCCTATTATAAAGCCAGTCTCGTCAAAGTTGTAGATATCGTCGTCCACAATACCCCACTTCTGCCTTGTCGCCTGGACTAAGTCGAACCAGCGCTGGATAGCCACTAGATCCTCGCAGGCGGCTCGCTGGTGATTATAGGGACGGCTCTAGCGCGTACGGAGCTCAGGAGTCCGCTTAACGAAGTTGTCAACCTAGTTCTTGCCAACAGGGTTGCCACCACGCTCCTCTAATAGTTTATTAGCTATTACTTGAACGTCAAGCTTTGTAGGCGCAAATCCTTGCGTAGACTCTTTAAGAATACGCTTAACTATAGCCTCCTCTTCTAGCTTATCTAGACGCTTCGATTTTGGCTCGCAGTCGCGTTAAGGGCGCTTTCTAGCGCGTTGATCAGATAGAGTTCTTTGTGGGACGTTGTAGATAGTAGCAGCACGGTTTACACTCTAAACACGTTGCAACTAGACGTTAAAAAGAGCAAGTTAAAGATTAGATTTAGAATATATTAATAGACAGTTGCGTTGTTGAGACATCACGCGTTATAGTGATGAAGTTGATGGGCTGGTGGGGCGTTAGCGACTCGCTTGGGTTAGCGACTTACTTGTGAACCACGTTATGCATCTAAATATAATAATATGATTATTATTGTATCTACAGGCGATAATAGTGCTGCAAAGTTGAAGTACCTGCAATTTTGCCTATTACGGCGGTTGTTCCGTTACAAAGGGATGTACGTTGATTATTCCATGAGTGATTTCAACGTTGTGACGTGGCGGCTTTCACAGTGCAACTATATGAGTGCTTGTATACTCGTAACAGGGCTAGAAGGGGTTTATCCTAATATTAACAAGCAAAATAGGATTTAACGTAAAGGGATTTAAAGGGTTTTGTTGGTAAGTCTTGGCAGTACAAAGGTGGCTTTCAAAAGTTCTTGCTAAGGCGCGGATCTATTAGACCGAATTCTCGTGATAACGTTTCTATTATTTACTTAGCGTGCAAGAAATAATGCCTAATATAGTTAGTGTATTACTGTAAGTGTATACTTTAGTAGCTATCATTCTCTCCAAACTTCTATTTTAAGGGCTTTTAGTTGCGAATATAGTATAATTCTTAGTCTTCAGCTATATTTTCGGTAGTAACCAAGGAACCCCTGTTAGCAAGAACTTTTGAAAGCCACCTTTGTAGTTATTAATCCTTTATAGATTGTATGTAGATGCGACAATATCTAGATTAGACCTTGGAAAAGCAGCATCTAATACACTAGAACGAGGAAAATGCTACACATATCATTCACCATCCTCTATACATTGGTATTTATTGCCCATAGGAGTGCAGTAGCTACCCTGGCAACAGCCACCAGGTTGATTAGAAGGAATGCCAAATGTACAGTCGAAGTTTGAAGCTATGAAATATCAGCATGCTCCTCACCAACCACAGCTGCGGTATTCTACACTTACCCGAAATACAACCAGGTTTTGGTATTGGATACCGAGGACGGGGGGTGGGTTTGGCATGACGGTTTCGAGCTTCCCGTGGTGCTTGCGCATATTCTTAGTATAAGTAGTTTGGTTTGTGCTGGAGAGAGCTGGCCCATGATAAGACTTACGCGCAGCAGCTGCCATGGCGACGCAAATCAGCGGCAGAAGCACGGACAACTTCATGGTTGCCGAGGTATGCAGGCCTAGCAGAGTTGTTGTATACTAAGCTGTACTTGCAATTGTCTAATCTCTTTAATAGCGTATGAAAAAAAAACCAAGTTTGCAACTGAGTAATCTTATGCGAGGCCAAGGCATGGCGAGAAGGCCTTTATATTCACCGACCGTAGCAGCGAGAGCTCACGTCAATCGCAGGTTACTTTGTACTCTCAAACTCTAAGTAAGCCCAGGCCAAAAAAAAAACCAACTCCCTAGTACGTAGTTTTGTTTCTGGTGCCCCATAGGTAAGCGAGCCGTTGATCAGCTTATCTCACATAAGATGACACTCCTTCTCTTTTTTGATACAGAGGTGGCTTTCAGTCCAATAGGTCCGCGCCTTAGTAAGAACTTTTGACAGTCACCTCCGTAAATTCTTTATCATACTGTAGGTGGTCAGTGCTTGCAACTGTTTAGCGGATGCAACACCCTACTAAAATTAGTGCTTTACTAAAGATAAGGCTATAGAGCCTTATATAAAAGCTACTATTATAAGATTTTCTAGTAGAGTATTAAGTAAGTAGTAATATATATTTATATTTATATATATCTTGCTAGTAACTTTATATTATAGCTATAAGTAGTAGTTTTAGTACAAGGCTAAGTAGGTTGTAGTATAACTCTATTACTACTCTTATAGCCTACCATATAATAATATCTTACTATTTGTATATTTTATAATAATAAAGCTTTTTATTGAAGTATACTTTACTTATTATAAAAATTTTTATTATTATAGTAAGCTAATCTTATTCCTTTTAAGCGCGTATAGTAGTAAGTTATATAGCCTTAGCTTTTTATTTCTTCTTATAAGTAACTTTCATAATTTCTTATACTTATTTTACTTTTATAGCTATTTTTTTTATACTAAATAGTAGCTTTTTATATATTTTTTTTAAAGTTTTTTTACCTCTTCTTCTTAGTGTAATATAGCCTAACGCGCTTAAGCTTTCTATACTACTTAAAAGCTCTATACTACTACAAAACTCTAGTACTCCTAGTATTATTAAAGGTTAAAAACTTCACTATACTTTAGCTTTTATTTTTTAGTACTAATTGTACTATAAAGTTTATTAATCTTAATATAAAGAAGCTTATGATTAACTTATAGAAAATATAAAGCTTAGTAGAGCTCTTTAGCTATAGCTATTAACTTATCTAGTACTGTAATATTAAATAATCTTAATAGCGTACGCTAGCTATCCCTATCTTTTACCTCTCTACTTTTTTAGTTATTATTTTATTATAATATAGTAGTTTTAAATTATTTAAGCATAACTTTTAAATTATAAAGATAAAGCTTCGTAGCTATAGAAGTACTTAGAATATTATTAGTAGTAAAGGTAGATATATATACTACCTAAAATGAGTAGAAGAAATTACTTTTCTATATTTAAAGTAATACTTAGCTATAGTATATAAACTTTAATAGCTTTTTAAAGTATACTACTAATAGTAGCTTATATAATACTACATTCGAAGGCTATATAGTATAAGTAGCGTAAAGTAGAAATATTAAAAGTATTATTTCATAAAAGTAATAATATTCAATAAACTCAAGTAAGACATAGCTATTATAGCTATTAAAAATAAGTATTAAGTAATGATATTTAGCTGTTAACGTGGTTCACAAGTGAGTCGCTAACCTAAGCGAGTTGCTAACGCCCTATCACTACATCTACATCAACACGCTATTATAGTTTTCTCTTATAGTTAATAAACTATGATAATATACTAAATTAATTATTAGAATCGCTACTATTACTTACACTATTTATCTTACTTACGCAGGTATAAGCGTTGTGTCTAGTCTACTTGTAACGCCCGCACCGCTGCTCTCTTCGCACCCTCTTTAACGCACTCTTACTATTACTATAACTACTACCTACTTATTTAGCTAATACTTCTTATACTTTACCTATAGTAAGAGTCTCTTCTATCTATACGTATTGCTGCTTATAGCTTTTACGCTTATTTAACTTATTAAGAGCTACTCAAAGCGTACCTATTTTCTCTATTATAAGCGTTATTTTATATGCTATTTACTAGGCCCTCTTACTTAGCTACGCAATCTACTTAGTAAGTAAAATAGTAGAAGACTTATAGCGTTTTCTTACACTCTCTTAAATAAGACTAATTTAAGACTTAACTTTGCGCACGTTGCGTGGTGTCTACGCCTACTAGGCGGCTACCTATTGCGGTGATTGTATAGGTGTCTACACTACTACATTAAGCTTAGATAGCACAGCCTATAGGTTGTGTAGGGCTAGACTAGCGCCTCTAAAGCTAGCTTAGATATTCTCTTTTGTGATAGACTACTTAAAAGTAGTCTTAAAGGCTAGTAGGAAGGTCTCTTTGCTAATATAGTAGGTGTGGTTACATGCTAAGTCTAAAATAGCGTCGCTATACTTGCGCTTTAATAGCAAGAAGCAGGCGACGTTAAGAGGCTATAATAGGTAAGACAAGTGCGTAGGTATGTAGAGAAGCATAATATTCTTCTCTTTACAAAGATCTTAGAAATTAATAAAGTAGTAGCTCTTATAGCTATCAATAATAAGTAGTTAATACCTACCTATAGTAGAGCACTTTGTATGGGTATCAAAGTGCTCTAACCAGGCAAGACTAAGCTAATTATTTGTCTAGCTATTAAGACTAACTTTAAGAACCTAGTTAGTAGGCAAATTCTTAAACTAGACGTTAATAAGCACCTTGCTTACAAAGATAATAA
>NW_007359914.1:3057826-3060835 GCF_000359705.1 Exserohilum turcica Et28A | reverse complement strand
GCCTCTGAGTGATCCTACGACCGAAACAGATCCGACCTGCCTTACCTGCGCCGTTACATCAATAATAAGTAGTTAATACCTATCTATAGTAGAGCACTTTGTATAGGTATTAAAGTGCTCTAACTAGGCAAGACTAAGCTAATTATTCGTCTAGCTATTAGGACTAACTTTGGAAACCTAGTTAGTAGGCAAATTCTTAAACTAGATGTTAATAAGCACCTTGCCTGCAAAGACAACAAAGGGTGGTATTTAGCAACCTAACGCGCCCACGCCTTAGACTATAGTAACCTACTTATAGTTGCCTAGCTATATCTTCTTCTTTTCTCTATATCCTTTTAATGCTATAATAACTAACTATAATAAAATCTTGCCTATTATAAAGCCAGTTTTGTTAAAGTTATAGATATTATTATCTATAATACTCTACTTCTACATTATCGCCTAGACTAAGTTAAACTAGCGCTAGAAAGCTACTAGATTCTTATAGGCGGCTTACTAGTAATTATAAGAATAGCTCTAGCGCGTATAGAGCTTAGAAGTCTACTTAATAAAGCTATTAACCTAGTTCTTACTAATAGGGTTGCTACTACGCTTTTTTAATAGTTTATTAGCTATTACTTAAACGTTAAGCTTTATAGGCGTAAATCCTTATATAAACTCTTTAAGAATACGCTTAACTATAGCCTTCTCTTTTAGCTTATATAGACGCTTTAATTTTAGCCATAGTGGCGTTAAGGGCGCTTTTGAGTGCGTTAATTAGATAAAGTTCTTCATAGGACGTTGTAGATAGTAGTAGTATAGTTTATACTGTGAATATATTATAACTAGACGTTAAAAAGAGTAAGTTAAAGATTAGATTTAGAATATATTAATATATAGTTGTATTATTAAGACATTACGCGTTGTAGTGATAAAGTTAATAGGCTAGTAAGGCGTTAGCGACTCACTTGGGTTAGCGACTCACTTGTGAACCACGTTACTTTTATTTAATAATTAAAAACCTATTTAAGCTAAGCTAAGTCTAAGTTATTATTACTCTATCTAGATAGACTTATAAAAAAATATAGTATAGTCTAACCTATAGGTTATATACCTAGCTATCATAAAGTCCAACTTTACTTTTATAAATTATATAAAAATTTATAGCGCTTTCATTAGTACAAATATATACTGAAACTATCCTTTACTTTTTATTACTATCTTAAATAGTAGTAGTAATTACTTTTTAGTCGTAAAGTTTTCTAGAAAATACTTATTTTAACCTTATAGTAGACTTAAGTCAGAAGCCCTTCTTATATCTATTATAGATATCATACAGCGCAATGTTATAGTTATTAAGTTTCCTAAAGATAAAATTAAAATATAATTAATAACTATTATAACTATCAGCTTTATAATTATTATAGTCTATTTTAGTGGTATATTTAATAGTAAGGTTAATAGTATTATAGTCTAGAAAGCGTATAACCTAGCTATCTAATAGCTCCTATTTTCTATTGTAATGGGCGGGCCCAACGGGCCGAGCGTACGACTACTTATGCCATCCATAGCCAAAAAGGCAGTTACAAGACTTCAAGCTTCTTGAAGTCTAGGTAGTTGTATAGATATACTTGATCACGCACACACACTTAGGCGTAGCCTCTTACATTTATAATATTTAATATAAAATCTTTTATTATAGACTTAGTAAGTATAAGTCTATAACTAAAAAGCTTTTATGTATACTTTATAAGCTTAGCTTTATATTATATAGTAAGTAATTTTATCTTTTTTATAGTAGCTATATAAGACTAAGTCGATTTATAGTAGTAGCACGTTAACGTTAATAATATGATACTAAACTTTTTTATAGCTACTCTATATAAAAGTTATTTTATAAGATCTTATGTCTTAACTACTATAAGCGCTTTTTTAATTAGAGTTATAGTAGTAGAGTTATTACGCGTTAAAGTAGGTGGGTCTGTTTTAGGAAGGTGCAGATGGTGTTGCATCCGCTGAACAGTTGCACGCACTGACCACCTACAGTATCAAAAACAACAACTCGCAACCAAACCTGGACGTAGAAAGCCAAGGCATAGCAACAAAGCCTTTTGTATCTATCAGCAAGCAACGCACGCATCCAGATTGCCAGTGCACCTTTTCCTTTCCCTCAGTCATAAGAGAACAAGTATCGTCTTATGTAAGATAAGCTGATACTGTGTTCCACTAGTAAGCTGCGCACCCCAGTAAGCTGCGCACCCCATCAAATCCTCACAACTCTATCTGCGCCAACGACCATGACTCAACAACCACGGCCTAAGGTGACATCTCGTGAAGGTAGACTAAGTCTCGCGATAGTCTCTGTCAACCGAAAGCTATTAACTACTAAAGAGCAGTCTCTCGTGCAGTGGATCCTAGACCTTAATCAACAAGGCTTTCCACCCTATATAATTAATGTACGACGCATGGCAGACGCTCTACTCGCAGCCCGCGGCCAAGATCCACCTCCTCCACCTGTAGGCAAGAACTGGGTGTCGCGCTTTGTCAACAGCCAGTCTGAGCTTCAGACTAAGTGGAACAGGAAGGTCTATAGCTAGCGCGCTCTCTGTGAGGATCCTGTCGCAATCTTAGCGTGGTTCAACCTAGTAGAGGAGACGCGCCAGGCCTATGGGATACTAGACACAGACACGTACAACTTTGATGAGACTGGCTTTATGATAGGCGTCGCAGCGACGTCCAAGGTGGTCACTAGCTCTGACACTATAGGTTGGGCAGCTACAGTACAACTAGGGAACAGAGACTGGGTCACGACAATCGAGTGTATCAACGCGTCTGGCTGGTGTCTTCCACTATTCGTGATCCTGTCTGGTAAGCAGCACCAGGCTAGCTGGTACCACCACATCCCTATAGACTGGGTGCTCGCTGTATTAGACAACGGCTGGACGACAGATGAGCTCGGCGTAGAGTGGGTAAAGCACTTTAATAGATATACAGCGCCTCGTACGCATGGAGTCTACCGGCTTCTTATCC
>NW_007359914.1:3012588-3053790 GCF_000359705.1 Exserohilum turcica Et28A | reverse complement strand
GGTGGTGGAGTTGTGGGGATTTGAAATTGGTGGGTTCTACTTTGGGAGATGCAGGGGGTGTTGCATTGTCTGACCCGTTGCACGCATTGACCACCCACACTACTAGTGGAACACAGTAAAACGGGTGGGTTGCTTACCTACTTATGGGCGCAAGAAACGCAATTACAGATAGAAAAGTTAAAATTTTTTTGTTCTTTGCTTAGAGTTTGAGAGTATATATATTTATATATATATGTACCAATGGGAAATGGAATTCCCCACCATTTCGACTTGTGCAAATTCTCCACCTATCTGGCTTACACTGGGATTTTCGGCATGTGCCGAGACTTTTATCGAGCAAGGTCGGTTTAGAGGTGGGTTTGATGTGCTGATGTGGCGGTTTTCAATAGGAAGGAGAGTGTATGGCTGAAGGCGGCAGTGAGGTGCTATACATTGTATCTTACATGCAGCATATAAGCATCAGTATACACTATCCATGATCAAAGACAGCTAGTAAGCAGTGATAGTTACATTTCGATATTTTCACCAACCATACGCCTTGGGAAGTGAATCAATAAACACCTGCACCCAGTACAAATGTTGGGATTGAGAATACATATAAAAGGATAGAACGTAGATAATACTCGACTACTACTAGGACCGGCGGCGATGCACTCTGGTAATCGTAATTGATTACGGCCTCGGTACAAAGGCAAACTTGGTCTTCCAACAAAACACCAACAGGATATATATAAAGATAACTATAACTAGGAAAAACTCATCAACTAGTCTAGCCAGACCAGCGGCAAACCGATTTTCTCTTACGTACTCACTTGTTTACATAGAGAGAGAGATAAAATAACATACATCAAGAATCTCCAAGTCGCTAATATGCACAAAAAAAAGTCCACCCAAATGAAATAAACTGTCTAGTAAGCATCACCGAAAATCTCCTTGGGAGTCTGAACCATGCCCTCCTTGACCTGGTGACGTCCCCTTCGGCCCTCCATCTTCTTCTCCATCTTTCGATCCCGCCGAGTCGTCAGGTGCGGGGTGACGGGCGTGATGGGAGTAAATGGCATGTAAGGACTGTAGGGAGTGAAGGGTGCACCAGTTTTAGGAGTGCCGAGAGCGAGTTTGTCGACGCGGCGGTCCAGGACAGTGGTCTGGATTCCTGGAGAGGCCAAGGGCGAGGCAAAGGAGCGGAGGGGCAGGGATTGGCTTGTTGAGGATGCGGGTTTGGGAGATGATGAGGAGGAGGCGGATGGGTGTGCGGTTGAGATGGTAAGGCACGGGTTGTTGGGAGTGGAGCGTTGAGGTGCTGGGCGTGGAAGGGGTTGGACTTGGTCGAGGCTTTCGTCTTGGTCGTAGGGTGAGGTGGGTGAGTTTGTTTGGGTTGGGGGCGAGGGCGGGGGTCCGGGAGCGTAGAAGCGCGGTGATAGGGGTCTCCGTGCCTCCTCGTCAGAGTCGCCAGGGTACTTTGTGATGGGACCGGAGATGCGGAGGTTTTTAAGATTGAAGCGTGCACTCTTGCTGCCGGTTGTGGCGTTTGATGTTTGCGAGCGCTTGGAGAGGATGCTGCGTGGGCTGGCTGGGGCTGGCTGATCTGCGCGGAGACGGTCACGAGCATTGGACGCAGTTGTCGGTCTCTCCTGGACGGGAGGATAGATGGCTCGCACAGGCGACGCAGCGACTTCAATGGTATCCTCGGGGTGTGAGACGCTGATGGCAGACGGCCTTCTCCGTTGGGTGGAACCGGCGGCCTCTGCGACGGGTTCCTCCTCTTCTGTGCTGACTCTGGACGAATGCTTCTTAGCGTCGTATTCCATGACGGCAGCGTAGAGACGCTCCATATCGGCTTGGGCCTGATCGCGATGGGCGTCGATAACCTTTTGGTCAAAGGAGCTGGGCGACTGCACGACGGGACTCTGTGGACTGGTTGGGCCAGAGTCGTTCTTCTTGAACTTTCGCAACCACGACCGGGCCGAGAGGGGCGGCGAGGCCATGCCGGAGGTTTTGAGAGTCGGCCTGGTGGGTTTGTTCTGGAGTTCCAGCTCCAATTCTCTTGGCGGCTCGAGTGCTCTGCGTCTCATTCTTCTGCCGACGGTGAGGAGCAAGACGCCCCAGATAAGTACTGTAAAGACGTAGCCGCCGACGATGCCACAAATCTCGTAGGGCAAAACACTCTTGTCTCGGGTTGCGAGTCGGGCGCCAGGAGGGCCGTCTTCAGGCGAAGGGGCCGTGGGGTTGCGATAGTTGTCTATAAAGTTGACGGGGCCGGCAGAAACACGCGATGCAACAAGGAGGAGCAACACGAGGGCTCTCTCGCGCATGGTTTCGGGACAATCAAGGAAATATACACATGAGGCGGGCGGCGAGGACGAGTGTCTCTTCTCACACGCCGGGCATAGGGCGACGATCCAGGAGCCCACTTCCCGACAGTGAGGAACCGGGTGAAATGCAGAGTGTAACAGCAGGCGACATGGCGATATGAAGAGGGATGGGCGGCGGGTAAGTACTATCTGATCGGCGGTCTGCAAGTGGTCGAATGCACAGAGCGGACGAGAGGGTGTGAAGGCCTGGCGATGGGCGTGGGCGGCGTGATTGGCTGGGCGGCGTGCTGAGGGGCGAGCGGGCGTCCAGTGGATGCTCGCCGCCAGCCGCTGGGGCGGGGTCGCCTGGAGGGGGCTAGTGCCGAGCTAGTCCCGATATGAGCTAGCGGGATGAGGCGACTCACTGCACATACCTACATACACAGACGCCTAGGTGTACTGCTACTACATACACACACACATTCACGGCCGGACGAGAACACGAACGCGAATACGGCGCCAAGCAGGTGATGCATCGTCTTCAGAAACATGTTTCTGCGCACTGCCAGCCGCTCGAAACCCGCCCGGCTGATGTGCGGCCGGCTCGAGGACCGCATGCATGAACCGTCGGGCGTGGTGTCTAAAAATGCACATGCAGCTGCGCCCGCCCATTGGCCGGCGCCCGCCTCTGCTAAGCGCCCGGCCCGGCCAATCAGCGCGCCGCCCGCCGTCGACGCTAGCAATCCCACCAGCCACTCCGCCCAACGACGTCTCCTCTCCCTCACGCAAATGCTTCTGCTGGGCCTCGTGGGGCTCAAATTCTCCGCGATCGCCAGCATCCTCTTCCACGTTTTCATGCAATCGCCGCCGATTCCTGGCATTGCCCTGCGCATTGGCCGCCGCCTTGTGTCGAGACGACTCATGCACAAGTCCAAGTGCATGCACTCGTCGCCATGTCCGCAAAACGCCCTACGCGCGGCCGCCTTCACATGGTCGTCACTAGCAACTCGTCACGCCAGAAGGCGCTGCCCTAACACTCGACGCCCGCTTTCATTTCCGCTTCAAGCCCGCCTACGCCCCGCCGCGTGCCGGCACATCACTATCACTACCTACGCATGCATCACGCCGATGCTGGATTAGCGAATGCGAGTACATATCTGCCCAGAGGCTGTAGGAGCTTACCCTGCATCGCTCGCTGTCACACCGGTAGTCGCGTCGTCACTTGCCCTCGGCCTTGGCAATCAGTGCTTGGTCCAACCCCGTCGGCTCCCACACACTCTTGTCCTTTTTGTTCTGCACCCACAACACATCGCCCTTGAGGTACGCCACTGCACCCCCCCGTCCCGTAGCGCTTGCTGTGATGCGGAACAGAGGCAGCCCCGTCTGGTCGTGTGCCTCGCGCAGCGGGATCATGAGCAGATTCTCCTCTGCGCAAAACTCCTCCACCACGTCCTTGAACGTTGCCTCTTGCACTTGCGGCGCCGGACGGGGCGGCTCCTTGGCGGTGGACTTGGACAGTCGAGCGCTCTCTGCAGACGCCTCGGTGCTCTCCATCTGCGGCGCCGGCAGATCAGTCAGCCTCGCCTCGCCCAGATCCAGCGCCTGGTTGATAAGAGCGTACGCCTCATTCCAGCCCGAAGCAACAGACGGCAGGTCGTTCATGTCATCCTGCAGAATGTCATTCTTCCACCACGCAAGCCACGTCTCCACCTCCTTGAACACCACCTCCTCGCTCGACAGCCACTGGTGCACAATTTCCAGGAACTTGGGGAAGAACTGCGTCTTGAGCAGCTCTCCAATAGTCTCGTTCGATATGAGCCCCTTCCATGCAAACACGGCCTCCAACGGCGCCAGGTCTTGCTCAGCAGGGTTGACCTCAAAGTTGTCTCGCAGATGGGCGGCTAAGCGCGGGACGAGATGCGACGTAAGCATGTGCTCAAACTCACTCTCGCCAAACAGCCTCCGCCACTGCTCCATTCCTGGTAACGGGCCCCTGGAGATATCCATAGACTGTAGGGCGTGCCGGATCTTGCGCTTAATCTCTGCAACCAGTCCTGATCCCTTGGGGTCCAGATCGGCGGGCTTGAGGAACGGCAGCCACTCCATGACCCACGTGTGTGGGCTTTTCTTGAACTTGCGAGGGTTCCATTCGTGAATAGACGTAGACAGCTTGCGTGTCACCTGCTCCAGCACTCTCTTGCTGATAAAGGGCGGTAACACTGGCGCCCACACCTCGACCAGATGCACCATGGGCCGTGGATGCTTGACGTCCCATTGCGTTACGGCTGAGCTCATGGTAGGGAGCCACAGCTTCAGCATCATAGACTCGTATGACGATGTAGTTCCGCGCTTGATTGTGTCCTCCTCTTCGATTGCATTGCGACTAACCAGCGCTTCGGAAGGATGCGTGTAGGCCTGGGATACAATTCTCCTGCTTCGGGGCTGTATGATGTCGGCCATTTCCGAAAAGGCTGCTGCCATGTCTTCCAACGCGTCCTCGAGCGGGTCCCATGATGCGACGGCCTTGGCAAAGTGTGGGTGCAGGAGGGCAATGGACTCGCGATGCAGTGGCTTGGAGGGATATGCGGCGCGCAGGCTCTTCAGCCCTTTGCAGACGTCTTCAAACGACACAGCACGCAATGACTGGATCCGTGCGTGCAGGTCCTCGAGCTCGTCCATTTGGCGCTCCAACGCCTCGAGTTCCTTTTGCAGCGCATACTCCTGGGGCGGGATCGACTGCGACTCAATCTGCAGTTGTTCAAAGGCTTCCGAGAAGCTGGCCAGGTCTCTCCGCACGCGGGCCTGTAGCGAGTTTTCGAATGGCACAATGTCGGGTCCGCGCAGCGACACGCCGGACGTGGGCGTGGACGTGCCTGTTGTCGCGTCGATGATGGACTGCAGCACAGGCGGGACATGCATCCCAGCAGCCTCCAGCTCGTACAGCGTCTTCTTGGGTCGCGGGGCTGCGGTCCGCGCCTCGCCTCTGGCCTTTGCCTTTCTCTTCTTCCTCTCTTCGCGCTCCTCCTCGGACGTGTCGACATACTTTTCGCCCCTCTCTTCAGCCTTGCGCCGCTCCTCGCGCTTCTGTTGCTCGCTCTTCTCCGCCACGGAGCCAATTCCTCCCTTGGTGCCGCGATTCACCACCTGGATGGGCTCCGCGATACCGCCACCCTCCTTTCCCAGACCTCCCTCGCCCTTGTAGCCCATTTTGGCCAGCATCTTGGCGCCAAAGCCCGTCTTGAGCGCGCTGCCATCCTCGGCCTTTGCGCGCTTGTTGGGCTGCTGCCTGAAGCTGTGCTTCCGCTTGCCTCCCTCGGCATCCATCATGTCGCAGACACAGGCTGCTTCGGCTTTTCGTATACGGGGATATCGGCGCTGGCAGAATGGGCGCACGCGGTCGTCTGTCGTCTGGGCGTGGTGTGCATGCGCAGACACAAGGGCCGCATGCGCGGTGAATAAAATTGCGGGTTGCCGAGGGCGCGCCCAAGGGAACCGTGACCGCGCCAAGCCAATGGCTAGCGGCCGTCATCAGCCCCCTGGCCGTTGCGCGTGCTATTATTGGAATGGGTTTGGTTGAGGATCACCGCCCTATCCATGTCGGTGTCGGTGCAACAAACACTGTCAGAATCCCCTTTACGATCTCTTCGCTGAACTACCTGGCCTCATTGAGCAGCAGTCTGCCTGCTGCCGGCCTCCACCATGGCCTCGACTCCGCCATTGTCGCAGCCCGCCCCCATGCGCTCGCCCGGCAAGCCCAACGTCGCCCTCCGTCACCCCGTCCCCGATCTCCAATCGCTGCAAGGGGCATATGTCGGCAATATCGAGCGCCTGGAGGAACATGCCGAGCGCATGAGCGAGTCGGGCTCAGACCTCCAGGAGGAAATACGCAAGACGTACTCGGAGTTGAAGCTGACCGACAGCCGCTGCTCCTCGCTGCACTCGCTGCAGACGGGCGACGAGCTGACGAGACGCCTGAGCACCAGGAGCCGTGGCCTCTCCATCAGTTCCCACGCAAATTCCATAGTCGACCTGAACGGCAACGCACGATGGGGCGGCTACTCGCCAGGCGGCTACGTCACGTCACCCGCCGGCTCTTTGCGCTCTGGAACCTTTGCCAAGCCCTCGACGTCAATCCAGCGCCAGCGCTCAGAGTCCAAGGCCTCCCGCTTGGGACAAATTGTACATGCAGAGGAGGACGAGGACAACAAAAAGGACCGCACCCTCGCCTCGCCCCAATCCGCGCCCGTGGCTGAAGAGCGGGACTCTTCACCACCCCCGCAGCGCAAAGTCTCGTCCTTTACCCGCCTATTCGACGACGTTGCAAATGGCCTGCCAGCAGAGTTGCGCGATAGCATCATTACAGGCACGCCGCCCAGACAGCCCGACGAGCGCCATCACCAACATGTCGACGACGGGTACCCCGATCCCCGCAATGTCCCCGACCGCCCCCCCACAGCGGCCTCGACCGATACCACCCACCAGGCACGTACACTGTGGCACGACTTTGACGGCACCCACTGCCCAGATACCGTGCGCGAGGAGTCCGAGTCCATGTACGGCAGCAATCACGGACACAGCCGGCCATCCTCGTACAGCCAGTCTTTTATGATGGACAGCCATTCAGGCCATTCTCTAGGTGCACCACCGCCTGAAGACGGCATGGTCTTCTATCCTGCTCCGGTACCAAGGATGCTCAACCTTCCACAGCGCCTATCCAATCTTCCCCCTGCCGAGGCACGAGCCCAGCGCCGGTCACAGGTTCTGGAATCCATGCAATCTGAAAACAGAAAGTCGATGCACATGGCCGGGGTGCCTGATGCAGGAAATAAGAGAAGGACCAGGCAGAGCTTGCTGAATCTTCCGCCTCAACTGCGAGCGAGTGCTTATTTCGACAATCGAGCAACCCCTACGCAAGAATACGCCGTCAAGGGCGAATCTGCCCAAGATACCCTTGAGAGCATCTTGGATGCTTCTGCACGTGCACCAGTCTCTGCATTCACCGACCATCCCTTTGCTGGTGATGTAAGCCATGACGTTTATAAACCCGAGCACAAGCGCAAGAGCTCCAAGACGCCAGAAGTCCCGACTGGGCTGCGCGAGGTCAGAAGGCGGAGCTCCTTTAATATATTGGACACTAATCACAATGCAAATGGCGAACGACTGAAGAAGCTGAAGAAGCGCAACAGCTCGGCTGACATGAATCTGCTGCTGGTCAAGGCAAGCGAAAGCCGGATGAGCCTGAGCGATGAATTGGAGCATCCTGCAGAGGATGATCGAGGCCCTCATACAGAGAAGAAGGCGCCTGCCCCTCGTCGTTATTACCAGGCTCTGAACGAGGACCAGGCTGAAGAGGAGCGCGAGGAGCGGGAGCGTGAAGCGCGAGAGCACGAGCAACAGGTGCATGAGGGAGAAGAAGAGGAGGAGGAAGAAGAGGAGGAGGAAGAAGAGAAAGAGGAAGAGGAAGAGGAGGGAGAGCCAGAGCCACAATACGGTGCACCAACGACTCTCCTAGCGGAGCTGCAATTGCGTCAAGCAAAGCAAAAGGGCAGGAATATGAACTACGTCACGCTAATGGAACAGGGTCTAATCGACGGTCGTCAGACTTTGCTCCAGCTGAACGATGTGGCCGAGGCAGAGAAGCAACGGAGACTTCGCAAGAAGGTCAACCTTGCATGGGAAGCCGATGACGATGACTCTGAAGACGACGTGCCGCTTGGTGTTCTTTACAAGGAGGCCGCACCTCAACTACAGCATCTGGTGCGCAAGCCCCTGGGACTTATCGAGCAACGTGAACTCGAGGACCACGAGCCATTGAGCAGGCGGCGAAACAGGCTCCGCGGTCTTCCCCCGAACCATCGTGACCCTCCACGACAAGTGCCACCTCCCCAGCCGAATCCTGTTGGCCCTGAAGCTGGGGCTGAAGGCGTCTCGGATGAGGAGGAGGGTGAGACTTTGGCAGACCGCATGCGTCGACTCAGGGAAAAGCAACAGCTCGACTCAGCCTTGGGCGCTGACATACGTAAGAGTGCCGTAAGTGCTGATTTTGCCGCCGAGATGATGAGCAAATTTGGTGGTCAAGATGCAGCCGAGGACGGCCCCAAGGACACGACTCCCGCACACGCCGGAGAGGAAGAGGAGGAGACTCTTGGTCAACGCCGCGCGCGCCTCCAAGCCGAGGCAGCGGCTCGTGGTGAAAACATTACCCAGCGTCCCATGCTACATGGATCATCTTCCCTCGCAGACATTCTTTCGGCCAATCCTCTTGATCCCTACAACCAAACACGCAAAGTATCCAACGAAGCACTGTTGTCGACTCTCCCCCAAGGTAGTCTCCTGCACAAAAACATCGTTGAAGAAGAGCGCAGAAAGCAGCAACGGCTGAACGCCGCCACACGACGAGCCTCGAGCTATGGCCCCTTGGACCCGCTTGTCCCAGGCATAGGCGACAAGGAAAAAGACGACGACGACATTCCTCTTCGCCAGAAGATTCAAGCGTACAAGGAAACGTACAACCCGAGGTTGATGAAGCCAAAACAAACAAGCGAATCCGTCCACAGACTGAGCCTTGCTGGGCCTTCCTCGCAGCCGCAACAACAATCACCGCAACAACCAGAGTACCAGCACCAGACCGTGCCTCAAGCTCGGCCCCCGCCCCCGCCCCAAAGCGTGCTAGGCATGAGCAACAACATGGGCATGATGTCGACGTCCAGCTTCAACATGGGCATGCAGCAGCCGTCACCACAGCCCATGATGAACAATCCCATGAGCATGGGCATGGGCTTCAACAACATGATGCGTCCCAACACGATTGTGGGCATGCCGGGGATGCCAATGCCATCTCCCATGGCGCCAGCGGCACCGTCGATGATGGGCGGAGCCGGACCAATGGGCATGAACATGGGCATGGGAATGCCCGGCATGGGCGGCATGCCCATGGGAATGGGAATGGGCGGTATGAACATGGGCATGGGCATGCCTGGCATGCCTGGCATGAACATGGGTATGATGCAGGGCGGAATGATGGGGCCGCCCATGGATCCCAGACAACGGGACCAGATTGATCGCTGGATGCAGGGTATACGGAATTAACCTTTTTTCTTCCTTCGTTCCTTTATTTGTCTTGAGCTTTATTTTTTTTCTTCTCCCTATAGCACATTTATAGGGTGGGGCGTAACGGGCAAGTCTTGTCAATCGTTTGGTCGTTCGTTCAGCGTTTGGAAATAAACAAGCAAGCGAGTCAGTCAGTCAGTCAGTCAGTAAGTACGGCATGGCATTCTTCGTTTTTTTTGGTGGTATCTCGACTTTCTTTAAGGCATGGCAAGGCAGGAATGGACTGGACTGGACTGGACTGGACTGTACTGGGACTGGGGCTTGGAGTGGATGGTGTTGATGGTGTAGCATTCGTTTTTTTTTCTAGCAGCACATTCATCTTCGTATTTACATAGTTTTTTTCTTCGACTCAGCGTTACTTGGGGGTTGAATTAGCGTTCTGGCGTGTTTTAACAGAAGACATGATACGAGTTATAGTTCATCTTGCACAAAAAAAAGGAGAGGGCGTGTTTTCATTCTATTGTATGTAAAGTTCTGAATGCTCTATGGAGCATGTTATAAATTTTAATATGATGAGAAGCGAACAATTGTACATGATGCATGAGAGTTGATATGACATGGCTTGCTGGTATATTACTAAAACTAACATGCTCTATCAAAAAACCCGGCGACTATCCTGCTGCAGCCGTGTCATTACTTGATTCAAAGCTTACTTGAAACGCTTCTCAGCTGCCTTCCAGTTGATGACGTTCCAAATGGCCTTGAAGTACTCGGCCTTGCGGTTCTGGTAGTCGAGGTAGTAGGCACTAGCGGCGTTAGTAGGAATTATTCTATTTCAACATGACACTTACTGCTCCCAGGCATCCACGCCGAGAATAGGACGGAATTGGCCAACAACAGGGTCCTGGTTGGCATATGTCTTGATCTGGATACCGCCCGTCTGCGTGTCCTGCACAAGCCACGCCCAGCCGCTACCCTGGATACCAGCGAGAGCAGTGTTGAACTTTTCCTTGAAGGCGTCGAGGCTGCCGTAGTTGTTGTTGATGGCAGCAGCAAGAGCGCCAGACGGAGGCTCACCACCGCCCTGGCTGGTGGGGGCCAGGTTCTCCCAGAAGAGGCTGTGGTTGATGTGGCCGCCGCCGTGGAAGTTGATGAGGGGCTGCAGGGCAATCTGGGCCTGGATGTCTTGCTTTTGCTTGGCCTCTGCGATTTGCTCGCTGAAGTTGTTGAACGACGTCACGTACGTGTTGTGGTGGTTCTTGTGGTGCAGCTCCATGATCTTGCCCGAGATGGAGGGCTCGAGCGCGCCATAGTCGTCTGTGTCGTGTTAGGAGAGCTCTTCTTGGAACAGTTTCTTAGTCGCGCGGGCGTACAGGGAAGGTCGGGCAGAGTGGCCTTGCCGCGAACAAACGAGGTGCCGGCCAGGCCAGCGCGAGAGCAGGCGGGAGCGGCGGCGCGGGCGGCGGAGCGCAGGGCCGAAGTGCGGAGGAGAGCCGTGTTCATGATGGGCAATTGGGCGGTCAGGTGGTGCTCGAGTGGTGTTGTGGTGGTGCTATGCGGAGACGGCGCGGGAAGCTCTGGGGAAGCTGCGGATTTATCGCCCAGCATTTCGTCATACGCACGCGGCCGAGCTTCTCGAGCTCTCTCCCCTCTTCGCTCAACCACCACGGCCATGTCGCCCGCCAATAACGACGCGCTGCTCAGCGTGACGTGCGTATCATGGATGCATCGCCCCCGTCGCATCTCACGCTTCTCCTGCTCGCTCTGCATCTCAATTGACATGTCTCGACGCCATCTCGCCGCCGCTGCCGTCTCAATGGCCTCGAATCGCCTGCGCGGGCGTTCTCGGGCAATTAGCCTGCCCGCGTATAAGCATGTGGATGCAAAGCCACGCATTTTTGAGCGTCGCGTGCTCGCGCAAGAAAGTGCCAGTCAGGCGCGTCAACGCCGCTTCCAGCAATTGCGCTTATGGGCTCACGCCATGTAGTGTGGTTTATTTCTGCTGCCTCTCCTGCACACGTCGCCCTATTCGGCTCCCATTCTTCTTCCTGACAGCAATAGCGCCGCTACCCCGCCAACGCCATCATGCCCCCCGTCAATGTCGTCCACCTGCCCAATGGCCAGAACCTCAGCGTCACGCCCGTCTTCGGCGGCCTCTTCTTCAAGTCCAGCGACATCCACACGCACTCGCCCTTTCCACCCGGCTGGACCGTCGTGCTCAATTCCGAGGATGAAGTCGACACGCTCGACGACGAGCAGCAGCTGCAGCCGCAAGAGGGCGAGGAGGACCTCTTCCCCCCGCGCCGCGTGCACCGCTTCAAGCGCCCGACGCTGAGCGGCGACCACCTCTACATCTCGTCCATCTCCAATCCCAGCAGCAGCGAGTTCCGCCCCGCCGCCTCGCCCACGCGCCAGATCGCCATGATGCTGTGGGCCACGCTGTACTGGTACTTCCACCAGCCCGAGCCGACGCTGCAGGTCACCAATGCCATGTCCAAGAACACGGCCGATGCAGGCAAGCCCAAGGGCGAGTGGAGGATCAACATCAACAGAGAGGGCGTCTTCAAGGGCAAGGTGGTGCTGCCCAAGCTCGAGCGCATGGGGCTCATCGCAACCGAGGATTCGAGCGTGGGCTGCGCTCAAGAGGAATCGTCGCCTGAGGGCTGGTCGCGCATGTTTGTCAGTCGGCGCACCTTTTGGCAGCTCGACCCTAGGATTTACCTGTTCACTCTCTCACCGCTGGCTAACAACAACTCGCCCTTTCCATCAGCATCGCCGTACCCCTCGCGACCGGCGTCGCCCGCCGCGGGAGCTGAGCCCAAGGAGCAACAGGTAGAGCAAGTCTCTCAAGGCCTGTGGTCGCCCACTGCGCCAGGTCCATTCCACTCGAGCTCGCACCTGCCGACCTACTATCCCCCGCCGCCAGCCCAGTACGTCTTTACCAACAACGTCCGACACCCGATACGTCCGAAGCCACCGCGACAGGGCGAGATACTGTATACAAGATACATTCCCAGCGTCGGGCAGTATCTCTCGTTCCGCGTGGCGTCCATTTCTTCCAAGGCACTGCGTTACCAAGGCCCCGTGTCGCATCCACCGAACCCGCATCGAAGCAGCGGGACTGCCGCGCCCGACTCTCCCTTGTCTGCGAGCAGCACAGGCGGCAATGGCATGTCGGATGTGGAATACCTGCACAAGTGGATGAATGACCCCCGCGTGGCGCATTTCTGGGGCGAAGCGGGTCCCCAGTCGCACCAGGAAGAGTTTCTGCGGAAAGGACTGCAGTCTAGAAACTCGTTCCCCGTCATCGGATGCTGGGACGGCAAGCCGTTTGGCTATTTCGAGCTGTATTGGGTCAAGGAGGACAATCTCGGCAAGCACTTACCCATGGTTGGCGATTACGACCGAGGCTTCCATTTGTTGGTGGGCGAGCAAGAGTTCCGTGGCCCGCATCGGATTCGCATCTGGCTAAGCGCGCTGGTGCACTACTGCTGGCTGGCGGACAACCGGACGGAGAGAGTCATGTTGGAGCCGCGGGTGGACAATGAAAAGTACGTCTCACGGCAATTGCGATGAAGTGTGCTAACGGCTGCAGGCTTGCCAATTATCTGCAAGAAGCAGGCTTCTACAAGGAGCGCGAGATTAGTTTTCCACACAAGCAGAGCAACCTGTTCAAGATCAACCGGGACGTGTGGCGGGGGCCTGCGTTGTAGTCCGCGGAGATGAGTGTGGAGTTGGGCAGAGCCGCATGAACGGCGGAGGCCAGAGCATTGTGGAGTAGGCGAGATCAGATATAGGTCTAGGCTGTCGTTCCCGGGGCGTGAAGTCCAGTCCCGCATGGGATGCAGCGACTTTATCTCTGGCCTGTCAGAAGCTTACAGCGGGCTGAGTGTTGAGAGTGATTAAACTCTTCATAGACTATTCACAATAACCCACAAACTCAACCGTCTGAAATGTGACTGGCTCGGTCCGACTCGCTGACAGTGGCTGGTGGGATATTAGGCCCATTGACGTGCGATAGCAATGTGGGGTTTAGCGAGGCTCCAAAAGTTTTTGACTACACGTGAGACGTCATGGCCCAACGGGTAGAAAAGGAAGCCACAACCATTGACCAGCAGGCCTGGCTTGATCCATATTTCCATTCTCCAAGTTTTGGAGACCACAAGCATATGCATTGCTGAGTCTGCCCCTGTCATTTCATTGTATTGCCATTGCCATTACCTCGACCAAACTGGAAGACTATTCAGACGCGTGCTCAACACCCCGCACCAGCCATGGCCAACACCACAGACGCCCTCAACATCCAGAGCCGCATATCCACCATGAAGCAGCAGGCCGGCGCCACAATCTTCGACTTGTACCAGACATCTCTGACAGGGCGTTATTGCTCTGCAGAGATGTCGCAGCTCTTCTCGCAGCGCAGCCGCCACTCGACATGGCGCAAGCTGTGGCTGTTCCTGGCCGAGTCGGAGAAGGAGCTCGGCATTGAGAGTATCACCGACGAAGCCCTGAGCCAGATGAGGGAGCACCTGACTGTTACCGACGAGGATTTTGGCGTTGCAAAGGTCGAGGAGAAGAAGAGGAGGCACGACGTCATGGCTCACGTCCACGCATATGGACAGGTCGCGCCAGCTGCGGCGGGAATCATCCACTACGGAGTAAGTCAATTATATTATGTATTGATCAAAGCTGATTGCATAGGCAACGAGCTGCTATGTCACAGACAATGCCGAGCTCCTGCTCATGCGCGACGGTCTGGACCTCCTGCTGCCCAAACTCGCAAAAGTCATTTCCAACCTCTCGGCCTTTGCCCTCCAATGGAAATCGGAACCCACCCTGGCCTACACCCATCTGCAGCCCGCCCAGCTCATCACCGTCGGAAAGCGCGCGGCCCAATGGGCGCAGGATCTTCTCTTTGACCTCGAGGCGATTGAGAGCGTGCGCGAGAGCTTGCAGTTCCGCGGCGCGCAGGGAACTACTGGAACGCAGGCCTCTTTTCTCGAAATCTTCAACGGCGACAGCCAAAAGTGCGACCAGCTCAACGAGCTCCTGTGCAAGAAGGCAGGATTCCCCTCGTGCTACGCCGTCTCCACACAGACCTACACGCGCAAGGTCGATCTCATCATTGCAAACGCCATCTGCGGACTGGGAGCTAGTGCGCAGAAGATTACTGGAGATATCCGCCACCTCGCTGCGTGGAAAGAGCTCGAGGAGCCGTTTGAAAAGGACCAGATTGGCTCGTCGGCCATGGCGTACAAGCGCAACCCCATGCGTTCGGAGCGCATCTACGCCCTGTCGCGAGAACTCATGTCCAAGCCCGCCTCGTTTGCCAACACCCTGTCAGACCAGTGGATGGAGCGCAGTCTGGACGATTCGGCCATTCGCCGCATCGACATTCCTGAGATGTTCCTCCTCGCCGATGCCATCCTACTGTCCCTCGACAACGTCACCTCGGGCCTTGTCGTGTACCCCAAGCGCGTCGATGCGCGTGTCCAGGAAGAGCTCCCTTTTATGATTACCGAGTCCATCATCATGCGCCTCGTTGCAAAGGGCGAGTCCCGCCAGGAAGCCCACGAGCAGATTCGCGTCCTGTCGCACCAGGCGGGCGCCCAGGTCAAGAACGAGGGCAAGCCCAATGACCTTGTTGACCGCATCCGCAAGACCGACTTTTTCAAGCCCATCTGGAGCGAGCTGGACAACATGCTCGACAGCAAGCTGTATACAGGCCGTAGCCAGGAGATTGTCGAAAAGTTCTGCGGCAAGGGTGGCGTGCTGGACAAGCAGCTGGAAAAGTACCAGGCGTATATCCAGGGAGCAAAGGTCAGCGAGTTGAGTGTGTAGATGCAGGAACGGCGTGTTTGGCGTTGCTTATTCACATTTAAAGGGGTGATAGAAAAAATGACAGAAGCTACAGGAAATGAAAAGTCGTTTATTGCCACTTCTCAATCGAAAATAAAAAACCGGGAGTCATGCAAGAATAAACATGTTTCATTACCCAGAACGAGTCCTCTGATACAACAGCAACAACAACGATTACGCCTATACACCTGAAAATGCACCTTTATCTAAACTCCGGCAAAAGATGCAGAACCCTGACCCGTGTGAGATGGGAGACATAGAAAACGGTGGTATAGAACAAGTAAGTAAAGCAACAATGGCAGAAAAAAAAGAACAGACAACCATATACGAACATGCAGCTCCAACGAGAAAGAAAGAGGAATAAATATAGAAAAAGCAAGCAAAAGACATGGGGACTAGTATTTCTTGCCCCTCCGTCTAGGCAAGCCTGACGACTCCATGCCGGCTACACTCGGGATTGAAGTGGAAGAAGACGGCGGAACCACGACTTTGGGCGCGGGAATCCCCTTTTTGGGCGTTGCATCGCTGAGGCCCAGGCCAAAGGCTGATGATGATCGTAGCGACGTCGAGTTCTCCTTGCCGTCTCCGACTGTGCTTGTGGATGAGGAAGAGACTTGTGGCAGGACGACTTTTCGCGGAGCAGCAAGACGGCTTTTTCGCTGTGGTGCTGCTGTGGAAGAGATGCCGACGGGAGCGACATCTAGAGAGGGAAGGCGAGGCGATGCTGTGTTTGACGAGACGCTGGCGTCAATCGAGGTAGACGCCACAGGCATTTTCTTCGCCTTTGCGACTTTTGGCTTTGGGATTTCCGCTTGTTTGGCAGGGCATGCGGCCTTTTCCCTACCTTTTTCTTTTTCCTGCTGGACAGCCTCGGGAAGAAGCGACGAGGATGCTGTCAGGCCCTTTGCTGGAGTCCCATTGGCGGTACCCAAGCCCCTTGCTCTCCGAACTTTGGGGGTGGATGTCTTGCTTATTTTTTCCTTTTTCTTCTTGGGCTCCGAGCCGGTATCCGAGAAACTAAGTTCGTCGGGTGTCGCTAGCGATTCGGCTTCTGCCAAGGCATTGGCGATGGTGTCTGGGTTCTCTTGGTAGTATGCTAGCTGCTCGTCCCAGCGCACGTTCTTCCCAACAACAATCTCCTTGGTTGCGTCGTCAACAGGGGGCTGGCCAATTGCCTCCATTTGCGCCTTCATCAGGCGAACGGTAACGCAAAAAGCGCCCTGCTTGTTCTTGCGTGTGTTGGCGCGAGTCAGGTCGGCCAAAACCTTTGCGTCGTCCTTTTTCAGCACAACGACTTCGTTTCCGTCGTTGCGGCGAATGGCAATCTTGGGGGTTGGGGCTGGTCCGCTTGATGCTGGCGCGGGTAGTCGTGACTTTTTTGCTCTTGATGAGCGCCTTGTGCCCTTGTTCGCTTCTTCTGCGCCTTCGGGTACGGCTACGTCCGGCGTGGGTGATGGAGTCTCGCTAGGGGCACTCAGTGTTGGTGTCTGTGAGAGATCCAGCGTCAACTCGGTGGTGTGTTTGGATGGCGAATTGGGGTCTTTTTCTTCAAGCGCCTTGCGAGGAGAGGCCAAAGCATATCGAACGACATCGGAATCACGACGGTTCTGCAAAGACTCCCTTCGATGGGTGGTGAGGGCAGCTTTTTCAGCCTTGCTGGCGGCAGCGCGGTTGAGAAAGTCCTTGAGCATGGCTGTGTCATCGTCAAAGGAGACTGTCATGGTTGTATCTTCGGCACCGGATGCAAGGCGAGGTGGGGGTGAATCCAGTTTCCGCGGGGTAGAAGCAGATTTCGTGGGGGTCAGTGAGAGGACTAGCCCATCTGTGATATCAGTCATGGCATGGTCCTGGGGTGAGTTTGTTTGGATTGTCTCGTTGGAATCGTCCCGCTCAGTTTTGACAGGAGTACTTTCAGCGGGGCTTGCTTCCGTGGAGTTTTCAGATATATCCTGAGATTGTTCCACTCTAGATATCTCATTTTCCCTTGTCGGTGGGGTTTGCGAGGATTTTTGATAGTCGCGTAGGATATCCAGCTGTAGCGAGGCTTCGGTAAATTCTTCGTCCGAGTCGCATGCTTCTGCGGAGTCTGATACGTCATCCGCCTTGTCTGCATCGTAGGTATTGCTCAAATGCGTTTCCGGAGATTTGACGAGTGGTAATGTGGGATATTGAATCTCGGCCGTCTCAGTCTGCTCTGCAGTCTCTGCTTCATTGGCCGCCTCGGTTTGCTCGAGAGTCTCTGTGATAGCCTCGGTCTGCTCTGGAATCTCCACATCCGCCGCCTCTTCGACTGCTTCAGACCTTTGTTCAATCTCTGGAAGCTCGGGATATTCGACCTTGACAGGCGAGCGGAATAGCTTGGCAAGAGTGGCGTCTTCCATGTCATGGTGCTCTTCTGTCTCTTGCCCCTGCATCGTCTCGTCCATGTCGTTGAAGCTTGCGCTGTCGCCTTCGGTAATATCGCAACTGTCTCCCTCGTCGTCACCATTTTCGGCCGGCCCTCCAAAGGCAGCAGTTCGCTTTCCTAAAGCGCGTCAGTATACGGTGAGTGACCGTGGCGGAAGGCCTACTTGGCAGCACGCTCTTCCTGCGGTCCCAGCGCGTGGCCTTGAAGGCGCGCTTTTTTCCAGTCTTCTCCATGGCTTTGGGACTCATGTGCTGGCGCTTCTTGACGGGCCTCGAGCGCGCATCCTGCTCGTCGTCATCGTCGTCCTCGGCCGTGTCGGTACGCGAGCGCAGGTTGAATCGCCGCCAGATCTTCTTCTCCTTTCCCTGGCCAATCCGCTTCACTTCAGGCTTGCGCTCCCAGGCGCGGGGGATCTTGGCAACGGGCAGCGTGCTGGGGTCGAGATATGCGGCATCGGCCTCGTTCCAGGTGGTGTTGAAGACTGTTGTGGCGGTGGGAGCGGCGCGTTTGCGCGGCGAGGGGGCCATGGCGTCGTTGGCGAAGAATACTACGGATAGGAGAGGCGGGGACGCGCAAACATGAAGCGGTGTCGTGAGGGTCGTTAGTATCGTGGCATCAGGCGGTGTTGTGTCGGTCGCTAGGTGGATGGCGTAGGTAAACAAACCAGCAGCGCCGCTATGCAGGGATTGGCATGGGGCAGCTCCGCACGCGCCAAGGACACTGCCGCGGGAAACTTCTTCATATAATACCAACGACCAACTCGCCACGCCCGCTGCATCTGCCCAATTCATCCCCTCCCACCATGGTGCCAAAACCAAAAAGCAGCGCCGTCCAGTCGGCCACGCACCGCCCGCTTCCTCCCCTCCCCAAGCTCCGCGTGCGACAACCGAACAAGCCAGAGACGAACCCATGTCTGGGAGCCATGTCGTCCGTTCTGGGTGCGTCTCAATTGTCATATGCATGGATGAACAGGCTGACGTGAACAGGATGCTGGGCATCGTCTGGATACAGCGTGCAAGGCTGCGCACAGCTTGAGCAGAAATTGCGCCAGTGCATGGATGCGCCAGTACGTATATCTTCTGCGTCCACGACACACTGCCTAACCCCTCCAGCGAGACCCCAACCAGAAGAAGAACAACATCAACTTCCACCTCTCGAGAATGTACCCCAAGATTGTCGGCCCTCACAAGCGCAAATAGCGACTCGTCTGATTTCTGTACGCGTATACCCATGAACAGCATCTGGAGAAGTTACTCTGCTTATTGGTACAACGGCTCTACCGTGGCGTATCGATGGCTGTATATAGTCATGCTGAAGAGTGGGACCGCCGGCGACATGTTGAACTGGGCCAATCTCTACGTGGAACCGTCAGCCCGTACGCCTTGAGCGAGCCGTGAAGTATGCGAGTGCGAGTGCGAGCGAGATGCAGAATGCGACGTGTAGCCACAGTCAGGCCATCCACGCGGCTGATTGTAGAGAAGTTTGGGCCATGGCCGCCGCCGAATCGCGTGGGTGCCCGTCGCTTAATCTCCCGTGGCTGAATGCACATTTTAGGTCGAAGTTTATGCGCCATTGCCCCACGATCGCCCTCTGTGCGGCGGCTTGCTTTGCTTTTTGCTGGTTCGATGTCTCGGCCTATCCATCTCATCTTGCGAACCATGACATCCTGAGGCCTACTAACCCATCCAATCGCCAGCGGATTCTCATGGCGCAGAGCTGTGCTCGTTGACCACGTGCCGGCTCTATTTATGGTCCTGTCTTGGTGTTTCTGCACGCTCTCCACCCCACCTCTGTTCGGCTGCATCCCCGCGCTTGCCTCGATCCGGCGTACATTTGCAGCCATCAGTCCGTGGGTGGTCCACTATTCGCTCGTCTAACGCAAGCTGGGATGATCCAGGGGGGCTGGGCAACATGGAGAAGATGCCCTCTGCCTTTCGCCATCCAATGCTGACTGATGCGCATGCCCACCACCGCGACTCTGCCTTGGATTGGATTGACGCCCGATCTTGACAACCCTAGCCTGGACCCTACCCGGCCGCAGCATGTCTTGTGTTGTTCTCCCAGCCCATTGCGTAGCGGCCGTCTTTAACTAGTCCTGCCGCTTCCCCAGCCGACTTGCCAATTCATCTTCTATACTACCTTGTTCGCATCACCAAACCAGACACCGCGCACATGGAGACGCAATGACGACCAAACTTTCCCGCCTGGCCCTTTTGGCTCCAGGAATCGCAAACGCTGCAGCTTTTGCGAAAATACCAGAACCAACACCTTTTGTCCCATTCAATACTTGGAGTCCTGCGCCAACGGCTGCACCACAGCTTCCTCTTGACCTACTCAAGCGCACTGGGAATGAATATACATGTGGCTATGTATCTGGGTCTTCAGGTCAATTCCTCTATTTCCTATACAACAATATATTGACCTTGCCCAGCAAGTCCAATAACCTGTCCAAACTCTACGCAAACCTGCGCAACAAATACATACTTTGGCGCCCACGGCTGCTGCGACCCCTCCACGCCTTCCTGCACCCTCGCCACACTGTGCATCCCTTCAACTGCCCTCTCTGCCTCCTGCACCGACACGGCATGCTCGTCCGACGCCGCCATTGCAAAATGCACAGCCAGCACTGCGCCCGCCTGCTACGAGTGGCATTTTGTCTACGACCGCATCACACTGACGCAGTATGGCTGTGCTGAAACAGCATTCACCCGCACCGCATACCACACCCCCGGCATGTCTCTGTCCAGTCGTGCCGTACAAGAAACCGTTGGCCCGATGGCGCCAGCAACCCCGGACGCCGTAGCCACACCCACCGCCAAACCTGATTCCAGAGGATCGGGCCCGAGCCTAGCTGCAATAATCGGCGGTGTAATCGGCGGATGCGCCTTTGCTGCTGGTCTTATATTAGGCGGCGTGCTGGTCTGGCGCGGGAGTAGAGGCACCGGCGTCAGAGGCGTGCAGACGCAGTTGAATTCGTCAGAGCTCGATCAGTTTTCAGGAGAGTATCGCGACCATGGGCGCACGGCCACGGCCACGACGAGCACGTATCATGGTGCGCACAAGACGTGGGCGCAGGGGCCTGTAGAGGCGGATGGGAGGGAGAGGCCTGTCGAGGCGCCTACAGAGAAGTAGGGTAGACAGGGACAAGTGATGGTAGACAGAATTGGGCCTATGACTAACGGCTACGAAGAAGCGATGTATACTAGACTTTGGTGTTCGCCTTGCTGGGCTTGAGCATGCGTTAAATGATACCTCTTTGGCATTTGTCTTGATACTGTATTCATTATGTCGGTGTATCGTGAGCTGACGATGATTTACTTGACGTTGCGAAGAGGACTGATTCTCTACTTTTTTATAGTGTTTCTACCATGATGATTGCATATCAGCTTACTCTAAACAAGATCGATTTGGGATTCTATCTTTTTACTCGAATTGAACTCCGTTACTACATATAAAACAGACCGACAAATTTCAACAAGCTCCTATCACCTGCCAGCTTCACAAACAGATGGAACAAATAAACAAGGTAGAATTACAACAAGCTACAAATGAACTGAGATATAAATTTACCAAGATATAGTGATGGTAAGTAGATTCATGATGTTCTCTGTGATTAGTAATATTGTCGCTACGGAGAAGATGTAGAGGGTGGAATAGGAGTACTACGAACTAATAAGAAGACGTTGATGGCAATTACTGGCATAAGTGGGTATTAAATATCACATTTCCTGGAAGCTAGAATACAGGGGTAACGAGCTTATATTCAGCAGTGGAATAGAAGTCGTTGGGGTATTTGTTCTCAAATTCACCATGATTCAGTAGTTAGCGTAAAATAAGTATACTGCCGTGGAGTGTTATTCACCTCTATCTGCTCGACTGCCCGGTGGCTACACTGGCTTATATATCTCCCATCTGATCGGCGTTCTGCCTATAGTCTTGATATATAAATCCAGTGTCTGATGGGTATTCGGTACGGGCTAGCTCGATATATTGATACATTATTGTTCTTGTCTATTTCTCTACTATTCTCCAATTTACACCATTGGACTAGTACTGTCCAAGCACCTTTCAGTCACTAGATACAATATCTAGTTGCTCTATCACGATACGTAACATCCCGTAGTGGAAATATAGCCGTTAGGTGCTGAATTATGTATAGTATGCAGCATAGGTTTGTAGGAAGCTAAATATCCTGTTAAATTAACTATGCTGCTTGCTTGCTATGTCCGCCTTCTAATCGATTCAGAATAGCAATGTAGGACTTGAATTACTAACTTTAATGACCTCCCATGTATATTCCATAATAGAGCATTGCAGAATTTGATTAATAAAGACACAACCAGATGTATAATGATATGTAGATCTCGGTCTACTTTGAAGTCAAGTGCCAGTGTATTTGAAGGATATTAGAGGTTGATAGTATCCTTATATAGCATACTATAACTTGTAGGGGTAGAATAGAGTCTAAAGTGGCATCCTGTTTAGTAAGTGTAGCTGAATAATATGAGCTTTCAGCATGTCTTTGAACAAGATCGTGAGAGTCATTGTTTCGAGGGTAGAACTCTTCTACCTACCTAACCAATACCACCGAGGTTATTAGTAGGTAAAGAGGGTTCGTAGCAACGTTGTATATTACTACCTATCTTATGAGGCTGACAAATATAGGAATCTTACTATCAGGTCTTCTTTCTAGATATGAAGCGCGATATCTAAGCAAGGAGGACTGTATACAACCAGGCGATAAGCTATGGATCGCAATGCGCATAGATTGAACGATACAGCTAAGGATTAGGCTAAGAAAAGAATGACGTATAATAGTGGTACATGAAAACTTGAAAAACAAAAAGGGGAAATTGCGGTTAGTAACTTTCAACTACAAAAAATCTCTAAAAAGGAAACAATAAGTATTATTGTAAGGGTACCTATCTAGTCATAGAGAGACGTTAAGAGTGAGTGGATCAAGCGAGAGAAGAGCCTAGAGTTTGATTATCTAGTGCTGTGTTGGTATGATAACCTGTAAATGCGAAAAATAGCTATAAAAAGAATTCTGCTAGCTGGAAGCAGTTCTTTCCATGAAAGGGTATCTGAAGTAGTATTCTACTATTTTATCAATAGGATATAAGTATCTATTACTTCAAGTCCCTAGAGCTATGTTACGTCTGCGTTATTCGGATTCCAGTTGTTGTCTTAGATATCGAAGTATCTACTCTTTCAAGACTTGTGTCTTATTCTATAGGGGTTGAGAGTCTTCTATAAGCAGTTATCTGTTGTTTCATAGTCTCTAGTACTACTGAGCTATAATCCAGTTGTTATACATTGTATAATAGGTGAATTGCAATTTATTCGTTTACTTCGCCCTTACCCACGCTATCAGACTTCATACACAACTACACGTAGGTATTACGTATAATTAAGCAGAAAATTAAAGTTCATATATATGCCACAAGGTGAGCGCAAAGGAAAATTGTAACATTGCAATTTTCAACGGTTGCGAAATGGAGCGTTTAGAAACTTGCTAGGATATTTAAATATCAAAAAACAGTATGTAACACAGCATTATGATCACAAGAATTTCTTAAGTCGATATAAATGGCGTATTGTTTGAAGTTCTGGTCATATCAGGTATCTCACCCTCCTCGTCTGAGCGCACGCTGTGTCCAATAGTAGATTGTGCTGGGTGACTCCTTTCACCTCACCACAGCAGCGCACTCCGTTTGTGCCAAGCCGCTAGTTTTTACCATATATCTCTGCGCTCCCACAATAGCTGCCTAATATCCAATCCCTATCAAAATTCCTCCCGCAGAGAAGTAAGTTTTTTCCGACCACTTTCGACACAATAGGTGAAACTAACAGATTGACAGCGACAGACTGCATGGGATCAGCGTGTGCGGCAACGACCACGATCAGAGCAACATAGAAGCGGAATCGCGTGCGCAGGAACAAGGAAAATGGCGGGCTTTGGTACGCTTAACTTGGATACAGACGATGAACATGGTACAGGAGAAACAAACCGGCGTAAGTCTCCAGCCGTACTCTGGAAAAGACTCAAGGAAGGCGAAGATATCATCACAGAGTGCTGGGACATGGTCGACGAAGAAGAAGATCCGCTTCCGCCCCATAACGACCCAAACAAATTCACAGCATATCCAGCAGATGCCTATGCCAAACTCGACGTTTCAAAGATGGACGACGCGGAGTATCTGCGCGGTCATCTCCAAACCCTCTCTGAACAGCTCCAAAGCTGTCGGGCGGACCTCCTAGAGCAAGAAAGTGCACGGATCCAGGCAGATTGGGGCCACAAGATGGCGCAGCAGAAGTGTCGACGATTGCAGGCTTTCATTAAGTACATCGTGGAGGAAGTCGCTCGTCCAATGGTTCTGAGCCAGGCAGAAAAGGAGTATGGGCTGTTCAAGCGAGAGCAGAAGGTTCACGCGCGTGAAAAGGCACTCAAGGACGAAGAGGCTATCATGAGCAAGGAGCGCACGAACCTAACTGAATTCATTGGACTCGTCAGGAAAGCCGCGGCTACATCAAAGGCGGACTTGGAGAGGCTGCGTGAGAATGTCCTGGAGAACGACGAGCGCATCAGATTACTCCGATTCGACGTCATGTCTGAGGAGAAAGAAGATTGGCTACAGGAACTGTCAGAGCACCGCACGAAGATGAACCAAGAACTGCTCCTGGTCAGCGCTGACAAGCGTGCATTGGAAGCCCAGCTCAGCGCTTCAGTCACCGAGAAAGAGAAAACCACCTCGGAAGCCCTCAAAAGTGAATACTACAATCAGGGCTACAGCATCGGCGAGGCTGCTGGCAAGAAGATCGAGGCTGTTGAGCAGTACCTCCGAGGCTACGATTTTGGGGCCAAGGATGCAAACAAGATTGCAAGGCAGAATATCGATGCGGAGTACCAACGGGGCAAGGAAGAAGGTATTCGATCTGCGCAAGAAGAACGCGTAAAACTCGATGTGAAGCTGCGAGAAGAAATGAGGGAAGAAGTCGAACGTGCCAAACAAGAAACAGAAGAGCAGGTGACCGCCGAGCTGACAGACGACTTCGCAAAGTTCTGGCACGAGCGAGAACTTGTCGTACGCCAAAACTATCATGCATATGGCCTGTACGAAGGAGCCATGACGCAGATCCGCCTCCGGAAAAAGGTTGCAACAGCGGTTGAGGAAGAGGACGCGCTGACAAGTCGCATTGCATCCATCCTCGCAATACAATGGCAAAACGCGATTGCCGAAAATACTTTGGAGAAAACGCCATGGTTCAACGTCATCAAGGAGGATTCACCAATTTGCTTGCGTTTCGAATACATCATTGGTACCAGTTTCTGGAAAGGGCTCGTGGCGAAGATAGCAAGGGAGCAACTCGTAGTAGAAGAACGCATCAATGCAGCGAGAGCCGAACAAGGCTCCCTCCCACCCGTCATCTATGAGCTCCCTAAAGACGAGGAAGCCTGCAAGGCGTATTTCAGCGACATGGTCAAGGAATGGATGGAAAGCTGGCGGAGAAAGAAGGAGGAAAGCCGCTTAGTCGTGGAAGACTGGTGACCAAGTATTGACGCTACAACACCTGCGATAACGACCGGAACTGTAAAGGGCCCTGGCTTTGCTTTTAGCCATCGTTTGATAGCAGCCCAGTGTCTTCTCATCATACTGATAGCTCGGTCTACCATGTGTGTCTTTGAGAGCTCACATCTCTTCAGCTCTTCATGCATGATATTCCCCTTTTATCCATGTTTGATTTCCCAGCTATGGACATAGGAATTAGTTCTTCTGCCAATGAATTGCTTGTAGTCGTCTCTCGGTATTGCAGGAAGTCAGTTGCGATGAAGTGATGAATGAGATCATTGAAAAAAGAACCTCGTGAAGGACAAGATTGTGAGAGTGAACAAGTTTTTCCGAAGATGAGTTGTTTGCGACAGCAAGGGAGGACCCAGATACCAGGAGACTTGACTCATATCTTCGAGCTACCCAAGTCGGATGTCCACTTCCTCCGTGTCTGCAGCCTCCCAGTCTTCTTTCCAGATCTGCCCTATTGCTCTTCGATACGCGATGCCATCTTCCCTTTCAATCCAAAGGACATCGTAACATCTGAATTGCCAGTTTGATGCGGGCTCGTAGATATTCCTGTAGTAGTGATCTTCATCCACAAAGCATTCTTTATGGCAGCCATCACCATCGATGTATTGTCGACCAGGACTCCGTATGTGCGCATGTTTCGCGCAAACTGCGCCGCTCACGCTGATGCAAACGAGTTCGATGTTCTTTATAGGTAGGTCGAGTGAATGGAATGATACGCCGAGGTCCAATGCGCCGATCATCTGCCCTTCCGATCCTAGTATAAGAGCCATGTCGTTGCTAAACTCACGGCAGTCTTGTTTTGCTATATCGGCGAACAGTCTACGACTGCGAAACTCGATAACCGTTGTGTAAAGCTGTTCGGGTGCGTGATTGATGATTTCATCGTCTTCCACCACAGGGTACTTGCATAATGTGCCCTCGTCTTCCGGCAATTCCTCATCGCTTTGGGCAATACATGTCTGACCACGAACTTCATAATAGTTCATATTCCTGATCTGCTCTCGTTTTCCATCAATCGAACTGCTGGGGAGCTTGTAAAACTCCACAATGTAAGGGTAAACGAGGCCTGAGACTGACTTTACAATATGACATGCTTCACTAGCGAGTGTCATATCGGTTGGCCCGATCCAGCCGGCCCATGACCAGGAGGGAAACTGCTTCAGGATGTTGCCCTCGCGGTCTCTTCGTCTGTTTTGAACTGAGCCAAAATCATGGTGCCAGCAAAGCATGTTGTTGAAGTAGAGTTCTGGCAGGCCATATAACATCCCGCCCTTCATGGCACGGCCTTGTACCGTAATGAAGGCGTCGAACGCCGCTAGGACATCTGCTGGGTCAGATAGATTTCTGCTGCTGTACTGTTCTACTTCAGCACAATATGATCCGGGGTTGGGTCTCTTTGTCCACAAGGTCAAGGGGGTTCTTGCGGGGACTCTGAACGGGGTATGCCCGTTTTCTTGCTGCATATACTTCTGGCACACCCATGTGACTGTCTGATCATGGAACACTATCATACGGCGTGAGAAAGTCCATTCTTGGAACGTCCATCCCCGGGAGTGATAGATATCGCGG
The DNA here is from genome assembly GCF_000359705.1 of Exserohilum turcica Et28A. Taxonomy (NCBI): domain Eukaryota; kingdom Fungi; phylum Ascomycota; class Dothideomycetes; order Pleosporales; family Pleosporaceae; genus Exserohilum; species Exserohilum turcicum. The sequence goes on along the minus strand of NW_007359914.1, from coordinate 3,027,031 downwards.
GTGCTTCTTGTTGGTGAAGCTGCAAACATTCGACGACTGGGACTGAAATCCAAAATTTCGAACGGTGGTTTTCTTGGGCGTGATTTCTCTATCCCGCAGAGCCCGTAGTTGCTGTGCGGCCCCTCTGTTGCCGCAATAGTGACGTACGAGTTGGAGTATATGGAAGCCATGGCAGCAAGTTGATACGGCTTTGCAGTCTCATCATCCTGCACTATACAGAACCGATCAACCCATAGGTACTGTATACCGAGAGCACGGGTGAGGAAGATGCTGTCTTTGATCGTGTTGGGAAGGCGACCATAGTTCTCCGGTAGTTTGAACGCATTCGTCTCGCTTAACGAATCAAAATTCTCAATCAATGTCTGGAAAGTATTGTCAGTACTTTTACCCCAGACATAACTTAGGGCAGCGTACCGAAATGAGTGCCCGAATTGAGGTTGGGCCACCAAACAGTATTTCTCAACATCGATGAAATACAGTCCAGTGGCATCAGGAATTCTCCCTACTGGATCTGCAATGGTGTGGCATCGTCCAGCATCCTGCTGATCACATTGATCAATCCACCTCTTGATACCCAACACGTTAATCTCACATCCAAGGAGAGAAAATCCCAATGCGTTTGGGCAACCAGAATCCGCTATTATCTCGATGGAGATGCAAGGTTTCGTCCGGGAGTATCCATTCTTGCGGTCTCGAAGGCGTAGCGTCCAATAATCATCGTAGCGCCTCACATAGCCAAGCTTCTCATGCAAAGCAACGTGTGGTGCTTCAAGGTTGAAATGTTTGACTAGTTTCTGACACGTAGCACACGTGTAGTTGCGTTCGACTTTGCCATACTCCCACACAAACTCCTCGCCATCTCCAGACGCTTCTTCCATAGCTTTTATGACCGACACAAGATTCGCACTGCACCATTGTGTTACGACCCTGCAAACCACAACTTGGTATAGCGTAGGGTAAATATTGAATAAAAGAGTAATGGCCGAGTTTATCCCGCTTGTTAATCTTCAGGTGGATGTGATCAATATCTCAATCCGGCCGATACGATGGTCGAGAGCTACCGAGTGAGGGGGAAATAAAATTGCAAAAAAAGTATGATGTAGAACTAGATAAAAGTCCAGCTTCAAATAGAAACCGTGTATGCTGTGCCACAATCAGGCAGCTGCATGATATGGTGCATGGAATCCTTCGAGATAGCACTATACAGCCTTGTGGATCGATCAGACACAGGGGAGGAAGCGAGGGGTAATATGCGTGCAGCCTTGTCTCGCAATTGTGAGTAAAGATTGGCCAGCACACAAGAGCGAAACTCCGGATGCAGAAGAAATTGCGCTAAGTACTGCCTTTTGAACGCCATAAAATGGTTGCTTTGACCTGAATGGGATGTATCTTTGCCTGGCAGACTGCGGAATATTTTCTGCTTGATTCACGACCCTGCAGGAAGCTGAGAACAGCTCCCACCCAGTTTGTAATTGCACATATCGATTGGTGTTTCACGGCATAGACTGATGCTCTGTACACTGGGATTGGAGAATACGTCGGTCGAGGCGCTGTGGAGGGCCCTATCCTGGTTTGTCAGGGCGGCTAATGTCTCGTATTCTAGCGCCGATATGTTGAGTTATCCTCTCTGGGGTCTTCGGGCACCATGTCGCAATAGACATTGTTGCGGAGAATGAGTGATGTGCGTACTGAAATTTGACATACGGCGGATGTATGTGCTGGGTAGAAGTAAGGGACGTAGAGGGAAAGAAGTGTGCCCAGCCCATGGTTGCCAAGTTGGCGCTAGACGGGTTAACGCCATTGCTGATGTACCCCAGGAAATCCACAAAAACGCTCCACATTCTAGCGGAGGAAACGATCGGATATCAAATAGGGGGTGTTTCTCCAGTGTACCTCATATATCACATGAGTTACTCACAATGGCTCATGAACTATTCATGTTGGTGTTTAAAGCCAAGTAGTAAGATGTCATAATCCTGGATGGATGCGGGGATGATACTGCCCGCGGGAACTGCAGACGTCATTTTTGGTGTGCAATAGTCACACCCAAGGCTGATGGCGCATGCGGCATTCTCTCCCGGCTAGGCAAATCTGACGGTTTTGCGAGGAGACGTAAGATGCTCTATCCAATCGCTTTGTCGTCCAGGAATCAGCATAGGCGATGACGTCGTCTAGATACCGAGCTGAGGGGATAGGTTGGCAATACTTAAGCAGTATTGACCTCCTGAGATGCCTGCGGATGCGCTCCAGGAACGTTCTGGCTATGCATTAACCCTTTAACTCTCCACTCTTTGTTCTGCAACTACCAAAAAAGAGCATTTGGGCCTGCACCTGGTCTTGTCCTGCACGCTTGTTCAATATGACCGCCCAAGGACCTATGGTCCCAGGGCCTCCAATGACTCATGATTGGGCAGACAATCATTCAAGTAGCCACTTGGATAGTATCACTTCCGGAAACAGTGAGTCGTCCTCATTTACGGGTGAACAGGACAAATACTGATTTTGAGTGCTTATCTCCAGGCGCCATACCATTGACTCAATCACGTACTCAACAGTCTACAGGTTCAACAGACTCGAAACTCTCGACCCAAAGGACGTCGTCGAGCGCCCAGCGAAAACGATCAGTGCTTGGTTTGCACCCCCAAGCGCCAATTGACGAAGGACATGAAGAGGCTCCACAATCAGGCCTGGTGTGGTCGCGAATAAGAACCGTGATGAGAGAGCCGTTTGCAGAGTTCTGGGGCACTGCTGTTATGGTCATGTTTGGTAATGGCTCAGTTGCGCAGGTATTGCTCTCAGCAGGACAGTCCGCCGCTCCAGGGGGCAATGGCTTCGGCCAGTATCAATCGATAAATTGGGGGCAAGTTGAAACACCATGCCATGAATCTTGGTGTACATTGCTGACATAGAGCAGCTGGGGATTAGGCGTGATGCTAGGACTGTATGTGGCGGGCGATTTTGGCGCATATCTGAACCCTGCGATCACATTTACCAACTGCATCTACCGGCAGTTGCCATGGCGGCGGCTTCCCGTGTATTTTGCTGCGCAGATGCTCGGAGGATTCGTCGGATCTGGTATCGTGTACGCGAATTACATCAGTGCCATCGACTGGTTCGAAGGTGGCAAGATGCGAACGGTGCCTCCTGCTGAAAAAGCTACTGCAGCTATCTTCTGCACTTATCCACAGCCCTTCTTGACCAAGACGAGCCAGTTTTTCTCCGAGTTCATAGCAAGCACGTTGCTTATGTTCGTAGTGTTTGCACTGAAGGATCCGAGCAATAATGGTGTTCCCAAGGTAAGTGCATTGAGTGTATGGAACTAAGAGCTGCTGACAGGATACGCAGAGCGACAAGTGGTTCCCGCTCTGTTTGTTCTTCCTCATCTTCGGTCTGGGTTCTTGCTTCGGTTGGGAAACTGGCTATGCGACTAACATTGCTCGTGACTTTAGTCCGAGACTGATGTCTTACGCTGTCGGATACAGCCATGAGGTCTGGTCAGCAGGTGGATACTATTTTTGGGTGAGTACTGCCTCAAAACCACTAGCGTGATCTTGCTAACGACGGATAAGATTCCAATGATAGCGCCGTTTCTTGGTTGCGCATTTGGGGGGTTTCTATATGACGTCTTCATCTATACGGGCCCTAGTCCCGTCAATTCTCCCTGGCTAGGCTTGAAGCAGCTCATGCCAGAGAATGCGATGTGGACAAGAAGAGAGCATTTGAGGAGAGAGAAGCAGGAGGGAGTCGTATGACATGTTGGTGGTGCGGGATTCGATGCCTTCGAAACCACGCGACGGTTAGAAGAGTTCTCGCTGAAACGAAGATCAGATGTGCTGGTGTAAATGTGCATGTGCAGTGTCTCGAGAGTGAAAGAGCTTTCCCCAGCTTAGTCATTTACGCGTGTTGGTGCCTGATGACGCCACTGCCCCGCAGAGATGGTTGCAGGCCGCTGCTACCTTCCAAACTTTGAGTCACGTTGCAAACACACATCATACGCCGAGTCCTATCATCCAACACACACTATCCTCTCATATTCCACTATCACACCACTAGCAGCACATCAACATGGCAAAGAAGGGTGGCGCCGGCGGCGCCGGCGAGAATTCAAAGAAGGCGCAAGGACAGGCCCGCAAGGCAGAGGCTGCCGCGTCAAAACAGACAGCAAAGAACCAGCAGGCTGAGAAAGAAGAGGCGGAGGAATGGAAGAAGGGTGCCAAGTCCAATGCGAAGGCGTAGGTGGCGCTGCATCATTGTGCAAGCAGAAGACTGACAGATGGCAGTGAGGCCGCTGCGGAAAAGGCGGCCGAGGCAGCACGCAAGAAGGCGGAGAAGGAGGCGTTGCTGCGCGAAGAAGAAGCCTCTATGCCGTCGAAGCCCAAGGGAAAAGCACCAAAGGCCGAGAAGAAGACTCGCGGCATCGATTCAGCCCTGGGCTCCCTCGACGGAAAGCCCGCCGCGCTCAACGCTTCAGGTATCGACAATGCGCTGGACGCTCTGGACATCACAGGCAACAGGCAAGACAAGGTGGACCGCCATCCTGAGAGGCGATTCAAGGCGGCATACGCAGCTTACGAAGAGCAAAGACTTGGCGACATGAAGGATGACAAGGGTCTCCGGCGACAGCAGAAGATTGACCTGATCAGAAAGGAGTTTGAGAAGCACCCCGACAACCCGTTCAACCAAGTAACTGGATCCTACAATATGACAAAGGAGGAGCTGGCTGAGATACAAGAGTCGGAGAAGGCCAAGAAGGAAAAGAGATTGGCGGGTGTGAACTGAGGGGCTGGCTAATGAGGTGTTCGCATTTGCGCAGGCGTTCTGGATAGACATTGGACTAGACGCTCGGGAGAGTCTGGCCAAGCCGCGTGTAATCAAGGATGGATCTTGGGATGGTAATCTCGAGCGTTCTCTGCCAGTTGATCCAACCTGGTCGGTTGCTTTTTTTTGCTTGTGACGATCTTCACAACCTCGGCCCTATAGCAGCTCCGCCACACGTGCTGCGTATGCACGCATTATGCGCACGTCTGGAATAGGAAGACTATGGCAATGGCCCTCGCATGAGTTGCGTGGGGTACTGCATAGAATGAGCAGCCAGGCGACGACGACGACTGCGACTACGAGTACGACTACTGCCACTACTCGAAGTTGCGGTAATAGGATATTAAACAAAAGCGGTGGGCGCAACGGGCAGCAAGTAGGATTAAGTGTTTCAAGCCGTGATGGAAGAGGCGCCGATGAGATGAGTGGAGGCAAAAACAGAGTGGCCCTGGACCTGAAACAAGCGGCCAAGCCGACGATTGGCTGAGGCGCGGCCTGTTCCTGAGTTTCGAAACGCCCACGTGCTCAACCCTGGCCTGCACCCGCGCGCTCCTACCCAGCATTGAATGAGCCAGCAAAGGCTGGTAGGCCTGACTCAGGCCGTACCGGTAAATGAATATGTAATGCCTTCACCATGCCCCCCTTGTCCCCTCATTCACCGACGTGCTCGCGTCTTATTACACTTCGCGTTCTGTTTACGTTCGCTCTTCCCTTTCCACACTCGTTCTCTTCTACACTCGTTTCTCTTCTACACACTCCTTTACATTCGTTTTTGACCAAACATGAAGTGCTTTTCTACCACTGGAGCTGTGCTCCTGACTGCTTTCGCGGCAAGCACCGCGACCGCCATTGAATTTGACCCGCAGGATGAAGGTGGGAGGCTGACTGTCCCGCATGTCTCTCCGAACCCCCTAGGCTAACTTTGCCAGCGTCACTCCTTAGCGCCACCCGGCAATATGCGCGCGGCTTGATGTCGTTCTACAAGGGCAGCGGTCCAAACGTTCCAAAGGAAGATATCGGCATCTGGCCACGACCCTACTACTGGTGGGAGGGCGGTGCTGCGTGGGGAGGCATGATCGAATACAGCCAGTTCAGCGGTGACGATTCGTACGTCAGCGTGCTCCAGCAAGCCTTGACTGCCAATTATGGGCCGGATAACGACTTCATTTTGTCCTATCGCAAGGACCAGACGGTGCGGGAAATGTCGGATGCATCTAAGAGCCGAAGCTGACTGCAGACTCCAGGGTAACGACGATCAGGCGTTTTGGGCGCTCGCGATTATGAGCGCACTTGAATACCGTTTCCCGGACCCTTCACAGGCGCCTGCAGACTATCTCCAAGTTGTCACCAATGCATTCGAGAACATTGTTGGTCGCTGGGACACGACCACTTGTGGCGGAGGCCTCAAGTGGCAGATTTATCCCGAGAACGCGTACGGATACAATTACAAGAACGCCATCTCCAATGGCTGCGCTTTTGCCCTCGGTGCGCGCCTCGCTCGCTACACGGGCGAACAAAAATACGCTGATTGGGCCGTCAAGATTTACGACTGGACGAAGGAGATTGGAATCATCAGCGATGGATTCGAGGTTTTTGACGGAACTGACGACAAGACCAACTGCTCAAAGGTGGCTGACGAGACGCAATGGTCGTACAACAATGCCATGTTCCTTCACGGATCTGCGTTCATGTACGACTACACCAACGGCAACAACCTCTGGAAGGATCGCATCTCTGGCTTCCTGAACCACGCCGACCTGCTCTTCTTTAAGCCTTTTGGAAACGCCACTGATATCATGTACGAATGGGCCTGTGAAACTGGCGAGTCTGGAAGGCACTGCAACCTTGATCAGCAGTCTTTCAAGGCATACCTCGCGCGCTTCATGGCCAAGACTGCAATGCTGGCCCCTTTTACAAAGGACACGATTGTGCAGCGCCTCACAGCCTCGGCGGTTGGCGCCGCAAAGTCGTGCTCTGGTGGCACAGACGGAACCACGTGCGGTAGCAAGTGGTACACTGGGGCTTGGGATGGCACTTCTGGTGTTGGCCAGCAGCTGTCGGCGCTCGAGGTTACCCAGGCACTTCTGATGATCAAGAAGAACATGCTCCCTGCCAAGAACAGCGCATCAAACGTCCCCAAGCCCTCAAACAGCCCGACCCCCAAGTCCAGCCAGAGCCCGACTCCGAGTCAAACTCCGAGCCCAACTCCGAGTGCAGCGCCAGCCCCGACTTCGACACCAGCAGCGTCGAGCGCGGCGGCGAGCGCTCCGGCTTCTTCGCCTAGCAAGATTCCGTCGAGCGAGACCCCGTCCCCGGAGGTTCCGGCCGACAAAGTCCCCGAAGCCTTGACATCTGAGAAGCAGCAAAACGCCCAGGCTCCTGCTACTCCCCCGGCCGTCTCGTCGCCCAGCAAGACTCCAAGTATGCCGGCGTCAAGCGCAACAGTGTCAAGCTCAGTGGTGTCAAGCGCACCAGCAGCGAGCGCACCAGCAGCAAGCTCGCCTCCCGCTTCCACCAACCAGGCTGGGCTCCCGTTCAACCAAAGCAAGCCTTCCTCTGCCAACTACTCTTGTATCGGCAATGTCACCAAGACGGTCACTGTCACCAAGCCGTCTCCCACCTCTAGCTGTACACCCAGCGTGACTGTCACCGTCACCGTTCCACCCGTGCCCACAGTACCAGCGGCAGCAACCTCGCTCATCTCGACGCCCAGCCTGGGACTGCCGCCCGTCAACGGCACCGCCACCTCGCCGACACTGCCACAGTTCACTGGAGCTGGCTCCATCAACGCAGCCAGCATCACTTCCGTGGCGGCGTTTGTGGCCGCAGCCGTCTTTGCCCTTGCCTAGACGCACACATAGCCATAGCCCTTCATCCCCTTAGTGTCTTCTCTTCGTAGTGTGTATATATAAATTCAACCCCTTTTGGATTCGCAGAGCGCCATGTAGTCAGGCCTCTCGTGTCGGCGTAGAAGCCTCAGATACAATGCATAGATATACTGGGTCATTTGCGCGTCCCGCCTGCCGTGGTGCCGTGACGGATCATGTCTTGGTGGTGGTGGTCATGTCGCCAGTGCCGCGGAAGTCTAGGCCAAAGCAGTTGCGTAGCGTAGCGCATGCCGTGGTCGCGGCGCCACTACCCCACCAAGAAGGACCGCCACTGCGCTCCTGCAATGACATAGTGAGTGCGAGTCCGGAGTGGGAGCCATACCCCGACCCCGGCCCGTCTGCATCTCTCCATATCTCCGGCCTCAACAACGACAATAGCGTCCCCGCCTACGCCATTGTTGAGCACTCGTATTCTTCGGCCGCGCCCCATATCTCTTGTCGCCCGGCTGTCGGCTATCACAGGATCCGCTCCAGCTCAGCGCTCCGCCGTGGCCTGATGTTCTCTCGCACGCGACAACCGATCCTGAGAGAAACTGCTAGAAGGTGTGTACACAGTCAAAAAAAAGACCTCCGCAACACCACGCCCAAGTCTGGATTCCCATGCTAAACCATGCAAAGGCCATAGCTTCCAGCTCACCTGCACCGTCAGCGACCCCGCGCCCCAGTCACAGCGCTCCGCCTACTGCCGTCGCCCCTCAATCGCTACCCACCCCGAGTCGTCGTATTATTATTACTACTACAACACATCAGCAGCCATAGGAGGCCTCACTCTCTTCCTCTTGGGCTACATCGTCGCCGTCTAGTCGGCCGTCATGGCGACCCAGAAAAGAGATGCCAGGGGCAAAAAGCTTGCCGTCATGAACAAATATGTCTACGATGCGTTTCTGTGGACATTCTCTATCCTGGTCGAGCTGTTCTTCCGTGAAGTGCATCCTAGGAGTAGCTGGAAGGTGCCAAAGGAAGGCCCCGTCATCTTTGTCTGCGCCCCGCATGCGAACCAGGTAGGCTGCCACACCATATTGGTGCAAAGCGGAAACTGATGCACGCAGTTCGTCGACCCTCTTATGTTGATGCGTGTCGTCAAAAAGGAAGCAGATCGCCGCATCCAGTTTCTGATTGCCGAAAAATCCATGAAGCGGAAGTTTGTAGGCGCAATGGCAGGTTTGACGGGTGTTGTACCTGTAGGAAGAGCCATGGACATGACCAAGCCAGCCAAAGGCAAAGTCTATCTCCCAGACCCCATCAACGACCCGACACTCCTTCGAGGCATAGATACCAACTTTGAAGATGGCTTGTTCCAGATTGGCGGCTCCATTGTGCTTCCAAAGGTGGACAACAAGGCGGCCACCGCTGAGATTCTCGAAATCAAGGGCCCAGAAGAGATCCGGCTCAAGCGCGGCTTTAAGGGAGGCGTCGCCATGCAGCAGTTGACAGGACGCAACGACATGACCAAGGACGGCACATTCATCGACGGCGCTGAGGCAAAGAAGGGCCTTGCCGATGGCTACGAGGGAACCCCGTTTCAGGTTGCGCCCAAACTCGACCAAACAGAGGTTTACGATGCTGTGCACGCGGTTCTGCACCACGGCGGCAGCATTGGTATCTTCCCCGAAGGTGGCAGCCACGACCGTACCGACCTTCTGCCTCTCAAGGGTAAGCAACTCTATCCATAATCTTGCCGTATCTAACAGTCCTCAGCTGGTGTCGCTATCATGGCGCTTGGCACGGTTGCAACGAAGCCTGACTGCAACCTGAACATTATCCCTGTCGGCATGAACTACTTTCACGCGCACAAGTTCCGCTCAAGGGCCGTTATTGAATTCGGAACACCAATCCTCGTTCCCCCAGCGCTGGCCAAGAAGTTTGATGGCCCCGGACGGCGAGAGGCGATTGGCGAGATGCTGGAAACCGTTCGCCAAGGTCTCATTGGCGTCACCGTCACGACACCGGACTACGATACACTCATGGTATGTGCATGTTCTGGATACTACGTTCCCCGCTAACACCGCTAGGTCATCCAAGCTGTGCGTCGCCTTTACAACTCCAAGGGTACCAAACTCCCGTTGCCCAGGATTGTCGAGTTAAATCGCCGCCTTGTGCAAGGGTACGAACGCTACAAGGAAGATCCCCGCATCATCCAGCTCAAGCAAGAGGTTACCACCTACAACAGTAAACTCAAAGCGCTTGGCCTGCGAGATCACCAAGTGCAATACGCCAAGATGCACCCCATCACAGCTGCCGGTCTCTTCTTCTACCGCCTTGGAAAACTCTGCTTTCTGGGACTGCTCGCCCTTCCTGGAACCCTTCTTTTCAGCTTTGTTTTCATTCTTACCAAGATCGTCTCTCTCCGAAAAGCCAAGGAGGCTCTTGCCGCATCCAACGTGAAGATCCAGGCTCGGGACGTTATGGCGACGTGGAAACTTCTTGTTGCCATGGCTGCCGCGCCGGCAGCTTATGCCTGGTATGTATGTCTCGGGCTTTACTGGTACTCATACAACAACTGCAACGGATATCTTCCCGCTGGTATCCACAAGCGGTGGCTCATTCTTCCACAACTCATTGTATACGTCACAATCACTTATGGCGCTCTCCGCTTCGGTGAGGTCGCCATGGACATTCTCAAGTCTCTTGGACCTCTCTGGAAGATGATGAGCCCCTTCTCGAACACCGAACTCGTCAAACTCCAGGAACGCCGCGAGAACCTTGCCAAACGCGTCAACGACATCATCAACGAGCTTGGCCCCGAGATGTACGAGGACTTCCACTCTAAGCGTATCGTTGAAGACCCCTTTATCAGAGACAAGAAAGAGCGTCCTCAAACGCCACAGACCAAGTCGGATGGTGTCCCTCGAGTCGAGGCTGGTCAAGATATGGATACATACGAGTACCCAACTTCGCCGGGCTCCATGAACGAGATACCGCGCAACGAATCGTTCCACGACCTTGCCAACCAGGACTTCTTCTCTAGCAGGCCGCAGACGCCCAAGAAGAGCCATAGCAGGAGCAATAGCAGCATGAACCTCAGCGGCTTCCAGCTCAAGCCTTTTAGCACTATTGACGGAAACATGGACGAGGTCAAGAGGAGGTTGACAGATGGTGTCAGGACGAGAAAGAGGCGCAGCAGCGGAGAGGGAAGCTTTGACGATGGCGAGGATGGCGAAGGGCTGACCATGGGTCAGAAAGGTTGATCGCACACAAAGTAGGGTGGTAGGAAAGGCTTAGGGAGGGATACATGTCGTTGTTTTGTCGCGCATTCATACAGAAGATACCACTTTTCGTATTCTCCGTTTTAGATGGGAATGGCTTTGAATAGCACGGATTCGATTTGAACATGATTGGGGTTTGGCTTTACTACGCTATGCTGTGCTATGCTAATATAATCAAACTCGCCTATACATTCATTCGCTTGTCGCATCAAACCTTGCCGTGACGATCAGAAAAGGGGGGAATAGAAAGAAGAGACCAACGGGTATCAACGTACCGACCCCAGGCATACCCAGATACCAATCACGCTGTGCCGTAACCAACCAGCCAACTAATGTGACAGCCTATACCCCTTACCAAAAGGACAAAAGGAACAATGAAGAAGAAAGAAAATAAAATAAAATAAAAGAAGCCACACCGTTGAAACGTAACGTGCACTCCCCCTGTCCTGCCCTACCCACACTTACTTGACTTACCCCACCACCGCCTTCTGACTGAGCTTCTCCAAAAAGCCGCTCAAATCCTCCTTTTTAATCTCAATCACACACGCCTCGAAGCTGTCCATGCGGACTCTGGCGCCCGTTTCCCGCACAACCTCCTGGAACGCATTGCCAAAGCGATTCTTGCCTCCTTTTCTCGTGTCATCGTCATCATCGTCATCATCATCCGAGTCAGACGAGTCGTTATCTGAAGAGTCGGATTCCGAGGCTTCGGATTCGGTGTTGTCGGCGATTTCGTCTTCTTCGAGACCGGCTGCGAGATTGCGTGCGATGCGAGCTTCGCGGCGGAGGGCTCGTTCTTTTTCCTTTTGCGCTTGCTTGGCTTGCCGGGCGGCGAGGCGGGCCTCGCGTTTCTGGAGGCGCGATTTGGCGGATTGCGTGGCGCCGCCTCCGCCGCCTCCGCCGCCGAGACCGACGACGACGTAGAGGCCGCGCGAGTCGTCGAGACCGGCCATGACGAGCTCGCTGCCTTTGGATTTGCCCTTTGTGCCGTTGAGTTCGACAATGGCTTCGGCGATCCAGAGGGCGAGCTTGGTGAGGGCACCGGGGTGTGTGAAGAGTTGCACGTCGGGGCCTTCTTTTACGACGGCCATGCGAAAGGCGCGGAGGTGGCGGATTTGGCGCTTCTCGATCAGGGCGGTGCCGGTGCGGAGGATGGCGCGGTGGAGGTGCTGTGCTGTGCTGATGTGCTCGACCAGCAGGTCAATGTTCCCGAGAGCGTCGTATGCTGTCCAGAACCGGCTTGTGATGTGTTCCTGGGCGAGATCTTGCTGTTCTTGGGTCGCCGTCTGCATTTCCGTGTGGTCGTTTGTGCCTACAAAGTTTGAGCTGTCCAGGGCGGATTGGTTGAGGTTCTTGACGTCGCCAACTTCGAGGATGGCACCTAGGACGACGCCGGCATCGATGGCTGAGAGGCAGGCTTTCCAGCCCCAGCAGCGGACAAAGCCCCACCCGTCTTTTGGATCGCCTGTACTCGACTTTGGAGGGACTAGGCCATCCAAGCCGTATTGTGGGGCGAACTTGAGGAGGCGTTCTCGTAGCCCACGCTTCAGCTCCATGTCCATGTGGGTATATCTTTGTTTGCATTCAGTCAGAGAGACGCCCATCTTTGCCAAGAGTTTTGCAAGTCGCTTTTGCCCCGCATCGCTCCAGATGTGTAGTTTGGCAGAGAGGTAAGGAGAATGCAGCATGCTCTCGTACAGAGACCAGTGCCGGAGGAGAAGGAAGCGAGGTTCTGGTGACAGACGGATGGCCTTGTCTGTTGCTGAACGGGCGCTTGTAGGAATGACTCCCCAGACTTCGCCCATTGTCGCATCGCGGGACACGCCTGCAGAATCTGTGATGGGATTCAACCGCCGTACTTCGTCTCGCAGCACAGAGCGTATGTTCTCTCCGCGATTGCCATTCCAACCCGCGGAGCCGCCCTGCGCTGAAAGCGGGTTGAGCCCAACACCACTTCCTGTCCGCCCGTACAGTTCCAGACTGCTGACCCCCACAATGGCGTTCCATAACAGGTCATTGTCCTCGCGACCGAGCTCGGAGGCCAGATTGTATACGAGTGAGGACACGGGATCCGAGTAGGATGTGCCGAGTTCGTAGTACTTGTCGAGAATCTGTGCGTACTTGTCCCGCTTCTTGATCAGCTGCCGTCGTAGACTCTTGACGGACTGCTCTTTTGGAGCGGCTATTGATGGAGATGCGGAGCGGCTGCGGGAGCCTGAACGTGAAAAGTCGGAGGATCCGCCTAGTTGATTTGCGACAAGTAGGCCTCGTCGCCGCCGTGGTTCCGGTGAGGATGGTATTGAGGCGCCCTGGATTTGTTAGCATATATCCCTTTGTACATCAAAGCCAAACACACCGAATTGCTCCTCCGTCTTTGTGCTGGCCGCTCGTCGTCTGTCATGTCGTCTTCTGAATCATCCCCCTCGCCCCATGACTTCCTCTTCTTCGGCGCCTGTCCAGACGGAGGCTCCTCGTCTTCTGGCTCCGAGTCGCTCAGGTCGTCTTCCTCCCCCACCTCGGGCATCTCTTCGAGCCCCACATACGCCTCCCGCTCCGTCTGCATTTCTTCCTCGATATCGCCATCGTCAAAGACTATGATTCCGCCTCTTGATGACTGGTAGGAATGCAGAATCTTTCCCTTGTCCACGCCGGCCTGTCTCCGCACCAATTCTCCCGTGGCGGGGTCCTGGCTGATGGGGGCGGCAAAAACGTTTGTCAGATTCCACGGTCGTCTCGCGTCCAAGAGCCAGACTTCGACATCGCCAGTCCCGCCCTCGCCATTCTCATCCACGTCCAGACCCAGCATCTCTTCCATGTCTACCATGCCTCCCACGCCCAAACACACCACAACGCCTCCGCTTCCGCCCTCGGTTGTACGCATCGGCCGGACCAGCTCTTCCGCTGCCCTCGACAGATCTCCATATCCGGCTATCGGCTGTATCTTGTGGGGTATGTAGTCACGCTTCAGCAGCGCGGTAAGGATTCGACATGCGCATAGCGCGTCCGGTTCCAGGGCCACCAGGAGCAGGACGGGCGGTGCGGCAGCGTGCGTTCGTTTTACAAGGTTTTGGTATAGGTGCGCAATCAGGTTCCGCGGGAGATACATGACGGTAGTGAATGTGTAGGTCCAGCCTGTGTGGAGGCGCAGAGAAACACGCAGAACGACGCGTAGGGCGAGTTCCCAGGGGGCTGGCGGGGCAGATTTGATTTTACGGAGTGCTCCGCATTGGACTGTGAAAAAAATAAAGTGTATGATTAATATACGGAGTACTGGAGAAGGGCAATTCGCATGCGTGGGTGCGGGTGCTTGTCCGGCTTGTGGTGGTATTATTGAGGATACGGCCGACGCGTTCGGCGCTACAGTGCCCGTGCACCAGATGAGCACCATCGCCAGTTGAGCACCCCCAACAACTCAATATAGTCAACAAGATGAGGCTGTAGAGCCACCACAAATCGTAATAAAATTGCGCAAAGCTAGGATTATACTATATACCGGCCTACGAAAGTTTTGGCTTATTCAGAAATTTTTTT
>NW_007359914.1:3009205-3010474 GCF_000359705.1 Exserohilum turcica Et28A | reverse complement strand
TTTTCGCGATTGCTTGATACGAGAATTTATCTCCTGGTTCTCGCGATTCGATTTCTGCAATCGCTTCTTGAATCGGGTCCATATTGGTTGAGTTTTGACGCGTTGAAGTTTTGTTGTTGTGGTGGTGGGGGTGCTCAACTGGCGATGGTGCTCATCTGGTGCACGGGCACTGTAGTCCGGGAAATGCCATCGCGTCGACGCGCCTGTGACGTGAACATTCACTTTACCCCCCTCTCGATTCCGATCCTGAACAATGATTCATCAGAGGAGGCACATGCACTCGTTGAATTTCTCGCATCTCGTCATTGATCTATGAACTTCTGTTCGCCCGTACTGCATTTCTCTTCCGCTCATGCCTTCCGAGTTCACTCAGTCTACCCAGAGTGCTAGTACTGTCGATGCTACCCATGGGTAAAATCAGTACCACATCACCCGGTAAATGGACAAAGCCTTTTGATCTGTCAAGCGCAGAAAACATGTCGTAAACACCAACTCCTTTGTTTCAGATTTCGTACTCCGTCTTACCAAGCCTTCCTTTCGCACCCTTCCCATTTTTCAGTCTAGCCACTGTCGATCGTCTTCCTCCTGCACGGATGAATCTTGAAGTCGATGCCTATTCAGACATCTTCTATAATCTCAAATATTGCAAGAAGTGTTTTCCGGTTCTCGCTTGATACTGACATGGCCGCCAGGAGCTTTACGCTGGGTCGGCGCAGGCTCAAGTTGCACCAGAGACGGCTCAATCTCATGATACTCTTCAAAATGTTGTCCATTTGAATTTCCCCATCTGGTGAGTCCAGGATTGACAACGAACGCGACAACGCCTCTGCCGATGTCTTCACCGTTACGATTGGGAATCGAGGACATGCAGGTAGCTTCGAATCTTTCTCCAACCTCGGGCCAAGTGACTTGGATGCGGGAACGCTGCATTGCCATGTTCAAAGCCAGCGTGAACGCTTGATCAACAATGTCCGAGATATGCGAAAGATCGGTTTCCGGGTTGACCACGGTAAGATGCTGATAAAATTGGCGATGGATTCCCGCATCTCAAGCACCGAATGCTGTAGGTGGCGAGAGGTTCCGTGCAATCGCCGATACTCTTCATGTACGGAGGTGCCTCACAAAAGTTTTGTCCCACGCTAATCTCGGCGCTTCGGCATAACTCTTCTTGGCGCAACTCCCACCTTTGAGCTGAGTAGCTGTACGATTTGTCTGTATCTATCGTTACAATGTCTCCTAATACTGATCCTTACACCCGCACCTTAATTG
>NW_007359914.1:2960579-3007468 GCF_000359705.1 Exserohilum turcica Et28A | reverse complement strand
GAGCGGCCAGATTTCGGCTAAATTATTCTTGGCAGGACAAAACTTTTGTGAGGCACCTCCGTACTTGTCCTGAAGTTACGGTTGCACGACCTATCTGCCCCAACAACTTCTCCACTGTGACGAGCCTCCAGTTCTCAGATTCTCGAGTTGGGATGGGCCATTCCTTTTCATGGCTGTTGCCGAAGATGAATTTCCAGTTCTTGTTGAGGCTGCTGTCCCTTTTGTAAAAACCGAAAGGGTTGTCGAAAACCAGGGAGATCAGGACAGACCATACCCATGCCTCAACATAGACCTTTTTGCGCGCCCGTGTATCCCAATGCTGCTTTACGACACCAGTCAGGAGTATACTAGTCCCAAGGATACTCATCAGGTCCGAGTCGTGTGCTGGCTGAACTGAGCGGCTAAGCGATTTCACCAGGGAGGCAAGAGTGTGGAAATCACGAGAGAATGTCTCGTCAGAAATGACTTCAACTTTGGATATTTGGGCGAGCATCTCTTTCTGCAGTGCCTTCACTTGGTTCCGTAGGGTCTGCGCTTCACCTTGGGACATTTCCAGAGCTTGAAGTGATTTCTGGAGCTGGGCGTCTGGGGCGTAAAGCTTCGCCTCCAACAACTGGCATCGTAAGTGTGAATTCGCGAGTTTCCCTTTCAGGTCTTGTGTTTGTGCTTGAAGACTGCTGACTTGGTTTCTCAGATCCTCAAACCCTCCTCTTTCATAGTGTTCGATGCTCATCGTAGATCCGACATATCCCATGGCAAGATTATCGACATTAGACTTATGATCTTCATTGTATGTTGTGAGACCATTCTTCACAGATTTCGGTTTCTCGCCGCTATGGCTCTTCAAGTTGAGATCGCCATCAGCGGCGGTCAGCTGATCAACCATGTCTTTCAAGGCTGCGTTTTCCCTGTGCAGACCTTTGTTCTTATGGTACAGTTTCTTGTTGGGCCGGAGTATTTTGTTGTACGCTCTGTTTTTGTTCGTGGAGTTGTGGACAAGTGATGGTAGTTGTTCTTTTACACCTTCACCACTGCTCGCGATATAGTGCGTAGAATATGCATTGTTTTGCGGAGTGTTGACAGGACTCTCGGCACAACTTCTACTGATACTGTTGCCGCGAGGCTTCGTAGGTGTGGCTGGATACTTGGCGTTTTCCATGACAGCAAACGAGGCCTGGACCAGCAGTGAGCTAGGAAAGTGAGATATCATAGCTGAACTTACAGTCGGCGTGGAGTGTTTCTGGCTATTGTAGCTCATGCTTGCAGTTGCACCTGGAGGCAACTGGGATTTTCTGGTTGATTGTGTGGATAAAAGATTGTCCGGTGAGCCTTTGCTGGAGTGAGATGAGTATCAAGCAGTTTGCAAATCAGATATAGGCGCTCTGATGCAGCCCCACTCTCTCACCTTCACCCGACTAATCAGTTTCCTTTTTACCTTCACCTCGACTATTTAGTGTCTCGACCCCACTTACCTCAGCGCAATCTCCTCTACCCCTCACCTGTTTAACAATAGGCAACCGTTTACCAAAACTCCAACACCGTTACAGAACCATGGCAGGCAGTCGACTAGTGGTAGGGCTCGATTATGGCACGACCTACACTGGTGAGTTTAATGCTCCAGAGTGTTAAGCTATTCTGATTGATATCCCAGGCGTGTCGTTCTGCGAAATATCCGACTACACCTTAGAACATCAACATATCGAGGTTGTACACGATTGGCCGTCACGTCATGGAAAGATCGGCACAAAAGAGAAGGTACCAAGCGAGGTGGCCTATCTGAAAGAAGGCCTGCGATGGGGCTCTGACATCCCGCCACATGAGAAGCGACACATGTGGACAAAGCTTGAATTAGACAACCGTGGAGATGGCGAGGCCGCCATGGTAATCGGAGAGACTGTGTCTTCGTTTGGGGTACGCAAACCACCCGTTGAAATCGTGGCCGACTTCCTTGCGCAAGTGAAGGCTCATTTGATCAAAAACCTGGACGACAAATACGGCAAAGAACTATGGAGGACGCTTCCCATAACATTGGTGGTGACGGTCCCAGCTGTGTGGTCAGACGTTGCGAAACACCGGACCATGCAGGCTATCGAAAAGGCCGGCTTCAATTCTCTAGAGTTTCGAGAGCTGAGAATGCCTATCATCGTCACTACAGAGCCAGAGGCCGCTGCTCTCTACACCATCAAAACGCTCCGTGGTACATCACAGGATACGAAACTGGCAGTTGGTGACGGTTTCATTGTCTGCGACATGGGAGGCGGGACCGTTGATCTTATCGCGTACCGAGTTGCCAGTGTCCAACCCACGGTCATCGAGGAAGCTACTGTAGGCAATGGTGCTCAGTGTGGTGGTAGCTTCATCGACCGTGCTTTTCTTCAGTGGCTTGAACTCCGTTTGGGCACGGATGACTTCATTAAGATTGCTGGTTGTCGAAGTGAAGAGCTACCTCGTACTTCGCTCAATAGGAAAGCGGCCAAACTTCTTCAAGATTTCACTATGGAGGTCAAGAGCGGGTTCTCGGGAACTCAGACGAATTACCTGCTATTGCCAAACCCTCTGAGCGCCATTGATGATGATGAGAAGAGAGGCATCAGCGACGGAGATTTGAAGATCACAGCGTAAGCCCGAAGACGCAAGTTTTGTAACTCTAAACTCACAAAATCAGGGGCGATACACGAGCAATGTTTGATTCATCTATTTTCCAAACATACGAGCTAATCCAAGAGCAAATCAAGCGGGCTCGCGAAAGCAATATCAAGATCAAGGTACGTCGTATATCTAACATCGAATCCCAGCGATCGTATTACAATAGCGCTTCCGGCTTACATATACTAATTTTTCTAGTATCTCTTCTTGGTCGGTGGCTTCTCGGAGTCTCCATACATGTTTTCCAAGATCAAAAGCTTCGTAGAGAAGCAAGAGATACAGGCGATTCGGCCTCTCTATGCGTGAGTAGCCTGCTGGGTTTGGAAGGTGCATACTAACTCTTGCTTTAGTTGGTCAGCAGTTGTTCGAGGTGCCGTGACCAAAGGCATTGAACAAGGTAGTGGCGCTATTTTGAAGCGAAAGAGCCGTCGGCATTATGGTACATCATATTCCTCACGTTTCAATAAACGCGTTCACAACAAGGCCGACATGTACGTCGATGAATACGATGGCCAGAGATGGGCTAGAAACCAAATGAGCTGGTTGATTCAGAGGGGGCAAGATATGCATGCATCAGACGCAACACATGCAGCTGTCGAGATAGTGTCGAATTGGTGGGTAGACGAGGCACGGACTGATAAATGGAAACTTCTAGCATGCGATGTAGACAATGCTCCGTCACGATCCGTAGAGAAGGTAAGCGTATTACCTCTGAGATGAATATAGCTAACACTAAACTAGTCAATTTACCATGTGGCAACGCTGACTTCAGATCTGAGCGACCTACCTACGAAGGAAATGAAGTTGAAGACTAGCTCATCTGGTCGCAAGTACTACAGTGTGGATTGTACGGTCAACATATCTCTGCAGTCTGCCTTGGACTTCTTTATTACAGTCAAAGGAAAGAAGCTTGGTTCTTTGACCGTCAGCTATGATTGAGGTTTGGCAGCTTGACTTCCGTTGAAGCATGCTTCTCAGGTGCTTTTCGCGACACTACAAACCTTTTGGTCCGGCACGAGAAGATAATATGCTATTGAGATTGGGTATAGGGCTATAAGGCATGATGGGCAAAAGCAGATACGGCATACGAGGAATAGCACAACAGGTTTTCTTGGGAGGCTTGATGAATTACATGCGTTTGGTTTTGGTCAGCTCAATATCAATGAGATATTGGCTGCGGGGATATCTGGATTTTTACATCCATATGGAGTGCCTCATGATTTAGTTTGCATCCAACCCAAAAGGCCCTGAATTTGATTTGTTTACTAGCAGGTGATGTGCCATCTCAATTTATCACAATATTTCCTTTGTATCTGCTCTCCTTTTGATGCTGATATGTGAGACAGATATCCTTATACTACGACGAGATCACTCTAAAAAGAGTAAGGGTCACAAAATAGACAAGATCGGACCACTTCCATAGCGGACGATGAGTGGTGAGGCTAAGCAGCAACCCACTAGCGTGGTGAGTGTTTGCTAACCGCCACAAAAATCTTTCGAACCACTCGACACTTCCAGTCGCCAGTCACATCAACATGGCGGACTCAAAGCGCAGCAATGCTGCACCTTTTCTCAACCCTGATCCCGGCAATAGGGATCATTCAACACAACCCAAAATCAAATACGAATTCGATGAAGATGATGAATTCGATCGATCCGACTTCACTCAATTCGGTCAATCTGGACGCGGCGACGATGCCTCCAGATTCGAGCATGCTCCCAATCAGCACTGCAAGCAAGAATCTGACGATGCATATCCGTCTCATGCCCAATACGACAACACGTACCATCCGAATCCGTTCTCAGTGGCTCCTCAACCACCGCCTCCACCGCCCCCACCTGGCAATGGGGTACTGCGCTATGAATTCGATCGATACATCCCACCAGAGAACTACTTTGACTGCGATATGTTCTACCTAATTCGAGACGCAGATATGGGTGGAGACAAGGCCAACTGCTTCGAGTGTGGTCGGCCTAAGACAATCTGCCCTGGCCTTCCAAATTGTCCTCCGAATGCAATTTGCATCGCCTGCACTCAGCCCTTCAGGACACACCCGGAAGGCCAAGCAGTAAGTGACAAGCATCTCATACTCTTTCTACTAGCTAACGCGCTGCAGATCTGCCCGACGCATTGGACCTCGACTGCGTTTCTGGTGCGATACGTGAATTGGGACCTCAGGACTGGTATCCCAAGCAACGTGCAAATCAAGCCAAACGAACAAGAGGCGAGGTACTTGGAGTTGCAAGGATTCCTCAGAATCAGGGAGTATCGAAACCATTTGAATCAGCAAATGCTCAATTTCGAGTGGCTAAATCCGCCGCGACAACCGAGAATACGAGTGGTCGACTTTGGGCCAATGAATGAGAGTCAACTAAAGAGGCATCTGGCAAAATTGCGAAAGAATATGGGTGGAGGGAGCAGGCTGGGCCTGAATCCGAATGCACACCGCGGCCCTGGTCCAGCGACACAGCCAGTAACCGTCCTGATGCCAGGGACGAAGCGGACTTACAACAATGCGCCACCCAGCACTCGCGCGACGTTGCCCAATGAGCCAGTACCAAAGAGACAATGCGAGGATCAGAGCGAAGACTTTGCAGCATTGAGAAATGAGTTCCCAGCCCGTCATCGATAATTTAATGGCTTGCAATCAGCACATATAGCTGTCCAACCAAGTGTTCGCCCTGCATATGGCGAATACAATGAGTTCAATCCAGTAAATCAGATGGCCACTGAATCACGTCAGTGGATTCATGCGCATCACCAACAAGCCCAGTTCTACGAGGACTCTTATCGACCAGCTCGTAGACAAATTAGCCAATTCGAGCCACTGCCCACGGCGCATCAACAAGCACAAGAATCCGGTCACGCGTACGGAGCAGCTCCAACTCTGGCTACTCTCGGAGCCGTTCGCCCTCAAACTTTCCAATCCGAAATTCTGCCTATGAGATATCAACAAGCCCAGACATACAGATCGCAGAATTTGGACACTGTACCGCGAGGGACTCAGTGGGCAATGGCACAGGCTGGGCTGGTGTCAACGCATCAGAGTCAATTCGCAACGCCTCACGTCATGACTGACGAGGCGAGAGCTGCTCAACGAGAAATGCCACGACCGCAACCTTAGCACTATGAGTGGCAGGGCCAATCCAATCCAAATGCGACGTGGAACAGAATGGCCGCCATGGGCAGTGGGGGCCATCTACCATTCTCTGGGCAAGCAGACCAGCCTCATGGCAGAGGTGGCGGCAACTATGCCAATACCGACCTCAATCCCAATTCGTATCTTGATCGCCGTCAAGATCAACGTCAAGATTGGGGCTGGAATCGTGGCCGTGGCGGTCGTGGCTACTGAAAACGAACTTGTTCGTTTTTTTTTCATTTTCTTCCTTTCTATTTCCCGCGACCATTCCGCTTGTGTTTGAAATTAGCTTTGGCTAATCCTTGATGTTTTTCATGTGCTGATGCGTGATACCAGATTTGTTTCTAGTCTTCAGTTCCTGCTTGCTAACAGTTTATGATACCAGCGTTGTGCTTGTTCATGATATTGACCTCGTACCAATTTATGATACTAGAATTGCCTCTAGTCCCTTGTTCTAGCCTTGTGCTGGTTCCATTTCTCTGTACACACATCATTCATATAACGCCGGTCATCCTGTGCGGTTGACTTTACGTAGTTCACAATACCAAATGTTGGATCTACAACTACTGTCCTCAATCTCGTGCCTGCGCATTTGTGATATGTTTGTGTCTTGATTGCTGCAAGGTGGCAAATGATGTCAGTCAGGTAGGCAAGCTAGTCGTGATTGCCTCTTTCGACATTCACTGTGGCTTGGCGCCCACAGAGCATATATTGCGCGATCCGAGCCTTCCTCCTCTTCCGCACAACCTGATCGCCACACAAAACCGGAGCTCCTCATATCGCCAGCTCATTGCTTATAAAAAACAGGCCTACCGCGCCCCAAGCCAGCAGCAGTTCGCACCTAGTTCGTCTCATCTTCAGTAAATCGTACTTGTAGATTTATACTAACTTTCGCTACATAGTACATATCGATAACAATACGCCTCCGAGGACATTTCAAAACAGCCGTGTAACCATTAACCCTACGGGAGACGCCCACGCTTCGCCTCAAAATAAAAACAAAGGACGCAGTGAATTTAGGCATGTCAACTCAGATATGTGCGCCGAAAGGACCCGCAGTCAGCCTACCTCTTGACGAGGATGAAGTTCAACAAGCTGAAGCTGCTGCTGTACCGCGTCACAACAAGTACAGCGAGTTGTATGAAGAGTATGGTTATGCCGCGGTCATCGACGAGGCTTATAAGGAGTCGAAACAGGCTCAGCATCCATTCACAAACGGAGAAAAAGAAATCAGCCGGCTGAAAAAATGGAGAGAATTCACCGTCTTCCTCCTTGCCAGCTCGCGGCAAGAGATACTGCAGGCTTTGTATGGAGAGGGTGTTGCTCCTCGCTCGAAGGAAGTTCAGACACTGCGAGAGATTTTTTCTCCGAACGAGGATGAGCATGGAGATTCAGAATGGATACAAGGATACAACGAGCAGTTTGCACCGTGTTTATACGTGAGAGAGATTGTCGACAGGGATGCACAATCGCCCACACCCCGCGAAGCCATGGAAGTTACCGAGCTACTTCGTCGATACATTGGTGGCAATGACAAGGACGCAAGAGAGATTGCAAAACTTGAGCGTCAGTCGAGAAGCGTGGACACAACGGAAGAAGACATCAAGTCTGGCCACCACTTCTTTCTCGGAGGCCTCAAACAGCGAGCAAAAAATGTCTTGACGTTTTGCGCTGCGCTGGAGAACAATATCACGGAGCTTGACGACTCCGCTCGGGAAGCACCATTACCTTGGACCCTGAAATATGTCGGCTTCGCAAAACAAGCAAAGCACCGCTTCGACAGCTAAGTACTGTGCGGATAGAGCACAGAGCTGGCTCAGTGAGCTCGTTCTCAATGCGTTCCAACACCTCTTTCCTGATCGTGGCTTTCGTCTGGATTCGCATGTCATTTTCTTCTGTGCGCTGCCACAAGAATGTCAAATCGGCGAAGAACTTATTTCGCGGAGTGCGCAGGCCTATTTTGAAATAGGCACTGGGCTCAGAGTCACGCCCGCAGGTATCAGCGTGAGCTCTTCTGATACAGGAGAGTTGTTGTCGAAGACTGCAGCGCATCTCTGGGATGCGGCAACAGAATTTCGACTAAGGGGAGATACGTGCCAGCGAAATTTGGTGCGCGACGAGGAGAAGAGGCGCAAGTACGAAAAACACCTCAAGGCTGCCAGAAAGAAAATCATAGCCTGCACTCAGGGCACCGAAGAAGTGGCTCAGGAGAAGCGCAAGCTGTATGAAGACAACGCGAAGCTGATGGCTGATTTGGCAGAACGCAAGCAGCAGCGTCTTGAGCTGCGCGCGAGAATGTACGAAGATCGAGACGAAGGGCTTGACATTTGCGATGAAATCATGAACCATCCTGATGTTATCGATGATCCTGCTGCGAAGAGAGTTATGGGATTGTTGCAGCGAGAAGTAACTGCGTCTGTTGGGACGGTCAACGCATTGCCCGCCTTATCGCATGACACCCTCGATACTCAATCGTCTACGGATGAGCAGTCGTATTCGGACTCTCAGTCCAGTGCTCTGTTGCTCGATTTCTAGCCGCCAACCTTTTGCGAGAGAATTTGCCTTTTGCTTTGAACGAAGGATGGTGGAACTTGCATCAGTGAATCGATACTGAGCATGCATCGATGGAAACCTAATGGGGGTTGGGTGGAAAGTACACGTATGGAAACAATGTATTCTAGTCCCAAATGAATATACATTCGAAACTTACATGTCTTCTCTCGTCCGACACGTCAGCGTGAGATCGCCCTTCAATTCTGCTATTGTTGTTTATATTCAATACCATTTGCGACACAGCAGATATTGGGGGCCCGAGAACTAGTTTGGAAACATTACTATCCACCCCCATCTCTAACTAGTCTCACACCAGCGCAGCAGTGTCTATACCGCCCACCAACTTGAGCGCGCAATCCGTATAGCACACGCCACAAATGAGCAATCCATGTAGGACCCCTAGCATGAGTGAATTATCTATCTAGTGCTGTGTAATATTTCCATCGAAGCCACCCCGAACATCATTCTTGTCATCATTTCCACATACCGTTCTCATCCGGCCCCCTTCTCTTTTTTCCTACATGGGTTTGCAACATCCTGTTTGTTTGTGCTGTTGTTCTAGCATGCGGTTACGTCGGCTTGAGTTGATCTTGCAGGCTACGGGTTTCTGCATCATAAAACCTGATGTATTACCCGTCTCTGTGTCAGTAGCTTGTGCCATGGGTGCAGAGTTCGCGGGGGTTATGGCTGCATCTTGAGGCTGAGTGTCAAGGCTGCTGACTGGTACCTGTCGCATTCCAACACCTGGGATGCTGTTTGTAGGGCCAGGTGGCAGTAATCTGGAAGGTGCAAGTCGCTGGTTTCGGAATGGATTCTTCACGGAAGCGGTTCGCCGCTGACTCTCGCTATTGTCCAGCTCCAGATGCTCGAGACCACGTCTCTGGGGCATTATAGACACACTTCTAGCCTGGTCCAACAGTTTTACGACCTCCTCGTGTTCTCGATGTGCCTTTGCCATTGCCGCAACCGTGTCTTTGTCTAAGGAACTTTGGATATCCTCAGTCTGCTCACTGACGGTCTTGACTCTGTGATGTATCGTTTCTAGCTTATTCATTAGCACCCGTGCCTCTGCTCGATGTGCAGCAGTGTACTGAAATCTTGCAGGAATGGGTCGATGCCCTTCACTAAAAGTCTTTGCACGCACCATGACATCCTTTGCTCTCTGTATTATAGCCTGTGTACTCTGTTGATTCGTTGCGCCAGAAGGCACTGATGCATCGAGTTGATTCGGATGCTGCATCTGCTGAATTGACGAGTTCGGAGCAGTAATTTGGGCTGTAGCGTTCTTGTCGTGCGCGGAAGTTGAATGCAGTGACTTCTCCATAGTATGCAGGGAAGAAAGGCGGGGAGGTACAAGGAGGCAAAGAGGCAAAGAGTGAGTCTGGGGAGCAAACTGACCGTAGTATCGTGGCCTAGTCACGTGCGCAGCGAGGCTCGGTGGTGGCCAGTGCGCGCTTTGTATGCGCTCTCCCAAAACCGGAAATAATTGCAGCTCCACCCGCTTTTACCCCACCAAAACCATTCAACTAGCACCACAACCATGGCGCACCATTACAACGTAGAGGGATACGGCTTCCCGGCCCTGCAACAACTAGGAAAAGTTGTAAAATTACCTGTTTTAGACAACTATGAATACGAAGACCCTGAACTTGACGCGAAACGGAAACTCAGCCGGGCCTTGATAAAGCAACAACAAGACCAAGAGGAGCAGATTAATAGAGAGAAGGCGCTTCGTGAGAGTATTATTGAACTCAAAGGCTCAGCAGCTCTCGTGCGTGCAGGCTTAGGTATGTTTCGACTGATTGTTATGACACAACAACTGACATCCAAAAGGCAGTTACCGGGCTCTAAAGCGGAGTGTTGAAGACCTTCAAACGGAAAATGCAGATTTGCATGCGCAAGTAGCTGCTCAGCGCACTGTTGACCTGGCCGACCTGGAGAAGCAGCTCGCGTTAGTGGCGAGCTTGAAGAACGATGCCGAAGCGGATGTCGCAGACAAACAACACCAAATTTCAACACTACAGGTGGGCTCTCGTCTCTCGATATATGTGCCTTCTAATATATAATTAGGGGGAATGCGACTCGTTACGGACCCAAAAAGCGCAACTCGAAGCACAAATTGCGACGCTCACCCAAAATGCGGTTGACATAGCAGCCCAGCCCAGCAGTGGCGAGGCTACACTGGCAGCAGAGAAGGTTCTCCTGGAAACCGAAGAACACACTCACATTTTGGAGTACATCAAAGACAGATCAGCGTGGCAAAGCGAGAAAAAGGAGTTAGAGAGTCGTCTTGCCAATGCAGCCCACGAACATGAGCGCGAACGATCCGCATGGGAAGAGGTCAAAGAACGCTTGGATCAAGCGCAGTCCGAAGAGCGCACGCAGCACTCACACGATAGGTTGCGCTGGCAAGCGGAGAAGGCACAACTAGAGCACCAAGCTACGGTAATAACAGATAAAGAGGAGGAGATTGCCGACCTCCGTTCAGAGCTCGAAGACTACGAGGCTGTGAATCAACACTCCGAACTTTGTGCTACAGGGAGCGAGTGGTCTCGGCGCAGAGCTATCACTTTTGCGAATTCGCAATTGAACCTTGAGCCAGCCGATCACGAGGATCCACGATCTGACGACGATATAAATCAAGTAACGGGTAAAAGTATCGAAGATACGATTATCCACAACACGGCGAATCGGTTAGAGTTGATGGCTGCCACCATACACGCCCGGTCAGATCAAGACGATGCATCGAAGCGAGAGCAACTACTCCTGACGAGAGAGAGAAACCAGCTCAGCGAAAATCTTGCCGATAGCAATGCTGAAAGAGATAGTCTGAAAGAGACACTCGCAGAGGTGCTCGACGTGCTAGAGACAACTCTCGCAGACGCTCTGAGCAAGATCGCCGAACACGAGAGCACAATATCTCGCATGAAATCCGACTTTGCCGAATTTGCATCCAGTGCGCTAGCCGCCATGGAGAAGGATCTTGAGCAGGATACGGCTACTTGGAACAAAATTGTACACGAAGCTGCAGACAAATTGGAGCTCGCATCCGAGGCCATTGCCAAAAGGGAAAAGGACGTAAAGGAAATGAAGGACTTCATCAGGGAAAATCTGCCTAAGCTGCAGGCAAGGCGCTTCTCTTGATTATGAGTCAGCATTCAACACTAGCTCTTTGCTAGTGCATAGATGGATGGACAGAAGTAGCAAGCAGAAGCATGGGCATGTACGATATATCAAGTCACGTAGATTAATGTCTAATAATAATACGACTACACAATCACTATCACTATCATCATCATTACAGAAATGTCTCCACAGAAAAAGGTAATCAGATATCTTTCCAAGCCTCAGGATTGGACAGAATTGCCATCCGAGGTCGGAGTATAGGGAGGATATCACACATGTCACATTTTATTTTATTTTGCATTGGAAGACTCATGTGGCAAAAAAGCACTGGATTAATTTGTATAATGCTAACTAACAAGTGGTCGCAAATAAACGGACCTAAAAAAAAAAGGGTGAGGGGCATCTCCGCGATGCAACGCCATGACTCCTCTGGGGACATATACTCGTCAAAGAAAAGGATCGTAAGGATTCCAGTTGTATGTTTGGTCCTGCGTTGGCTGGGGTTGCATGTAGGTTGGCTGGACGTACTGGGAAACGGCGTAGGGAAAAGGGTTCATGAGTGATGTGTTTGCGCTCTCGACGCTGTCTTCGCGCCGCTTTTTTGCAATGGGGGGTTGTTCCTGCTCGCTGATGGAGCGCTTGTTGCCCATCATGCCGCGGGCTTCTTTGCGCAGGCGTAGGCGCACGCCTTGGTCTGAAAAAGCGCGTGAAAGATATGTAGACTCCTCGAGGCCCTTGAAGTCTTTGGGGAGGACGACGTTGAACTTGTCGCTCATGACGTGGCCGAGACACTGGTAGGTGCCAAAAAGGTCGGTGCCGTCGACGCCCTGGTACTGCGGCAGGTCTTGTAATGTGATAAATGTGGGTTGTAGCTCGTACAAGGTAAAGCGCAGCCGGTAGCAGCCTTGGACCTTGATGGAGATGTCGCCAAAGATAAAAAACGCGCCGTCCTTGTTGTCAATGTCCTTGAGGCGGTGCAGCGATGAGACGAGGGTGCCTGCTAGGGTGTCGCTCGGTGTGCTGTCGATGGGCTCGTCCTTGTCGTGCTTGTACAGCGACACGCTGACGAAGAGGTATGGGTTTTGCAGAAACTGCTGCGAGGGGTCGGTCTCGGAGCTGACTTTGAGCTGCAGCATAGGCGGAGGGTCGACGGGCTTCCTGAACTTCTCCTTGCCCTTGACTGTGACGAGGGCCTCTTTAGGTTGTTGGCGGACGGATAGGAAGCATGATGAAGCCGTTAGCGCGCCGGTGGTAGGGGTAGTTGAAATTGGAAGCGAGTATATTGTCGACGACTGATATGGCACAAAGTTGCGCTGTGGCGCATATGGTCCTGAGGGTGGGTAATTGTACGAGAAGGCCATTTGGGCGCCGTGTTCTAGAACTGCTCGTCTGTGGTTGCGTTTGATGTGGTTTTGGTAGTGGTAGCCGCAGTCGTAGTTTAGGTGCCGTGGAGTGGTTGATGGGAACAGCCAGATTTATAGTGCCCCAGAATCTTGAGAAGCGAATTTTTTTTCAAAGGTTACTGATGGGCTCATTTGGGTACGGTACCGAGCGTTGAGGTAAATCAGCGAGACGGGCCTATGAAACAAAGGGTAATGGAAAGTCGGTCGCAAGGCGGGCCTATCAGAAAAAGGGTAATGGAAATGTGGTCGCGAAGTGTGAGCAAGAGGGTGAGTCGTATAAGGCGGTTTTGTCCTGGGACAAAGCACGGGTGATGCTGCCTGGCTGAGGAGACGGATCCAAGGGGCACTGCCGCTCTATGAAAAGCCTCGATATGGAAATAGCTTGCACGGTAGTGGGGACAGGGCTTGCAGTATTCAGTGGGACCCAACTAGAGGCCCGCTGGCGGCTGAGGGGTCACCCAACGGTGATGTCCACTTGGAAATGGCGCACTTTCTGGGGGGGTAGCAGCTGGATATGTTCCGCGTTAGGTTAGTGGTACTGCGACTGTCCTATCTCACAGTACAGAGCACTTGGGCCAGGTACAAGTCGTAGGCGTCGCGAGGGTCCTGAGTGGCGCGGAACCGTGGTAGAGTGTTGATGTAATTGGATGATGACGAGTCGTAGAGGAGGCAATTGAAGCGATGAGTCGGAGTGACAAGGTGAGAAGCCAGGGTCAAAATAAAGAGAGACGGGGGTGCCTGAGTGCGGTAGCTCCAGAAGAAGTAATGTACAAGACGGCTTCGACATGGCGAGCTCGACACCCAGCCCGGCACCCGCCCGGCACCAGCTCGAGTGACGACAGCACAGCCGCCGGGGCCGCTCTCAGGCGCAGACAGTCGTACGGAACACGTCCAGGCACATGGTGGCTAGCATGCAGAGCGTCTGGCGGGGCCTAATGGCGGCTCCGGGACGTGCCTCGAGGCTTTCAGACGGCCAGCAAGGCGGAGGCTAGGGCGCCGACATCAGGTTGGAGTTTCACAGCAGATGACAGCATGCTGCTCTGGTCAATGGCCAACCTGGGACGCGGCGAGAAGTGTGCGGGAGCTGTGCAGGAGGTGTGCCGATTGGCGGCACAGGCGCATGGGGGTGAATGACGCACAGCAGCCAAACAGCAGAAGAGACAGGCACCGCAAGGGCTAGCAGAGCATCGGGCGTAGGTAGAGGTGTCTGCTGTGCTTGGAGTGGGAGGGCCCAGCAACGCTGCATGTGGGGAGGGATGATCGGCGGTGGTGGCTGGGGGGGTGGAGTGAATTGGAGCAGGGATGTCAGCGACTTTGCACGAGACAAGAATGGGATGCTTGCAGGGATGGGGCGCCAAGCCTTTGCGAGCACCGCCAGTCGCGCCTTGGCCTTTGCATCGAGGACGGAAATTCTACGACGTTGCACTGCGTGGCCTGCAACCCCCGTTCGCCATCTATCCCTTTAGCCACCACAAGCAGCCGGCGAGTGAGCGCCCGCCCGCCCGCCCTGGGGCGAGACCGCTGGCCCGGCAACCTCTCCTCTGACAGCAGCCGCTATATCTCGCCATGTCCTTAGCTGCCCTTTTGCCGGGACAGCATGGCCCCATGCCACCCAGGCCATTGCCCGCTGCCTGCCCACCAGGCCGAATCGCCCATCGCACATCGCAAATGGAAAACCACCAAGTCGTCCACGCTCTCTGCCTCGTCACCGCCAGCGTGGCCAGGTCGGCCAGTCTGAGCTCACGTGCGCGGTGCCTTCATGGGCCGCCCCGGGGCTGGTCCTCTAGCACATGACCATCCTGCGCTATTGCCGCCCTCCATATTTTGCAAATATTATCCCAACATCGGCCTTGTATGCACTTAATTTACTTTTTCGCTCCTACTATGACCCATACTCGCTCGCCGCACAACACGACTCATCGACTGCCATCACGCTGCCGACGCCCATCGACGCTGCCATAGCGTTTCAGACACGCTACCTGCACACGACAGCCTCGACGCCTTCACTCGCACACGCACCCGACACGTCTAGTTGATTCCACTCGCAACATGCACCTCACACCGTTAGCCAATTCAATCCACGCATGGGCATTCCCCGCTTTGGCATCTACGGGCATCCTTTCAGGCGCCACAATCTGCACTTCACCGGCGCACTGCCATAGTCAAAGCCGAAAACTTTACCGCTGCGTAAAACTAATCTGGACCGTGTTCGGCTTGAGGGAGCGGCTTCAAACCTGCTGGTCCCTTGACACATGTGGGGCATACTGCTACACAGCTCTCTCGACGACCTTCCCCTGCATCGCATCTAATCGCATGCTAGCAGTCTCCACTCCCCACACTCTCGTGGCTCCATGAAACAGACGATTACTGCAGCTCCGCCGCCCGCTACGCCGTACATGTGAAATGGGTTGATGGTCAGACGCCTATGCCATGCTCAAGAGACATGGCCACGGACGGCACCCACCAAAAGTCCGCACTAGCAATCCTAGCACCACCGCATGACCGACATGTTACGCAGCTTACTGCAGCTACCTTTGTCGTGCGTCTGGACTAACTCGGCAGTGACATCAATCAGTCTGGTATCCTATGTACACATGCTCGTCCACTGTATGATTCAGCATCAATTTGCCAGTCAGCATGTACTTGGATGTACTTTTTCCGCTCATCACAGTATCGCAGCATGAATCAATTCAACTTAAACACTAGCTTTTAGTCACCAGTCCTGACAGCTGAGGTGATGGCGGCATCCAGCCGACATGTCTTCGCCACATCCGTTACCATGACATGAGCAAGCCCAGGGCCGCGGGCAGGCCAAGAGGCTCGTCTTTTGTATACGCACAGTGTAACTGGTTCCGCAGAAGATACATGATCCCGGGACAAAGAGGAGACGCAGAACCGGTCGTGGGCCGGCCCAAACCACGGCGGGCTCGATTGGCTGTCGACCTCTCCGACCGAACCCATGGTCATTTCCTCGGAGATGCTAGCCTACACTAGCTGGGCCTGAACAGCTGAAGAACAAAATTGGCTTGATACAGTCAGTCTACGCACAAGCCCAATGGCAACACGCGACTGCCAGAAGCAACGGGGCGCGAAACAGTGTCGACAGTGATTTGAATGACTCTTGTATTGTCATCATCTCCCTTGCAGAGCCCCACCAGATACAAGACGCGATTGGCTTGCTAGTCCAGAGCTGATACGGCTCTACCATGGTTCACGCTTACAACGGCGTGAACCGGCCCCGGGGGCGCCGTGCCCGGAGTCCGGCGACTCGCTTACTCTACCTGTTCGTAACTTTCCGCTGATCGACTGGCTGCACGTGCAGCGGGGCAGCCACTTCTTCTTTGCTTCATGCTGGAGATCAGGGTCCAAACAGTTCGTCTCTACGTCAGCTTCTCCAGCCTCACCATCAGCTTGTCGCTCTTGGGCGGTGCCGTGTACGAGTCGGACTGCTCGATGCCCGCATCGTCGACAATGGCCGTGGTGTAGTTGGAGTAGAGGGCTGCAACAATGTACTTCATCTCTGCGCGGGGTCAGGACTCGGGACATTTGGCTAGAGATCGGCACTTACGGTACACTGCGAGATGACTTCCAACGCACATACGACCTCCGCTGTGCATGGTAAGCGGCAGATTCTTACGTCAACAGTGCAACTAACCTTCCAAAGGCCCAAAACCACCGGCTCTCCATATCTCTCCGCTTCTCCTCGCCCAGCTTGTCCAGGTCCAACCACCGGTCTGGCCTCCATTCGTCGGCACGTTCATACACCTCTTCGTTCAGATGCAGCAAACCTGCGCTTGCACTCACCCTTACCCCCCCTGGAACATGGTACGCTGCTTCTCCAGGGCCAAGACGGCAGCCTTGCGGTGGTGTGAAGCGTGGTTGCGGGCCGGGAATAGCAGAGTGAAGACGCAGGGTTTCCCAGACGACTGAGTGCAGCAAGGGCAGCCCGTCGACGGCCTTGGGGTCGGGCAGGTCTGGCGCAGATGACTGGGCAACGCGTGGGCATATGCCGAGAAGCTCGTGCTGAAGACGTGCCTGGACCTCTGGGTGCTTTGAGAGTTCGTGGACGACATAGGCCAGCGTGATTCCCGACGTGTCGAAGCCAGCCGCGAGATGGTCCAAAACCTCGCTTGCAACCTCGGTCGCCTGCGGC
Organism: Exserohilum turcica Et28A; assembly: GCF_000359705.1. NCBI lineage: Eukaryota > Fungi > Ascomycota > Dothideomycetes > Pleosporales > Pleosporaceae > Exserohilum > Exserohilum turcicum. Next base: position 2,990,447 of record NW_007359914.1, on the reverse strand, counting down.
ACATTGCTTCCGCTCTTGTTTGCCTCTTTGGCCATGCTGTTCTGGAGCTGCTGATAGACTACAGGCCGGTTTTCGACCCCTGCATTGCCCGCATTCAATACACGGCCGGCCTTATCGCACACATTGGCGGTCCATCTCTCGATCTCCCTGTTTGCCTCATCGACCCATGTTGGTGTAAATCGGTAGCCGAGCCACTTCTCTGCAACATGCGTCAATGTCGGGAATTCCTGCGGCCAAAAATTGAATGATCGGCGCGAGTTGTACAAGTCCAGGAACCAAGAGAGCTGCTCACGGTTGTCGATAAGGTTCGACCCGGCGTCCAGGCCGAAAATATAGCACGTCACAATGTCCATGGTTGTTGCACTCAGTAGTGCGTAGATGTTCAGGACTCCCTGTTCTGGTTGGGCAAAGGTCGACTCGAGGTAGGGCAGAAAGCGCTTGTAGATGATGGCAGATGTCTGCGCCATGAGCGCATCACTCGCAAGAATATGCGACTTGCTGTAGATGTTGCTCAGCATCCGCTTCCTCTGCGAGTGCGGCCTGTTGCTGCCAGTGGAGAACATGTTGTCAACCCTGCCGACGAGTCAATAGCCGCACGTCCACGCCGCCAAACTCCGCTCACCCGCCATAGTTTGAAAAGAAAGAATACCAGTTGTATCCATCCTTGGCGTTGACCTTTTCAAACCCGGCACCATGGACATCGCGGATGCCTCCCTTGACGCAGTTTACACTGATGTCGTTGGGGCCCAAGCATACAATCGGGCCGAGGCGCTCGTGCGCAGCTTTGAGCGTTGCATTTTCAATGCCCCGCCAGCGTACCGAAGCTATCCACAGCGACGTGAAGTGCCCAAGGGGATGTGCAGCGGGAATCTTGCGTAGTGGATTCTGCACGTATTGCACGAGCACGCGGATGACGAGGACAAGTGGGACAAGAATGCCAAGCGACAAGAGCGATGGCGCAAACATTGTTCGTAACGCAAGTCCGAGAAAAAGGAACAAAGCCAGGGGGGGGCGCGGGGAGGCTGGAGGGATGCAGGAACCGGATGGTTGCTCAGAAAAAGCACATGTTCTGTTGGATGGGAAGGAGTTCGCGCCCAGGCGGCGTTTATTTCCTGTTTCCCACCTCCAGCCACTAATGGCATCATTATCCCTGTCGCTGGTCGGTAAAGTCGTCTTTGGCTTGGGGGCTTGGGGCTTGTCGTCTTACTTGCTCCCCGCATACGACGCCCCCCCTTATCTTATCGCACACACCGCACGCCGTCAATAAACCGGGCCGGTATCGCTGATCCTTTGCCTTTCGTACTAACAACTAACGCTTTATAAACTCTAACTCCATTGGGAATAGTGCGCCCCGCCCTGCTCAGCCTCACCCGCTGAGCATGGCCTTCGTGGGTATGTGCCTGTGCGGGCCACGATGGCCTGAACGCGGGCCCAACGCGTTCAACAGGTGTTTGGGCGTTGGAGCACTTTCTCAAATCGGAATATATACGGAGACGGAATGACGTACATGGCCCGAGGGCATCGTGATCTATTTTGTTTATAGGGTGGTGATAGGGGTGGGTGTAGGTATACCTACGTGTGTGTGTTTATGGGAATGAATAGAGGCTGGGGAAATTCTCCGCGTCCAGACAAAGAAACTTTGGGCTTGAGAGTTTTGGGAAATCTTATTTACTCCTAGTGGATTTGTGAAAAGGCGCATTATTTTATCCCCTGCAACTTTTCCCATTACTGTTTGACGAGGTGAATAGACCATGGTTCAAACTAAATGAACATATAGTTTAAAGCTGGTGAGGTAAGCACCTTGGAGACTGGGTGTTGGTGTTTCTGTGGATAATGGGTTTAGCCAGAAAGTAGTCGGTTGGTCTTACAGGATATAGTAATAATCTATTCGGATTATATGGATGAGATGCATGTTTAGTGGTTTGTTCGTTTGTACATTGTTGTAAGTATTATATAGCAATAGGAATACTAGATATATCAACAGAGTGTTGCAATTTGTACCTATTCACATTGTGACGCGATAAAAGAAGTGTGGTCTCGAATACTTTCATTCTGTGTACTTGGCATAGACGGGTATAATTAGATGATGGATGCGATGTTAACGCTCACTTGCAAAGGGGATTTTCTCAACGAATTAATGCAGGCACAGTTCAAACTATTGCAAAGCCTGAAAAGAATATCCAATAGTGTAGAAGGCGGTCATCTTTTCAAAATAGGCATGTGAGTTTTATATGTATATTCATTATTACCTATAATACACCATTTCCGACTTGATGTCGTTATTCTAGACGTAATATCTATATTCGATTCGCGAGTAAAAAAAGAGAAAATCATACATGATTAGCAATATAAGCATATCCTATCCAATAGCTTTGCAATGAGGTGAGACTATTCTGCCTGCTCAAGCAACAAGTGGAAAATGCTCAATTGCTGATTGCATGCAAAATCCAAAGGTCAACCTATCCCTCAATGAAATCTGTTCTGATGTTGCTTTGTCTTGGTGATTTAGGGTAATATTTCATCTACACAAAATACCAACATTGCATAGCCCAGTAGGACTACGATAAGTTGGTCTGCGATGTCAATTTTAAGTCAGTGAATGGCGCTGGCTTTACTGCTTGCTATTCCACGAAAATTTGCTTTCTCCTCCGTGTGCACACTATGGCGTCTTTTTATGAACCTGATGCGCATCAATACCCCCAACCCGGTCATACAAGTTGGCCATACTCGAATCCGTCAATGCCTAATTCGACAGCACACACCAATCCGCCCGCAAATGCGAACCGCGCGAATCCATTCACATGCGGCTGTGGCAATACGTGCTTCAGATGCTGGAAGAAAATGTGCGAGGCGGAAGAACTACAACCTCGTATATCTCCGCACATATTCAAATTCGAGACTGAGCGAGAACTCGACGACTTTGTCAACTGGCGAGACCCATCGAGCTCTACAGGTCAAGCAGCTTCGAATCAGAAGAAGAAACAGTACAGGAAACGCGGCAAAAGACCTCGCCGCCATCCAGAGCCAATGGAGCAAATAGAGCAACCTGCCGAGTCGCCCGCTCCCCCGAATAATTCGAACATGCCTCCTCCTGAAGTTGAAGAATACGACCGCGTACCATGGTCCAACTACATCTCGCAGCGTCTATACCACAAATTTATAAAGGACCGCAGCCTTTTAAACCCGGACGAACTCGCACAACTTGACGCACAAAGGCGTCAACACAAAGCCGACGAATTCGCAGAGAAACCCGCATGGCAACCCGACTTCAGCCCAGAAGAGCAGCGGTTCTGGGCGGACACAACACTTCCTCGCCGTACAATATATCAATTGTACCGGCTCCGGTTCAACATTGAGCGTACTCCGCAAGAGGCCCTGGACAGCGTGAACTAATACTCGTGTATGTACAACTTTACTAGGCAACACAATACGCTAACTTGGTACTTTGATTGTCTTATTAAATACGCAGAAAATGCGCTTTGATATGAGGAAATGACGGGTGCGGAGGAAGGGGGCTGGGGTGGAGATACTGGGGTTGTAGAGGATGATCCTGTGATAGATCTAGGTTATTGGTGGTAGCCTTGTGCTTAGTGGTGATATTGGTTGTCTGCTGATGAAGAGATTAGCCTTGAGCTAATGAAGAAGTCAGCGAAGTGCTGACAAAACGAGTCTTTTATTCAGCGTCTATATGAATGAATTGTGTAAACTTCAATAACCGCTATGAACGTGAAGCTGATAGATGTCAATAATCATGGATTCGTTAATAAGGCATTCAGACACAGACTCATGTTACGTAGAACAGTGACCGATTCTCCACGCCTACGTCTGTCTGTCCCTCTGTATGCAAGTGCATCAGCCTCTCATTATCCGAACCCGCCATTCGGAGCCCAAGAACTGAATTCAAACCCCGAAAAAAAAGAGAAGACAAGTATTCTTCCCAAGTCGCGCTGCGCTCTGACCACCACCGAGCCTTGCTACGCACGTGACTAGGCCACCATATTTATGCTCTGTTTGCTCTGCAGACTCACTTTTATTCTGAACCCACCCGCATATCTTCAACTTCGCACAAGATGGAGCCTTCAAAGCCATCCGCGCAGTACGTCGACGCCGCAACACAAACCACCTCTCAGGACACCACAGCGCCCTCTCCAAACGCAGCATCTCCTCGCTACAAAGATGCCGCAACACAAGCATCTGCTCCAAACCCTTCACCTGTTCCAATGTCCGCTTCGGAAATCTCACACTTTGCTTCGCGTTTGCGGACCCTATCACCACCATCACCACGCGCTAGCTCGTCACAAGCACCCGACGTATCTGCCGAATCATCCGACGACGATGAGAGCATAGACGATGAGACGATAGATGCCACAATTCGACAAGCAATGGAATTTGCGAAGCAACACTTGGCTTTCATCCAAGAAAGCGAGAATCCGCCCAACGAGTCCCAGTACACGGCTGCTCATCAGGCGCAAATTCAGCACGTCATCAGCACCGTAAAGGCCGCAGTGCAAATGAGGCGGAAGATGGATGCTCATATCGCGCGTACGAAAGAATACCTCGATAGCCACGCCGCGAGTGCAGCGGAAGCAAGCAGAATTCATCAAGAGACGTTACGGATGGTGGAGGAGATCAATGCAGCACTTGCACGCACGGAACCAGAAAGCGAGGTAAATACGGAGGATGCACCCGCTGGATCCACGGAGTCTGATGCTCAGAAAAGCGGTCGCCAGGACGGGTGCAAGACGCAGTAGTCTCGGGCAAGACCTCGAGGTACCATGCAGTGCTGTGTGCTACGACATAACGAGGGGAAACAGGTGGGGAAAAAGAGAAAAAGTTGACTTTGTACAATACGAGATTTAGGTTCTGGGCGTTGGGTAGAATGGGCGGCTTGCATCAGTGCATTGTGTCTGTTTCGACACATGTCCATGAGTACAGGATGGTAAAAGGCGGTTTACAGTAAGGTTTAATGTCTGACTGCGAGGGACTCGGCTACGAAGGTTTAATGCTGGATTAAGGATTGGTTGATAGGGCGAATGGAAATATCATTCGGCGTACTGGGGGGTTAATTAATGCATCGAGGAAAGTAATTGATAATATGTGTCTATGCTTGTCTATCTGTCTATATATGCATGCGAAATTCGCCTCTTATCGTACAAGCTCATCATCCAGAAACCAATAACTAGATCAAAAGTCAGAAAAAAGAAAAAAAAGAAGAAGAACACATGTCTTCTACCCAATCTACTCTCCTCCACCTTATCCTCACAATCACCACAATACAATCACTAGCAAAAATCACACAGCAGAATAAATCACTTTGTAAAATATACTTTAATTTGCCATTTCACCGCCCCTTCCTTTGACCCATCTATCCAGCCTACATGCTCACTCTGCAACCTTTCCGCGTGCAAGAACCCAAACAAACAAACATACATATTCCCTTCCTTTCCCTCTCATCCATCCATCCATCCATCCATCCATCAATACTGTCCTCTCCGCACATTCCAGCCATAATCCACTCCCTTCCCCTCCCAAAAAAAACACCATTTCCCTAGGTATCAAAAAAAATAGAAAACAACGAGCTCATTCGAAAGCCTGCAAGAAAAGCCCCAAAACTCGAAGAACAGGGCGAAAGAAGAGGAAGAAGAAAAACAATAAAGCAGTGCTAGTAGTAGTAGTAGTAGTAGTAGTAGTAGTAGTAGTAGTTGTGCTAGTAGTACATAGTACACGAGAGAGATATATATAAAAAGTGCAGAGTGCAGAGTGCAGTCAAGTCAAGTCAAGTCAAGTCAAGTCAAGTCAAGTCAAGTCAAGTCAAGTCAAGTCAAGTCAAGTCAAGTCGTAGGCAGCAGAAAACCCCCGTTTTAAAAGACCCGTTACGGGGGGGGGAATAAGAAAAAGAAAAGGGCTACTTAGAAACATGGCTATATCTCGCATGTACAAACAAGAGAAGAAGAAAAAGATGGAGGGTTAGGGCGAGGCAAATAGAAAGAGCCACAGGACCCCATTCATCTAACAGATGCTCGAGATGAGAAAAAAAAGGGAGTTTGTGAAAAGAGGAAAAATGAAGAAAAGGATTATGCATCCGCCATGATGATATCATCGTCATCCTCGCCTTCGGCATCAATATCCATGAGCCCCTCGTCGTCATAGTCGCCATCAGCATCGATATCCTCGTCCTCGTCGTGGTCATGGTCATGATGCTGCTGCTGCTGCGGTTGTTGTGGCTGGTGCTGCTCTTCTTCTTCCTCTTCCTCTTCCTCCTCTTCAATTGGGAGCGCGCGTCCTTTGCCCTTGAAATCGAGGCTGCCGCGGGAACTGGCAGAGGAGCGGGTGCTTCTGCGGCCGTTTGTGATGACGGCTTTGACGGCGCCGCCGTCCTCGACTTCGTCGCCGTTTGTCACGCTTTCGCCCAGGCGGCTGCGCGTGCGCCGGAGCGAGATGGTGCCGGGAGTAAAGGCGCCGTTGGCGGACGGGGACATCTGTGCCTTTGCGTTTCGGCTTGGGGAGAGCTGGATTTTTGATACAGGCGCGGTGTGAATCGTCATGGGCGAGTTGCGCATACGGTTGGGTGTGCTTGTGCGCCGCCGCGAGCCAAATGGTCGGCCTGGGCGGCGCTTCTGGGCGGGCTGGCCGGGGATCGGGGGGAAGATTTCGTAGCGCGTCGGGGGAATGGCGGGCTCCTCCATGTGCGATCCTGCTAGGGCTATGGTGGAGCCATTGGCAAGGGGTGTTCCGGGGGCGGGCGAACCATTGACTGAATCTTCGGCGGCCAGTGCGAGAGTCGGGGCAGGAGTAAACGGATCGGCTTCACCATTGGCCTTTGCCGCTTCCATCTGCACACCCTCCTCGGGCTGCTCGTCGCCTTCGTCTCGTTGTTGAACAGTCTGCAGAGCTGGGCCGTCTTCATACTGACCCAGTCGGCCCATGACATAGGGCGTCCAGACCAGACACTCGGCGTTGATCTTGGGATTGCCGGCCGCGTTACACTTTTCGAGATAAGATTTGAAGTAGTCGAGATCCAGCCGCAGCGCATACTTTTTTGTAACAGGATCGCGTACCAGAGCACGCAAACCTTCGAGAGCGGATATTATGTCGTCTGCAGTCATGCCCGTGCGGTCTGATATGGCGGATATGCTGATTGGCGCCTTTTGCTCTAACAGCTCCTCACACAAGACAAGTCGCCAGTACTTGCGATAACTCACCAGACCCATATCACTCAGCGGCTTCTCAGGACTGCCCGTCTTCCGCTCGACACGCGTCAGCAGGTAGGAAAACTCAATCAGATACTGCCCGTAGCCTTTGCGTTGGTGTATGGGCAGCACGAGAATACACGAGACGTTGTTGAGTGAGCTCGGCCGCTTCTCCTTGGAAAAGTAGCCGACAAAATGGCATCCAAACTGGTCGTTCTCGGTCATGACGTAGAACAGAAACGGCTCGACGTCGTAGTAGAGCGTTTTGGAGCCGAGGAAGAGCTTGGCAAGAAGACAGAGGTTCTGGCAGTAGACGGGATTCTTCCTGCCGTCCACCTCGAAGAAGGAGTACTTGCCATCGCGGTAAATCTCATCGCCAGGAGGGTGTTTTGCGGGGCATTTGAGCTGGAGACATTAGTAACGTCACAGATTCGAGATGATTCAACACACCTTGTGCCGCCACGCAACGTAATCCGAGTTCATGTACTTGAGACAAAACTCGCAAATGTAAAGCACCCTGTTCTTGCTATACTCTTCTGGATATGGCGCAGCGTGCCAAGTGTCGATTTCCCAGCCGCCAAAGTTGACACACTTGATCTTGCTTGCAGTGGCTGCTTGCTTGTGGGACCGCACCGGCTCGGGGGGATACAGGGCAGCCTGCTTTGCCTTCCAGTCCTCCTCGGCCTTGATGCGAGCGTCGTCGAAGCGCTTCCTGTCGGCCTGCGTAGGATACGTCTTGGACGTGTCTGCGTCAGCCTCGGACAGGATACCACCATATGGCTTGCTTTTCGACTCATCCTGCTCCTTGTCCATGAAGCCTGCAAAGGGCGTGGGGTACTGGGAATATATGGCTGGGTAGTGCGGGATGTCTGGCGACTCTCGCGCCGCCTGTGCCGCACGGCGATTCCTCTCGCGCCGCTCTCGATCTCGCTCGCGCCGCCTCTCCTGCCGCTCCTGCTCAATGGTAGGGGCCTTTTTCTTGGGCTTGGAGGTGACAATCTTCTGGACCTTTTCGTTGTTGAGATGAAACGCAATAATCAGGCTAAGACCCTGCGCCTCTTCAATCCAAGCGAGCGGTCTTTTGTCATTTCTCTTTGGCTGCCCACGCCGCGCACGCGCTGGGCGAAGACGGGTGGTTTCGCGGTCTGATCCAGTGTGCTCTGTATCGGCGCCGCTTTCGTGACCATCACCAATGGCGCTGCGAGCACTTCGAACGCTTCTCGATGGTGGCCGGGGCGAGGCAGGCAACGATGGGGCTGCATCTGAATGGGTAGCCTCCGAGGGTCTCCGCTTTTTCCTGGTTTGCCTGGACGGTACCAGTGCAGGCGCCTCGTCGCCGTGCGAAGTCTTGCGCTTGCGCAGCGAACGGAGCCCATCTGGCTGTTCATCTGGAAGAATCAGGTCCTTGAAAATGGAATGGCCTGCTGGGTCGACGCCGCGCAGCGAAGGAAGCAGCTCTTTGGTCAGCTTGTTGGAGGAATGCCTACGACGAGCAGACGGCTGCGGCTGCTCCTCCTCCTCCTCTTCTGTGGGAAAGTTGTCAAGACAGTCATCGCAGCGCCAACGCTTTGCATCTGCAAGGGTTAGTGGAGCCTTTGGCCATGACATGACATGAGAACATACCGTCATCGGGACTAAGCGTGTTAGCGCCACGGGCGCATTGCCGATGTGCTGCAGCAACATGTCAGCGACCAAACATGTCAACAGCAATGAATACTCACCATTGTCTCCGCACACGGCGCACGAGAGATACTCTTCAAACTCTGGGCTGGGGTCATTGTCCTCGTCTTGTTTGCAGTATCTGGTGGGCGTCAGCTGATGCGCTGCGAGTGGGGTCACTACGTGTAGGTCTGTACTGACATGCACACATTGGGGTTGGACGACTTGACGAGCTCGTCTTCCTCCTCACCATCATCACTCGCCTGCCATTGGTTTTCGTCTTCCGAGTCGGCGTTGGTGGAGTCGTCGCTGTCGCTCGACTTGGCGTCTGACGACTCCTTGACGGCGTCGTAGTCGTCTTCCTCGTCGTCGTCGGAAACAGGCGCCCGACGCGCTATCTTGACGTCGCCCACGGGCTCGGCATCGTCTTCGTCGTCGTCGACCTCGTCGCCCTCGGCATCCACGTCGGAGCCCTCGGCGTCGGTATCATGGAGCTGGATGCCGGGCACAGCCGGGGTGACGGGGGGCTGGTCGTACTCTATATCATCCATCTCATACTCGCCGTCGGCATCAATGTCGTCGACGTCGGCGTTGGTGCTGGGTGCGCCCTGGCCCAGAAGCTCCGCCATGGCGAAGTTGACGGCAGAGGCCACCTTTGAGGCAAAATAAGCCACTGTCGCAGTCCGGGGGAAGCGTGAGGCCTAGCACATGGGTTGAACGGGTGGTGGCAGTCGCAGCGGCTGCTGGGGGCAGCGAGTCGGGGTCGCGTCGAGTGTGGTGGAGCGCGTTGGGGCGGGCGTGGCAGAGGACAAGCGCGTTCCTGGCCTGTGCCGGGTGTTTGTGTCTATGTCGCGGGTGGCGAGCAGCCCAGCGAGATGCGGCAGGCTCGCAGTCGCGTTGTGGGTGGTCGTGGGGGAGGCGGAGGAGCGCAATGGCGACGAGGGCAATTATTCCGCGGAGCAGCGAGGCCAAGGGGGCGGGATTCGCGGTTCGTCTGAACGGGTGAGTCGGGGCGACACTGGGAATAATTGTAGCTCGCCCGGAAACGGCGTGGGCGATGCGCTCTCGTCGTCTGAAATGACACTCTTTGCGTAGGTCGGGGGAGCCAAGACACACGCACGGCCGCACCTCTCACTTGACGCCGACGACACCTCTGGCTAGCTCGCAGTCGACGACAACCACCCCACACCACACACCAGCAGCAACTGATACACAACCGCAACCATGGGCGTCCCGTTTGAGGCTCTGCTGCCCTATGCCATCATGACCGGCGTGAGTCAATGGCGCGCAGCCGCGGGGCAGCACCAGGTATACTGACGGGTGCAGTTCTTCGCCTTCAGCGCCGTGTCGGTCGGAAAGCTCCAGGAGATGCAGAACGGAGGCAAGCGGACGCGGCGCGGAATCGATGCATGGGACAGGGTGAGTGGGCAGTGCGGGCGGGCTGAATGACTGCTAACAGGCGACAGCAAAGTACGACTGGACAATGACCTCATGCGACGTCTACTCACAAGATGCAGTGATGGAACGCGACCGCCGGCTGACGGGCTTCATGCGCGGGCAGACGGACAAGCCGTATGCGCCGGCCGGCTTCGAGGTCAACAACCCATGGAGGGTATGTAGCGACGGCAGCGGGCCATGGCATGTGCTAACCGGGCCAGTGCGAGCAACGCTTCTTGTAAGGAGGAGTATCGGGTCGTCACAAGCACGGCATGGAAAGCTACCAGCGCCTAGATTCAGAATGAATTCTTTCTACTTGATCTCCGACGGCAGGCCGGCAATGCCGTCGCGCTCTGCCTGGTTGAGCCTGATGCCAAAGTACTGTTGCAGCGCCTCTATCCTCTCTGCCTCGCTCTTGAAGTCGATTTCCTTGGTCTTTTGCCCGCCAACGTTCCACTTGAGCGACGCGGCCGCCATGCTCATCTTGCCCACCAGCTCGCCGTCGTCGCCCATGATTTTCTTGTCGGCCACGACCATGGTGGTGAAGAAGGTGCGCGGGCTGGTGCTGCTAAAGTAGTTCATGGAGACGTAGTCGCAGGGCAGGAACTCGAGCTCGGTGAAGCAGTACTTGACGTCCCACGCGCTCTGGTCGTTGCGCCGGTACTCGTAGACCTAGAGACGCTGGCCCGGGTCGGTGCTGCCGGCAATGTTGCGCCACTCGAGGCGCGCGGCGGCAGGCTGAATGTGCTTCTGCACAGCGCCTGTGCGGACCAGCGGCATGGGCACAATCGGACCGTCGCCGCCAAAGCCAACGTCGACATGGTACTTGGTGTCGCCGATGGTGACAAAGTTGAGCAGATGCAGCCAGCCCGTCCACCCCGCCGGCTCGTGGACGCGGCCGCCGCCCGAGTAGACGGCAAAGCCCAGCGAGGCCAGCAGCGTGCCAAAAAGACTGTTGTTCTCCATGCAGTAGCCGCCGCGGCCATTGCCGTCGCCAATGATCTTGTTGGACAGCTGGTGGGGATGCACAGACACGGTGCCATGGGCCGAGTAGTGCAGGCTGAGGTTCTCAAAGAGGACGGCAGCAAGGTGCAGCGTCTGCAGGCGGGCCAGATAGTCGAGCGCGTCGTGTGCATCCAGGCCAGCCACGCTGTACCGGCGCTCCGCCTCGGGCAGGCCCAGCCTATCAAGATAGCGGGCGACCTGGTCCGGCGCGAACGTTGGTCGTGCGCCCATGGGTGGCAAGATGGCGATGGGCGTGGCCGTGCAGGCTATGATTAGCAGGCGTGGGATTGGGGGTGCAGATTGCGTCGAGTGCACGCGTCAGGGCGGCACAGGAGTATAGCTGATAGTAAGTACAGTAAGCGCGCTGTTTGGTGGAAAGGCACGGGTGCCTGCCAAGCGCATGAAGCAGCCACGCCGCGAATCTCCCGCCGTCGCAGCCTCGACGCTCACTGACTAAACTAACCCTGCCCTGCCTGGCCTGCCTGCATGCCCCCTCCCCTTCCCTACCTTACCCCCCCTCCCCCCTCGACCCCAACCAAACGCCTCTCCTGAAGCCGCGAGCTAAAACAAAAAATACACAGGCGCTGCTATGCCTCGCGCCCCGTGAGGCCCTCACTCTCTCTCGCTGGCTGCGCGGGTCCTCCTCCTCAGCGCCCCCATTGCGCTCTCTGTCCGTTCCATTGCCGCCCCCCAGCGCCTGGACTCGCCCTCGTCGACGCGCCGCCCGCTGCTGCGAGTGTCCACGATGAGCAACACGACGGCCCTGCGCACGCAGTACCCCTACGCCCCCGACGCCCTGAGCCCCCGCCCCCAGTATGGCTTCCCCTCGCCCACGTCCAACTATCCCTCGGGCATCGACGCCCCCTCGCCCAGCTTCTTCCCCATGGCCTACCAGATCTCGCCGCGCTTTGGCACCAGCGCCTTCATCCCGCCCCCCGACGTCTTTGTCGACGGCCGCCGCGAGACGGTGCGCGAGAATGGCGTCTACACGCCGCGCAACTCGGGCAAGCGGGCTTTCGACACGCTCAACACGGACCCCGTCGCCATGCACCTGCTCGTCGAGACGGCCATGGGCGACAGCCAGAACTTCGACATTCTGACGGTCGAGGAGGTGGATGCGCTCAAGCAGGAGCAGAAGATGCTCGACACGCGCCTGAGCACAGTGCGCCGTAAGCTCGAGTCCGAGACCAAGATCCGCGATGCCACCCGCTCGCTCGGCCGCCTGGCCAGCAGCAAGGCGAACGCACACAAGCGCGGAATCGGCAGCAAGGGCAGCAATGCTGTGCAGGACTACGACGCCAAGGAGCAGGAGGGCCTCGAGTCGAGCAACAAAAAGGTCGAGGAGTTTATCCGCGAGTGTCTGGAGATTGAGTCGCGCATGCGCATGATTGACATGCAGCTGCTGATGCACACGGCCGCCGTGCTCCAATTCACGCACAAAGGACCCAAGCAGCGCGACGAGGCCGCCCAGCGGACAGACGACCGCTTCGGGAGACCAGACAGCCCGGCGAGCCTGGATACGTACGACGAGGCCCGCCTCAATGGCGCCGCTGCCGCCTTTTTCGACGAACGCAGCCTCTACAGAACACCCGAGAACCTCGACAACCTCATGGACGTGCTGCAAAACGGAAAACACCACCAGCCCGAGCGTGCCAACCAGTCCTTTTCCTCCGTGGCCACACGTCTGCAGGAGATGAATGAGCGGCTGCGGAATGTCATCATCGAAACCAACCCCGAACGCGACAACGACTACTCTCTGCCACCGCTTGCGCTCGAAGGGACCGTGGATGCCTCGACCATTGATCGCCAGCTCGACTTTCTCGACAAGGGCATTCGCAGCATTAGTGCCGAACAAGTCAACATTCGCTCGAGCACTAGACATACGCTGAGCGAGGTCGAAGGCCGCCTGGAGGGCATCAACAACCAGCTATACGGGGTCCTCAGTCGCTCGGCAGACGAGCAGGCTGGCAGGATTGTCCCGCCGCCTGCCATTACCGGCAGTGGCTCGACCGAGCAGCTCAACTACATGGAGGACTCGTTCTACAACCTGGAGCAGATTCAGTATGCCATGAACGAGAAGATCAGCAACCTCCGCTCTGCCGCGCCCATGGGAGAGGATGCTGAAAAGGCCGAAAAGTACGAGAGCACCATCAAGGGTCTGTGGGACATGATCCGCAAGGGCGAGGACGAAGCGCTCGAGCGCAAGCGGGAGCGACGCCGATTGCTTGCTGAAGACCCTGACAACCAAGAGCAGCTCTCGCCCGACGAAGACAACAGCTCCGAGACTTACTCGCTTCTCGCATTTACCTCCAAGATCCAGATGCTCTTTAGGCGCGCAACTGGCCTCAAGGAAAAGCAATCGGTCCTCCTGCGGCAGATTAAGCAGCAGCGTGAGCTCAACAGCAAGTCTGACGCGCAAAAGGAGGCCGAGTTTGAGCGGCTCAACACCCAAATCCTCAGCGCGAGATCGGAAAAGAGGTCCATGGAAGATGAGCTTGACCGGGCTTTGCGAGAACTGCAGCAATTCGATGGACTGAAGAGCGGCGTCGATCCTGATGCTCTGCGCGAGACACAGGAGCGCAACGCTGGGCTCGAGGCGCAGCTCATCAACGTGCAGGAGCGCGTGATTGCGTTTGAGACGGAGCTCAAGGAGGCCAGGCAGCGTGCCATTGCCTACGAAAACCAGCTCAAGGACGTGCAGGAGCAAGCTGTCAACTACCACAGCAAGCTTCAAGAGGCCGAGAAGCGCGCTGCGACGTACGAAGAAGAGCTCAAGGACCACCAAGAGCGCAACACTGCATACAACGTGTCGTCGCAAGAAGCACAACAACGCACTGCCGGCTACGAGGCTCAAGTGCGGGATGCCCAGGAACGCGCTCTTATGCTCGAGGGCAAGCTGAGGGAAGCCCAGGAGCAGGCTCGTGTTGGAGAAACCATCAAGACGGAGCTTGCAGAGGCCACCAAGAAGATTGCCCAAATCACGGCTACCCTGGAAGCAGTCACGGAAGAAAAGCAGACAGCCGAAGCACGCTCTCTAGACGCCACCAACAACCTCAACGCCAAGGAGGAAGAGTTCCGCAGCCTTGAAAGCGAAATTGTGCGGCTCACCACTGAGCTGACGTTTGCCAAGGCAGAGCTAGATGGCGCATATGGTACTCGTGCCCAGCGTGCCGCCGATTCTGCCGCCAATCCAGCGATTAAGAAGGAGCTGGATGAGTTGAGCGTACAGAACCAGGCTCTCCGAGGCGAGATTGAAGCACTGCGCAAGGTCCAGGACGTTGCTTCACAATCCGAGGCTGAAGCACGCCAGTCCGAACGCAATCTCAAAGCTGAATTGTCAGGCATGGCGGCCGAGTATGAAGCACTTACGCGCGACGCCATTCAAAACGAAAAGGACCGTGACGCACTCGAGTCGCAGATTGACAAGCTGCGCGACGAAAAAGAGGCTCTGGAACGCGAACTCAGTGACGAAAAGGTCAAGTGGCTTGGCGTCCGGAGCCCCGGCATGCCCAACGGCGGAGCAGCCCAGTTCGACATGGGCGCGACGAGCATCCGCATGTTGCGCGAAGACTTTAGAAAGATGATGAGAGATCGAACTGCAGAGGGATTGAAGGCATTGAGGGTATGTTACTCTACTTGATATTAAACATGACAACTAATCTCTTCCAGGCTGAACAAGAAGAACGCCGTAAACTAGAAGCCGTCGTTCGTCAACTCCGCAAGGAAGCTTTATCCCCTTCGAGCCAACAGCAGCGCTCAAACCTCTCGCGAACAATGACGACGCCGCATTGAATAGATTAATTGTTTGTTTTTTTGATAATGGGTTTGTATTGCTGTCTGCGCTTGCATGACGTATTCTTTTTTTCCTTCTTCTTACCAAAACGATAGCCATGATGCTACGCGTTTTTTTCTTGTCATGCACAAGTTTTCGACTTGTCTTCTTCTTCTTCTTCTATACCCACTTTTTCACCCATCTATTCATCTATCTCTTCATACATCTATTCATTCATACCATGCATATGGCTCAGCTATGTATATCAACGCTTGGTTTCAATGCCAATATGGGGGAAAGAAATTACCGGAATGGCGTTTTTTTTTCCCGTCACCTCTTACTGACCGAGGGAACGCGGCTTTTTTTTTCTTGTTTTGATAGAACGAGAGTCTTATTCAGCTAGCTGTTGTTGTTGTTGTTGTTGTCTTGATACTTATATATGGGCGCGTGGGTAGGGCAGGCCGTCTTTGTCACGTTTCAGATGTCACATGTGTCCTCTGTCATCTGTCATCTGTCTTGTCGGTCTTTGTCAGTCATAAACTCTATACATGGAAATCCGTACCCTAATGTATACATTGCCACGTGTGTCCTGTCCGTTTCTAGTGTGTGCAACAGAATGCTTCATTCAACTCCTCGTGTGCGATCGCGTTGCAAGCCGACATTCAATTGCGCATGCATACAAGGAAAATAGCTGCATGCCATGGTCTGCGTGTGGCGTCTGAATCGTGATACAATATTACCGCATTAGGCAAGTTGTGTCTTGGCCATAGAACACTGCATGACACAGTGCCAGATAACGAGGGTTAGTGCAACAATTCAAATTTCCAGCTAAAAAAAACACGAGCAGTAAATGGGGGAAATTTGCATGGAACTGCAATGTTATGCATCAAGCTACTCTAGTAAATGAAATTGGATTATCGGATATTTACACAAGTTGGTGTGTGGCTGGACGAGTTGGCAGTGTGGGTGATGCGCAGTTAGTTAGCCTGCATATATGAGCAGCCTAGGAAGTTTCCGCTGTGATGATAGGGGCAGTCTATGGGCATGAGGTGTATATATATAGTAACTACCTAACGTACTATGTAATAATTGTAGTGTTTTTCGTAGGTTGATTTTCCAGTTGTTGCACTTCACCTCCACCGTAATGATATGCACAAGTACGACACGACTACGGCCAACTGTGGAGACATGGCACTCCCCAGACTTATTTATTCACCTGTTCTACTGAGAAACATATCATGTTAATTGACTTGGGTATCATGGCTACGCCTCAATCTTGACGCCGGGCCCAATCTCCTTGATTCGACCCTCCAGCCTCGGCGCAATCGCCTTGGTCCAATTGACCTGGAACTCGCCGTCACCCAGCTCATCGCACAGATTGGGGTTGCCCTTGAGCCCCGCGAGACGCCACCACTTGCGCATAACCCTGCGAATGACATCGACCTGCTTGTCTGTAAACTTGATAGGCTTGCTGTCGTCGTACATGGGGCCGTCGTCTTCATCCTCGTCCAGGTCCGGGTCTTCGGATTCAGATGTGTCGCTCGGGCTGTGCTGGCTCGTCTGGTGCACGACGCGGCGTATGCTTGGGTTTTTGGGCGCGTGGTCTGTAGAGCGCGTGGGTGAGATGGGCGACGGCTCGTGGAATGCGTGGCCGTGGTTCTGCTGCAGGTTCGTCTGGATCGAGTGAAACTTGTTGTGCATGGATTCGCCCCAGCGCTTCCACTTTCCAAGCACCTTGAGCGACATGAAGTATTGGCGTAGAATGGTCGAGATGAGCACCCCGTTTTCCTCCGACACCAGCTCTTTGGCCACGCCGCCTTCCTCTTCGATCAGCAGCGACGTGTAGCCATCTGGAAGTGTTAGTCGTGGTTTTGGTGGAACAGCTGCAACATACCTTTTCCACGGCCCATGTACCCCCTCGTAGCAAGCACGTATTCCCTCGCCTCATCCACTGGTTCGCCGCCAATCAAAACGCTCTTTATCCGCGAGTGTGGTTCTTGCGAGTAGTCTGCTTCAAACGTAATGTTTGACACTTGGGGAAATCGCCCTTCTAGCGCTGGGTAGTTGCTGACGCCATTCTCCAGTGCCTCGCGTATCGCTTTGCCGGTGACCTTGAGTACCACCACCGGGTCCTCGAATGGAAAGCAGTTGATGATATCCCTGAGCTTCAGCAGGCCAGGCGGGTAAATTTGATCGCCGCGTATGGTTCCGGCCGCCATGATGCAGCAGTCGGCCGAGTAGTAGTATCGCATGAGATCGCAGACAAAATTGCCAATATTAGACTCTCTTGTGCGTACCGTGGTGAATCGAGCGTCGAGCGGTGCTGCAGTGTATCCAACCGGCTTATCCAGGCGTTTCCTAATCTCCCGCGTCTGCTCATCAACCAACTTCATGGCCTGCGGATCCTGTGGTATGCTGCCGACGACGTCTCGCCGCACAATCTTAAAGTCCCAGCCCTTGCCTTCAGGCTTTCGCCATGCCTCGACATGCGATAGCTGCTTAAAGTCCGTGCCAGACCTCAGCACCTGCGTTCCATTGATGAGGCTGTACGAGTAGTAGTGGTCGTGGCCTCCGAGTATAATGTCAATCAACTCTCCTCCGCATTGCTTTGCCAGTTTGTTGTCGTTTGGCTCTCGCTGGTGCGAAACGCAGACGATAATCTCCGCACCCTGCTCTTTCAGCCCTGGAATCAGCTCCCTTGCAGTCTCGGATGCGCTCTTGTATATAATGTCTGGAGGTAGGGAGTTGATTGTGTCGAGCCACTCTCGCTCAGCAAGCCCAATGACGCCTACCTTGATGCCATTGGACGCTGTGAGCATGACCGTCTTTTTTGCATTTCCGAGCGGTACGCCGTCGCCGAGCGCTGGGTCGAGAACGTTTGCGAGGAGCCATGGGAAATTGCATTTGCCTGTGAGGTAGCGGTACTGGCTGACGCCAAAATCAAGGTCGTGGTTCTGGTAGGTCAGCACAGCCTGACAAAGAAAGGTATACATACACCAACGCAGGACACATCTGTGCCAATGTTGTTGAGAACAGGGACCATATGGCTGCCTTTGGTAACGCTGCTTTCAATGCTCGGGTTGAACGCGTCTCCCGAGAAGAAAGTCAAAACCTCTGGCTGTCCTTGGAATCTCTCGTCATGCCTGTAGTAATTGATCAGAGTCTTGAACCTTGCGTAGCCTCCTACTGGCTCTCTGGAACCAGCTTCGACATGGTAGACGTCATTGTAGTGTAGGAAACGCAGGTCTGGCGGGGCATTGGGGGCCCCGCCCTGAGGCTCGCAAATGAGCTGCTCGTCGGCCGAAGGGGTTTCTGTGGATGACATTGTGAGCTCTATGGCTAGGATAGTGGGCGATGAAATACGGTCAACAATTTATGGCAATTGAGGCATTGGGGTGTCACTCCGAGCGGTGAATGGTACATGACGGCTGGCGGAAGGCCTAGGTCCAGCTCGCGGGACCCGCGTGCCAGCCAATGGCAAGACACTAGTTTCACGTCACCCACGATCTGCAGGGGTATGGTGGGGCCGTGCCGTTGCCGCAGGGCAGTGAAGTACGCGTCACGCTTAGTTTGTCAAGAGACTAATTGCACGCCATCAAACACAATTTACAGTGGATCAAACACTTGTATACACATCTCATGCTCTACTGCGTTGTGAAAGCCGCTGCGTCCGCACGCTAAAATCACTCATAAAACAAGTATACACATCTCATACTCCAGTCGAAGACAAGTCTATCCAGTGCATATAATTCTCTATTGAGGATACTTCAAAGGGCTATGACGATAATTTTATGCAATAGTAGCGACAAGGAATGCTAACCCTTGCAATCCCAGTACCATTGCTCGTAAGAGAAGCATGCCTGACCCAAACGCCGCAAATCCCACAAAATCAAAGAAATCAGACCCGACTGCAAGCCCTCAAAGAGCATTCCAGCCATCCCAGAGATTTAACCTAGCCTTGCCCTTACCCTTTGGGCCTTGCCTAGACCCAGCTGTCGCCAGACCCGTCCCAGAACGCCTTGAACTCCTTCCTAATTCCTATTGTCTACTACTACCCGGACGCCCCCCCTTGCCCTTTGCCTTGGTATGCGTTTCTTTGCACTCGTCACTGCAGAACCACTTGGTCCTGCCAGTGGGTGGCTTTTCGAGGTGCACACAGCCAAGATGGAACCATTCGCGGGGACAGTCATCGTTGTCACAAGCAATCATGTTGCCATATGATACTTCGTTGCAGTAGCAGTATCGGGGTTCATCTCCATCTTCTTCAGATTCGGCTTCGGGCTCGGCTTCGGGCTCGGCTTCGAGCTCTGCCTCTTGATAGTCTTGTTCTTGTGCAACAGAGCTTGCTGCCGACGAGGGAGGGTTCGACTTTACGCTTGATGTGGGTTTCAGCGCTGGAGAGGCGGCTGTGTTGTTCTGCTGTGTATTCTTCTTTTGGCCCCGTTTCGACACGGTGCCTGTTGTTGTACTATTATTCTCAGACGAGCTGTTGGAATTGCCATTGTTGGCATTGCGGCTGCTGCGGCTCCGAGACATGGGTATCTCAGGAAACGCGCCAGCAACGGGTGTCGCAGTCTTTGATGTTCGACCAGGTCGGGCCGAGGCTGAAGCTGGCGCTGGTGTATCAATCTCCATACTCTCTGGCTCTGGTTGTCCGAGGTCTTCTACTTTCATGGGTGGTTCAAGCGAAGGTTGAGCATCTGCAGACTCCTTCGGGGTGGATGCGCCCTTTGTAGAGGCATTGTCTCGCGCAGCACTAGTCACCTGTTCCGTCTCTGTGACTACATTGTTTGTAGCTTGTTGTATAGAGTGTGAAGAGGATGGGCGGCGTGCGGCTGGGGTGTCTTGCTCCTTGACTGATGTAACAGAGGCCGCCGTTGAGTTCTTGCGTGCTCGTGCCGATAATGGCCGATCCGCTGCGCCGGCAGCGGCTTTGCTGATGGCAAAATTGGCGGCGAGGGGCGACGAGGCCGTGGGGGGCGAATGGGGCGGTATTGGGTTCTTGCGCTGGGCAGGCGCAGGTGCTGCTCGCGGCTTGCGTTTGGCAGCACTATTCTCTGGAGCTGGCGTGCTTCGCGGGCTTGATCCACCCCGTACCCCATTGCTAGCAACTTTGAGGGCGTTGCTCGTGGATCGCTCCATGGGCGGGGCTGTGGGCGCCGCCGCGGCAAGGGCCTTTTCCGTCTTCTTTCGCTTGCCATGAGGACCTGCGCCATTGCTCGATATGCCCAGGCCAATGTTTCGGTTGTCGGGCGCCGCCGCCTCGGTCGGTATTGGCTTCCTCTTCTGAGGCTTCTTCGCGGGTCGGTCGTCAAAGTCCGAGTCCACCTGGTGGTGTCGATTGCGCTTGTTCGCATGCATCGCCTCCCGCCGGGCCTCGCTTTTCGCTGCGATAGAGTCAACATCGTGCACGTGCTGCGCTGCCGCTGCGAGGTTGTTTGCCGCGACAACCTCACGGCGCTGCCGCTCGTGGGACGCGCCGCCCTTTTTCTTCTCCTCCTTGTCGGCATAGGCCCAGTGCGTAAGGCTGCCGTATCGCGCTTCGTCGCTAATCTCGCCGTCGAGCTGCGAGTACGAGTGGTTCATGCGCATGAGGCCTTTGTCTTTGGTGGCTTTTGCGCCCTGGAGCACAACCAGTTTCTCGTCGAGCGTGGGTAACATGTTTGCGATGAGCATGCGCAGGCGGTAAAAGAGCTGGCGCTTCTGGATCGCGGCCTGCTCTTCCGGGGAGAGATTTTGGAGTTTCTGAGGCAGCTGCGTGGTCAGTGTTTGTAGTACTGCACATGACGAGAGACTTACACTGGCGCTGTTCTCGAGTCCTGCCGTGTAATGCTCTGCCGCTGCTGCTTGGGCCTTTGTTGTGACGGGCTGGTGGGCAATCTCCTCGAGCAGCTCCTTGAGCAAATGCTCCGGGTCATGGAGTTTCGCCTCGACCTCTTTGAACATGGAAAAGTGCTTGATAATCTCCTTGGGGAACGCATCGACGGCGGCGGTGAAGTGGGTGAGGGCTGGCAGGAAGCCCGGCGCGCTGCTGGAGGCCTCGGGCGTCTGCTCCATACCGCTCGCTGCCAGTCGCCCGGCAAAGGTGCGCGCATAGTAGTTTGTAGGGCGGACCGTCGCCCGGCCCTGTCTCGTCGACGTTCGTGTGCCTGTGGTGGGCGGCATCGTGGCTGGATGGCGTGGAAAGAGGCCGCGGACGCGCTCAGCCCAGAACGGGGTGCTTGGATTCAAGTTGGGTGATAGAAATGACGTATGGGCGCATGTCAAACGATACGGCAGAGCTTGCTGGTGCCCAGCGATTTGCTTGTGTGAGCAGCGTGAGGCAGTGTTGACCAGGAGCTCCTCACTACCCGTCGACAAGCGCGAAAAGACGCCAAGGCTGTTGACGGAATTGAGCCTCTGCGCGCACGTGTTCCGTTATCGCCGCTAGCCCCCCGATAGATGACTAAGCGTTCCGACCTCGCCTCGCTTCTTTCCCTTGTCCACATTCATCATGACTCGTTGAATTGGTTTGATTGGGAGATTTATCAATTCTGGGCTGGAATCCCTCTGGAGGACCACTGTCGCATCTCACCTAACCATCGAAATCTGTCATGCGGATGGACTGCCGAATTCACTGCTAATCGAAGGAAGACTGTCACAAACTACAGCACGCATAATGCCTGAGGGGACCTGCCGTCGCAATGAAGCATATACCGAATACGAACCTGATATCCGTTGCTCATCGACCATTCGCTGTACATGTCTAACTACCAGTTGTTCGAGCCCTATCGCCAGCTTTCACAATACTCAAACTCAAACAACCGCAGGACAAGGTAAGGTCTCTATTACATCTGCCTTGGACTACGACAAACTGTCGATATCTAACGTCGACCCTTGACCAACCTTACAGCTCCAAGTCAGCATTTGGCTCGTTGGACTGCGAGATCTTTACATCATTTCCGACCAGTAAACCGCTTCCTTTCAGTCACTTTCTTATTATTTCTGTGAATGTCCGCAACCGTCCACATCCACACACTATTTCTTGCAGTTTGCAGTAGCGACATTTCCTTGAGTCTTTCGATATTCCATCATTAGCACGTGGGTTGGCAGCCCAAATACATGGACATATGCAAACGCAATGCTTGGCGGTAATCAGGCTGGCCATCACGTATGTCCCGGGCTCGCAATTGGTCATGATTGTTTGGAGCGCCATTTGAATCGAGGTCGTAGTTGTCAGCTTCTGTACCGCGGCTGTGAATATAGGGCATGCAAAGACAGACGGGTGAGCTGATCACTGTCCTTCTGATCAAGGTGTGGCTCAAACGGCGGAGCTTCCGCTACTCGGGTCGACTTCACTTCCTATCGGCGTACAATAGCACGCCCCTCTTCTGTTTTAAACGCGCCCCGCTCACCTCCTTCGAGACTCGCGCAACCCAACTACAGCTATCTCTTATCAAGTCTCCAACCCTCTCCGCAATCCGCCCATGTCCGCCGACTCCAAGATAAACCCTCTGGGCGCTTCCAATACGACTGAGCTCACTCAGGCCGAGTGCATCCGCAACGCGATGAGCTTCGACTACATCCTTGTCCAGCCTACCGCTACTCTGGAGAGGATTGAAACGTCCATGCTTGACACGCCCTCCACTCCACCCAAGTCTATCAAAGAAGAGGCTTCTTCGCCTGTTGTGTCTCCAGACACAACCATGACTGAGCCGGTTCGTAATTGCGTTGCTTATTCACGTGCTTAATTCGTATCCTGCACCACCCGCAGGGTATACATTGAGATACTAACCGGCTTGCGCAATAGGCCGAGCTTGACGATATTGCAGAGGAGACTCTGGAAGATGACGAAGACGTGCCCGACATCCATCGTGAGTTCATTTGCATGAACGACGAACACACACGTTGCCAGACGGGCCAGTACACCAAAGACCTGTCGCGCAAGGTCATTTCCGATCACTTTGGCCGCAACAAAGCCTGCACGCGCGACATTACCGACTGGCCTCTGTTCTGCCGCAAGCACTACCAGCGCGCAACCTACAACAAAGCAAAGTGGCAGATCCGCAAGGTCCAGCTCATCTTCCGCCAACTCGACGTCATCGAGAAGCAGTTCCCAGGCACCACGTACGACATTGCGTTGAAGAAGTCGGAGGAAGCGCGCCTGAACCAGTACTCGCGCCACATCACTTCGGGACTGTCTGGCGAGGCTGCCGAGCAGCGCGTTGCGCCTATCCCTGGCAAGAACTTTGAAGCACCCATCGATGTACTGCGCGAGCTGGACCAGTGGCTTGGCCGCGGCAAGAGCTACGACGAGGTCAAGAAGATTGTCGATGTCATTCTCCAGATGCTTGAGGCGCACGAGTGCGAACAGGTCCCTTCGATTGAGTTTCTGCCTCGCCTCCCTGCCAGGTTTGCCTCGTCTACAAAGACGCCAGCCAAGTCTCGCGCTGCAAAGTCGCCAAAGTCTCTTAAGACTCCTTCGCATGTTTCCGACAAGGGCTCCGTGAAGAAGACAAATCGCAACGCTTAGATATTAGTGGCGGTTATGGATATCCTCACGCCTCGACTGTCATCGATCGTTTCCTGGAAACAGTCATCATAATTTCCTCATCTCTGGCATTCTCACACTATTCAGTACCATGACAACTGTCTTCTCCGCGTTACACACGAACACGCAATACCCAGCGTTCAATCAAAGAGCAAGACTGTTCGTATGGTACATATCTGTATTTCATGTTCTGGGCTAGCCTTCTTTCTACGATACCATTTCGTCTTTCGAGACGATGACAATTCTTTCATGCTTTTTTGAAGTTTGGGGTCAGAAATCTAGGGCGTTAAGCTTGAATGCATGATCTGGGTCCACACGGTCGATGTGGACTATCATATGCAGTGCTATCCATATCTTTGATAGTTAATTGAAGATTAGAAAACTGTTTGCTCAGTGTCATTGTAGGGAGTGAGGTTACACAACCGTCTTGATTACCGTCTATCCAATCGACAGCGCGCAAGTCTTCGCTTAGGAAATATGTGGCTTTCATTTGCAGCATGGATGCTAGTCGTACTGTTCATGGTGAAGACGGGTTTTGGTGAAAGTGAGAGATGAGCGCGCACACCAACTCGACGACAACCTTTCTCCTTTGAAAATATATCAGTGGCATGCCGTACCCTACATCTTACTCCTCCATCTCGGCGCGGGAATATCTCTTCGTCGGCTTTATAGCATTCCAGGTACGTATCGTATTCCAAATGTGACAACGTTACTGACAACTTGTAGACCATCATGCTGCCGATAACAGAATACAAAGGCACGTTCAGCTTCGTCTCGAGCCGACTGTACAACAATATCAAGAGCGTTCTGCCCCATTATAACGAAAAAGACCCGGAAACATGGCCGTATATAGCCCTGGCGACAATCGAAAAGCACTGCCCATACCGGGGCTATCCAGATCTTCCCACGGGAGTAGCCTACGAGCGATCAGTACTGGAGAGATACGAAGAAATGTATTCGGCAGAAGAGCGCAGACAAGGTGCCTCCTTGAACGGTTCCTTCCACGAGAGATATCCGTTCAACTACGACGAACACGATGTACTGAAGGATCAAGTTGATATAACCTCGTCAGAATATGGAGGTTATATAGAGGACGAACCCGATGTCGCAGTAGACGAACCCGATGTCGTAGCAGACGAACCCGATGTCGTAGCGGACGCGGAAGATGTAGAAGATGAGTTGCAGCGGCCACAGCGAGAGAGAACTTCTACTGCAGGAAACACAGTCTTGAACCACGAGTACTGCTCCAACCGGAAATGCATGGAGATTAGACGCGAAGCTGCTAGACTACGAGGCAAGCTATTTGACAAGAACAGTCAGCTCATGAGCTCGCAGCAGAATCTCAAAGAGTACGAGGCGGCTGAAAGCTGGAGACGTAATGCAGTGAGTAATGCCGAATATGAGCTGGGAAAGCAAAGGCAACGCGCAGATGCAGCCGAGAGAGAATGCATGCTTCAAAAGACAAGCAATATCCAGTTAGTAGAACGGATCAAGAATCTGGAGGCGTACTGCACTCAGCTGGAGGAAAACATTACAGTAATGGATGGCGGGCGTGGAAGGAAACAAATTCAAGTAATTGATGTAGATTCTGATGAGGATTTGATGGAGGGATTGGGATATAGCGAGATGCGATCGTCAAGTTTGGGGTGACAAGGAGAGATAGCGGGTGGATGCTAGGATGTTCGAAGTGACATGACACCTGCGGAGTTGCCGCAGGAAAGCTCGGCAACGCTAGTCCTATTATAGCATGCTTCTCTCCCCGCTCTGCGTCATCTTCGTGCCGTCATTAAGAACTACAACTGCTCTTAGGAACAGACTGAAAAGGGTTCCTTAATGAAACATCTTAGCTCGTTACGTACAATTGGGCGTTTGTGAACCACACCCTTGATTACAACCAAATCAAGATAACAGTGGTACAGGATCCTCACCAAGCATTCATCAAATCGAAAATCTTCTCTCCTAGCATTCGGGTCTTTGGAATTGCAATTACAGGTTCAAAGACATAGGATGGCGCTTCCAGCCACTACCCGAGCAGCAGTTGCGCTGTCAATATTCGTCCTTCCCATCCTCACATATCTCTATTTCACAAACCAGAAGCCAAAAAATACCGCTGGACCTCTGCCACCACCGACGGAGATTACTGCTCTCTTTATTCATCCAATCAAATCATGTCACGGAATCTCAGTAAATTCAGCAAAACTGCTACCCACAGGCCTCGATTTCGGTATGTATCTGCTCTGGAGTCGATCTGCATCTTTGATTCTGACGGTAACAGATCGCCAGTGGATGTGGGTGAGCTACCCTGACTATGAGTTCCTCACCATCCGTCAAGACTCAAAAATGACGCTAATCCGAACTGCCTACGATGAAAAAACGGATATTCTTACTGTCACGGCACCTGCACCAAACTCGATTGACGAGAAACTCGAATTCTCCATTCCAGCCCATCCGTCCAAGGAATGGCTCGACGAGAACACCGAAGAGCATCCGGCCAAGATTTGGAGCACCACAACTGGAACCCACGTATACTCTACTAAGCTGACCGCCCCATTCAACGACTTCTTCGGCAAGGAAGTGCGGCTGGTATACAAACCACCCGTGTCTGATGATCCCCGACCACTCGTCTCAAACGGCGCACCAAACGTACTAGGAAGAGCCGCGTCGACCTGTTTTCCAGATCTGATGCCCATTCTCATCGGCAACAAAAGCAGTATCGACGAGCTCAACACGCGTCTCAAAGCAGCCGACGACCTGACCATTGATGTGCGTCGTTTCCGGCCTAATATTCTCGTCAAAGGCGATGCCAATGCACCGTGGGACGAAGATCGCTGGAAGACGATCCGAATTACCCCGAAGGCTGGCGATACGCCCATTGTCTTGGACATTACTCAGCGATGTGCACGCTGTCAGGTGCCGAATGTGGACCCTGACACGGCGGAGAAGCACAAGACGCAGCCCTGGGACGTGCTGATGAAGTACCGGAGGATTGACGAGGGCATCAGGTTTAAACCATGCTATGGCATGTTGGCTGTGCCCAAGACGGTCGGCGATGTACGCGTGGGCATGAAGTTTGAGGTGACGGAAGTGACCGATAAGCATCGATACATTTCTGGGTTCTAAGCCTGACTACAAGAATGCAGCATAACCGGTGCAAAGGTTGAGGCCGACAGTCTTTGCGATAAAATATTCGTGAATAAACCATCCAGCAATCCCATATCCATATCATGACTCGCAGCAAACCGATACCTTTACAATCCCCTCATATCAGAACACAGTAGCGCCCGTTTGATTGACATGGTCCACATATGCGCTGGTTCTTGCAACTTTCAGCCCGTCTGGCGAAAGTATTCTTTTTATAGTTCCTGACAGAAATATACGCCCGGCAGTTGGGCGGATGTTCCGCATGTTCCATAGCCAGTGCCTCCGCCCTATGTACACATGAGTGAGTGATCTGCAGTTAGGCAGAATAACCTACTTCGCAGGTTGTAGAACATCCAATCCCTACGTTGGATGCATCGCAGGTAGGGCTATCATAACAGGCCGCAGCTGAAAATCCAATGACGCATAAAAGCGAAGTGATGAACACTAAGTATTGCATGTTGTATAAAGAGTGGGTGGTCCCAGACGATGTAGCTCTAGTAATGTGCTTGGATTAATGTAAGCGATGAAAAAATAAGGACAAGCGGCCAGTTATATACTTGAACAAGCCACTAGTAAACCCTAATAGTGTTGAAATAACCTACTGTATCCAAATCAAGGTTAGCGCTGACATGGTGGTTTTCAAGAACGGTGTAATATCTCTAAACGTCGCAACGATAGCGCGTCTGTACCCTATTGCGTTGTGAAATCTACTACATGAACGGGCTAATCGCTTGTCAAAGAGAGGACGTGTCTATGGCAACGTTTGTAAGGGAGCAAAGAGTATTATGATAAAGGCTCTTATAGTATTCTATAGTATTACACAGATACTAGAGATGTTCAGTAGCCTCGGCTATGCTTGGCGAACACCCGATATCACAAGCCGACCGCTTTATTAGCCGGAATTAGGAAGTTTCGCAATAGAACACAGTTGGCCTAGCAGAATCTGATACGCATATCCCGTCATCAGTAGAGCCGAACCCCTATGCGTACATGAGCAATTTTTCCGAAGTTAGGTGGAACAACCTACACAGTCTACCTGACATCCAGCGTTGATGTTGGAGTTGGATGCATCGCAGACAGGGGTACTAACACAGGCTGCGGCCGAATACCCAGCTAGGCATAGTAGTGAAGTGATGAATGTTAAGTATTGCATATTGTACGGGGATTGAGTTGTCAAAGATAGGCTCTGGTAAATGTGCCTAGAAAATAACGAACCATCCGCTGGTTCTATAGCTCCTACTACAGTTACTCGTCAACTTCGGACCGGTGGTCTATGTGACATCGCTTCAGAGTTTTAATATGTTACTAGTCATGTATACATCTATTGTGATTGGAGAAGAGAAAATGCTGCGGTTGCTATCACGAATCCGCTAAATAGCCGTGCTGAATGAAGTATAGAGCGAGTAAGGCATGGCTAGACTCTGAAAATTCCAAAATCAATGGCAAATAATATATCCACGTTTTTTTTCAATGAGGTGCAGCATCCATATTCATGTTAGTGCTGACGTGGTATCTGGCCATGGCTTGTGTATGTATTAGGGGGTTGAATCGCGCGACAATGACGCGTCCACGGCACAGCAACGTCGGTGATATGAACTTATTGGCAAGTGAAGCGAGAAAACTCGTCGACGCAGCTTTTGCGACTATCTATAGGACATAGTGTACCCTTATCTGGTAGACGCCCATATCAACAACCAGACGCACGCGGCATACATTTTTACTCAAGTATGCATATGTACACGTGCTCTTTACCGTGATCGTTCAAGCATTCTCCTATACCAGCAACACCCCCCTATGTGCACGTTAGCAGTTTGCCTCGAGTTGAGTAGAGACACGTACATTGCAGGTATAAGTGCATGGAGCTCCTTTGTTCTTCTCAGAGCATGGAGAATACTCGCAGGCGGCCATGGAAAACCCAACTTGGCAGAGTAGTGAAGCAAGGATAAGCGTGAAGTACTGCATGGCGAGCTAAAAGTAAATGGTAGAGAAGTACGGAGGTGGCTTTCAAAAGTTCTTGCTAACAGGGGTTCCTTAATTACCGCCGAAAATACCGCCTAAGACTATAAATCATAAGTACTAAGTTTGTAAATAGAAGCCCTTACTTAATAGAATAGTTTAGAAAATGTATTAGCTGTTAAAGAATACACTTATAGTAATATGCTAACTCTATCAAGATATATTATCTACACGCTAAAATGATAATAGAAAGTGTATTAAGAGAATTTGGTCCGATAGATCCGCGCCTGAGCAAGAACTTTTGACAGTCACCTCCGTACGGAGGTGACTGTCAAAAGTTCTTGCTGACAGGGGTGCATTGATTACCGCCGAAAATAGGGCCGAAGCTATGTAGATCGGTCCCGCCGCCCCTCTTTGTACTCATTGCCACCTTCAAGTTTAATGATTTCTTGAATATGAAACGGAATACGCTCTATCCAAGCTTGAATTTGGTGTTGAGGTAGCTCATCCCAGTACTGTTGCCATACTTTTGTCCCTTCCGCCCGACTTTTTGGTGCGCCTCTTCGTGTTGTTTTTCTTTTGAGCCATGGCCAGGCTGCTTCAATAGCATTGAGATCAGGTGAATTGCCTGGCCATGGGAGCTGCTCCACCTCAGCGTTTCGGTATATAGTTCTTTGAGCGTGGTGGGTATGCGAAGGTGCCTTATCTTCTTGAACAAAGACACGTGGTCTCTCTTTTTGGCACTCCTTTGCGAAGGGAATTAGCTTTGGGATAAGAACTTGAGTCTGGTAACGCCACCAATCAATGCCACCACGACTGCTCTCACGAGCTAGCTTACCCGTCTCTTTTACCCATCTCCATTGTGGAACTCTGCCAGGCTTGTTACGTAATCCAAGCCTCTTTATGCCTGTTGTAAGCTCCCACGCCTCTCTCATGAGAGGCTCTAGAGCCTTATCCAACTCTTCAATCTGGAGAGCGGCGTCTCTCTTCTCCTGCGCAGTCTCAGGCCTCCAGACATGGCAAGGACCTTTGTAGTCGTACGTGAAGCAGCCCCAGAACATAAATTCAGAGTAGCCCTTCCACCGCTCTCGGATAACACTTTTGGTAAAGACTTCATCCGGGCGTCGCCACACACGATAGCCACCGCGACGGTGGTTGAGAACAACAGAAGTCTCATC